>NC_084735.1:80449787-80552287 GCF_033978785.1 Entelurus aequoreus
TCACGGCGGGCAAAATGTTTTCTTCTTCCTAAGGGGGGGTGTGCGTAATAGAAATAATTGAAAAGCACTGCATTAAAGGAAGCGTCCAAACGTTTAGGAAGTGAAGTGAATTATATTTATATAGCGCTTTTCTCTAGTGACTCAAAGCGCTTTTACATAGTGAAACCCAATATCTAAGTAACATTTAAACCAGTGTGGGTGGCACTGGGAGCAGGTGGGTAAAGTGTCTTGCCCAAGGACACAACGGTAGTGACTAGGATGGCGGAAGCGGGGATCGAACCTGTAACCCGTCCACTCTACCAACCGAGCTTAGGAAGTACAGTAGTACCACAACTTACGAGCACATTGCGATTCACGACCTAGCTCATAAATCAAAACCCTCGTATCTCAAAGCAGCCCTCCATTGAAATGTATTTTAAATCAGCAACATTTTAACATGCAACATGGCTTGTGAAAACCCTTAAAATTTTTTAGATAAGAACAATTGTTTAAAAAAACATTACAATAGCAGTTAGTACCACCAACTATAATAATTTAATGAAATAATGAAATAATATTGTTCAGCATTAACTTTTGGTATCGGACTATTGCTGTGTCTCTGTCTAGTGTTGCCTAGTCCACTTAATTTAAGTCACTTGTTTTCATACAGCTTGTTTCTTTTGTGACATATGGCAACGCCGTCTTCCACGCGTAACAATAGGAACTAAGAAATCGCTGTTTATGTTCCACATGGGCACATTTTGAATGATGGACTGAAGATGTTAAAGTTGAAAACAAGTGATATCAACGGTAATGACTGACAATCCTGTTTGTTGAGTCAGGACGAGACAGAACAAATTTAAACACGCCAAACAAAGTATTTGCAGCTTCTTAATATTTTTTTGGATACAGGTTTGTCGTTTGGACGTTTGTGGCTGCATGCTGTGTCAACTGTCGAATCAAAACTTACGTCTGTTTCTTCTGTCGAATCAAAACTTAAGTTTGCTTCTTGTGTAAACGAAGCAGCGTGTAACAATATATTCTGTTACAAATACTACTCCAACCGACGGGGAAAATGCTCGTAACCTAAGGTGTGCTCTCAACGTAGAGCTGAGAGACAGCCCGTATCTCAAATTACTCGTAAGTTAAGGTACCGTATTTTTCGGAGTATAAGTCACTCCGGAGTATAAGTCGCACCGGCCGAAAATGTATAATAAAGAAGGAAAAAAACATATATAAGTCGCACTGGAGTATAAGTCGCATTTTTGGGGGATATTTGTTTGATAAAACTCAACACCAAGAATAGACATTTGAAAGGCAATTTAAAATAAATAAAGAATAGTGAACAACAGGCTGAATAAGTGTACGTTATATGACGCATAAATAACCAACCGAGAACGTGCCTGGTATGTTAACGTAACATATTATGGTAAGAGTCATTCAAATAACTATAACATATAGAACATGCTATACGTTTACCAAACAATCTGTCACTCCTAATCGCTAAATCCCATGAAATCTTATACGTCTAGTCTCTTACGTGAATGAGCTAAATAATATTATTTGATATTTTACGGTAATGTGTTAATAATTTCACACAAGTCGCTCCTGAGTATAAGTCGCACCCCCGGCCAAACTATGAAAAAAACTGCGACTTATAGTCCGAAAAATACGGTACTCGAAAATTGAGGTACCACTAACTAGTTAGTCCACTGACTAGCAACGCACGGTTTTGCACGCTTCATAATATCGTCGAACGCGGCAGCGGGCTTGCGATGCATTTCAAACCTATTCCGCCTCCCCGGCTCACCGCCACGACAAGTCGTATCCCAAACCAGCTGATCCCCAAAAGCACATTTTTAGCGGTGACGTTGGTCAACTGCAATGACGTCAACCTTTGAAAAAAAGTCAAAGATACAATTTTGCGCAGAGAAAACAGACATGTTACCATGAATGTGATACATCCTGGTTAGATACGCTGCTGTCACACACAAATCCATACTGTTATTGTCACTCCAAATGAGGAAAAACCCTCATTAACAAATTGTCACACTTCAATTTCAATGCAGTTAGCGTTTGATTGTTGTGCTAACAAGACAAGCACACTGCACAACCGGGGATACTCACTAAGCGCCATCGTGGTGGAGACAATAAGGGGCGGAGCCTCTGATGTAGCTGGAAGATGGTGAGAATAAGATGTTTTTTGGGCGTGGCTGGGACATTTTTTTGTAACGCGATGAAAAAGCTTGTTTTTAGCATGTATTAGCACGTTAGCATGTAACTGTCACTGCACTTTGTATTACTAAATATAGTTAGCAAAGTGGAATTCTGTCAATTATTATTACAACAGTATATAGAACATTTATTTTCCGAATTAGAATCATTTTATGGATTTTTTTTTAAATTTGTACTTTTGTTAAGTAGTTTCCAGAATAACTGTGGACTGATGTGTTAGTACAGGGGTGTCAAACTCGTTTTCATTGAGGGCCACATCGCAGTTATGATTGCCCTCAGAGGGCCGCTTGTAACAATGAGTAATATATGAATATACATGTGAATATACATTGTTTTACATAAGCTGCAAAATAAATATTTTAATTTTACTTTAAAAACTGGCAGCTCAATCACCAGAATTGTACAGTAAAAGCAGTGTTTTTTTTTTTTACAGCATATAAAAAATGTAATAAATGGAATGGAATAAAAAACAATACCACTGTTT
Source organism: Entelurus aequoreus (assembly GCF_033978785.1). Lineage (NCBI taxonomy): Eukaryota > Metazoa > Chordata > Actinopteri > Syngnathiformes > Syngnathidae > Entelurus > Entelurus aequoreus. The sequence continues at coordinate 80,452,486 of NC_084735.1, forward strand.
TTAGCGGTAAAATTCAAGCAACAGAGCTGCCAGTTTTTTTTGTTTTTTTTTACCGTAAAATCTTGTTGTTTTAATGTTTTTTTTGGTTTGTTTTTTTAATGTTTTAGTGTCTTACTGTATATGGAAAAAAACAGTACCAAAGTTGATTTTACGGTAAAAAAAAACTATACCGTAAAATCTATTGTCAATTTTACAGTCTACAATTTCATTGATAATTTGTTTTGAAATCATAAGTCAAGCAGATATTTAAGTACAGTATTTATCTTTATTTTAACAAAAAAATATATAATATTTTGATTTTGATAATATTGAATTTTAAAAGAGATGCAATTGCATGCATGTCAAAAGGGAAAAAAACAAATATATTTAGTAAGAAAATATTAATGCGTATTAATTCCAGGCTTTCGCGGGCCAAATAAAATAATGTAGCGGGCCAGATTTGGACCCCGGGCCTTGACTTTGACACCTGTGTGTTAGTATTACTATATTGACAATAGAGATTATGAGACACCCCAAACATTATTTTAACAAATGTATTTTTTTTCCCTCTTGTATTTGAATTTTGAATTGTAAAAATATATATTTAAAATGCGGCTTTAACTCATGTTAAAACAATACAAAAATATCAAATTAATTACAAAGAAATAAATACAATATAATTACTATTTAAACACATTAATAAGAGAATAATCCTCATGTTTTAGTTTTTTTAGACACCAAGGATGCAAAACAAAGCCACTTTCTGGATTTTCCGAACTATGCGCAAGCGGGACTTAAATGTATCATAAAAAAAAAGCGACACATTTTTGTTTAAAGCGTTGAGATTGCAATAAAGGACGGAAAATAAATGAAAGCAGCGCACGAGTGCTAACGAGAAGGTCTTTAAATGTGAACCTTAAGGGGGGATTTTTAAATGCAAAGCTTTTAACATTACGAGCACTTCCTTAAGATAATACACCTCCGTTCCCAGAAGTGTATACCTCATTTGAAGACCTCGCTCAACACTAACGAGCTGAAATTGCTGCAGTGCACAAGCGTGACTTAATTTGTACTACAGACAGATTTCTAGTAAGGAATGAAGGGAGGGTGCGCTAAGTACTACTGTACGCTACGGGCTACGCCGCGCTCGGATCAATCTATCAAGCTGCTTAACAAACCTGAACCTGCCGCATTAGAAAAATGGAACTCAATGCCATCTGGGAAAAATAGTGAATTGACATTGGGGGCGAATGAATTACATGGAATGTTCTTCTCATTCGATACTCTCGAAGCTCGTTTTTCCAGGGGTGAAAGGTGGGGGAAAACTAAGCAGGCGAGACGGACAGGAGACTTACGTGTGAGAGAAAAGCCTGAGCGGTCCGATGGAATAACAGATGGAAACCAGCGTGAGATGCAAGCGAAACAAAAAAAAGAAGAAGAAGAAGAAGAAACAGAAATAGTGAAATGAGAATGGGAACGGGGAAAGTACGTCTTTTTATCGGAATTACCGACTGATTAGGAACAGAATAGATGGATGCAAGACAGCTAACAAAACAAAACGAGTCCAATTAAGAAGGTCCAAAGGAAAACTCGGTAGTGGATCGATATGCAAAAAGAATATAGAACGTAGAAAAAAATCTTAACTCGGGTATAATCACCTGGAACTAAAAAAAATTTGCAAGACATTTTGTCGCTCAACTGTCCGTGTTAACAACGTTGTTTTGAATTATTAGTTGAAAAATGTACTGAGTGCCCTGATAGGTAAAAACGACTAAAAAGCAAAACAAATGAACTACAGAAAATACCTTGCACATACTGTTTGTTTTCTAGGCTAACAAAGCTATGTTGACACTGTCGTCTCGATCTTTTAATGTACAAACGCAATGCGCTACTTGGCAAAAAAAACAGCACAACGTACTGAAAGGTAAACGCGACTAAAGCAAAACATTTTAGCAGAAAGAAATGAACTACATAAAGGGAAGCGAATTATATTTATATAGAGCTTTTCTTGAGTGACTCTTTACATTGTGAAACCCAATATCTAAGTTACATTTAAACCAGTGCGGGTGGCACTGGGAGCGGGTGGGTTAAGTGTCTTGCCCAAGGACACAACGGCAGTGACTAGGATGGCGGAAGCGGGGATCGAACCTGCAATCCTGAAATTGCTGGCACGGCCACTCTACCAATGGTGCTATACCGCCCCACCGAAAAGTACCTCTTAATCCCAGCAGTTTGTTTTTGAGGCCAAACTCTGATTACTCGTGGAAAAAATGCACCGCGCTACATACCAAAAACCAGCAGAGTGCGCTGATAGGAAAAGACATATACACATATATATATATATATATATATATATATATATACACACTACCGTTCAAAAGTTTGGGGTCACCCAAACAATTTTGTGGAATAGCCTTCATTTCTAAGAACAAGAATAGACTGTCGAGTTTCAGATGAAAGTTCTCTTTTTCTGGCCATTTTGAGCGTTGAATTGACCCCACAAATGTGATGCTCCAGAAACTCAATCTGCTCAAAGGAAGGTCAGTTTTGTAGCTTCTGTAACGAGCTAAACTGTTTTCAGATGTGTGAACATGATTGCACAAGGGTTTTCTAATCAGCTATTAGCCTTCTGAGCCAATGAGCAAACACATTGTACCATTAGAACACTGGAGTGATAGTTGCTGGAAATGGGCCTCTATACACCTATGTAGATATTGCACCAAAAACCAGACATTTGCAGCTAGAATAGTCATTTACCACATTAGCAATGTATAGAGTGTATTTCTTTAAAGTTAAGACTAGTTTAATGTTATCTTCATTGAAAAGTACAGTGCTTTTCCTTCAAAAATAAGGACATTTCAATGTGACCCCAAACTTTTGAACGGTAGTGTATATATATATATATATATATATATATATATATATATATATATATATATATATATATATATATATATATATATATATATATATATATATATATATATATATTTTTTTTTAGCTAAAACAAATGAAGTACAGAAAATACCTTGTAAAATACCGCCGTTTGTTTTTTAGGATAACATATTGACCTACATCGCGAAAACCAGCAGATTGCACGGATAGACAAAATAAATGAACTACAGATAATTACCCGTAAATACCGCAGATCATTTTTTGGGCTACAACAAGACAACACGGACGCTTGGGAAAACTCGGCAAAGGGTGTTTGGATGCAACATACAGTACAGGCCAAAGGTTTGGACACACCTTCTCTTCTTTCAATGCGTTCTCTTTATTTTCATGACTACTTACATTGTAGATTGTCACTGAAGGCATCACAACTATGAATGACCACATGTTATGTACTTAACAAAAAAAGGTTTACGATGAGCTTCAAGCAAGCCTCTTAAAGCTCATCGAGAGAATGCCAAGAGTGTGCAAAGCAGTAATCAGAGCAAAGGGTGGCTATTTTGAAGAAACTAGAACATAAAATATGTTTTCAGTTATTTCACCTTTTTTTGTTAAGTACATAACTCCACATGTGTTCATTCATAGTTTTGATGCCTTCAGTGACGATCTACAATGTAAATAGTCATGAAAATAAAGAAAACACATTGAATGAGAAGGTGTGTCCAAACTTTTGGCCTGTACTGTGTATATAGCCTATCCAAACAACCTTCCTTAGTCATGGCGCAAACAAAAAAAAATGCAACCAACACAAAATGTGAACACACGGTCACATAACACAACCTGCTCACTGAACCTTGTGAATTTTATAAAAATAAATACAAATTACACTGATTTAATCCATTATAACGCATGATGGGGAATGCAGTAGTAATGTAGTGTAATTGCGTCATAAAGGTAAATGCTACAAAACCATAACACAGGGGTGTCCAAAGTGTGGCCCGGCGGCCATTTGCGGCCTGCAGCTAATTGTTTACCAGCCCGCCACACATTCTGCAAAAATTGCAAAATTGATAATATTGCAAAAATTTAAAAAAACATTTAAAAATAAGTGGAATGCGGTGAAATCTAACAAGAAAATGTTGCAATATTGACACAAAACTGCCATGCAGGCTGTTTTTTTTCTTTTGTCTTTGTTTATTTTTCCTTTTTGTGCAATTGCTAAAAAAAAAAAAAAAAGACAAAAAATCTATGTTATAATGAATTATTACTTAAAAAATATCACTTTAAAATGTTTTACGTGGAAAAAATATTGCATATATTGTGTGGTTGCCATATAAAAACATCAAAGTTTTATTTGACAAAAGAGCATAATACAAACAAAATAATAGTTCAAACGTAAGATCGACAGATATATCTGAAGTTGATCTCGTAATTTAAGTGTTAAAAGTTAAAAAAAACCTAATAAAAATGTATCACTTTATGAGTGGGGGACCTTTTGGATCCCAAATATATTTAGTAGGATTTTATTTAACATTTCACTGTGATTACTCAAAAATATTAAATAATTAAAATCAATGGTGTCCTGCATTATTGATCTTTTAAGGCTCTAATACTAAATACTGCATTACTGCATATTTCAGTTTTACTATAAAAAAACAAAGTTGTCTTTGACAGAAAAGTCATAAAACCTTTTTTTTTTTTTTTTTTACTTTATATCAACCTGAAGTTGGTATAGAGATTCACTGTAAGCGTTAAATAAAAAAAATAATAATTTGACTTATTTTTTATATTTTAATGACTGAGACCCTTTATGGCCCCCGGGAGCCCTAAAGGTTAAAAAAAAAAAATCCATATATTTTGTTAAGGTTTGAAAATGAAAAATATCAAAATGGCCCCCGCATGCTTAAATTTTTCCGTGTGCGGCCCTCGGTGGAAAAAGTTTGGACACCCCTGCCATAACATTTTGTATTAGTTGCATTTTTTATATTTGTTTGCGCCATGACTAGGGAATGTTGTTTGGATTGCGTCATAAAGGTAAATGCTACAAAACTATAACTCCTGGGCATTGACCTGAATAACTGAAAACATGTTTTATATTCTAGTTTCTTCAAAATAGCCACCCTTTGCTCTGATTACTGCTTTGCATACTCTTGGCATTCTCTCAATGAGCTTCAAGACACCTGAAAGGGTTTTTACTTCACAGGTGTCGTAGTTTTGATGCCTTCAGTGACAATCTACAATGTAAATAGTCTTGAAAAAAACCAAAAAAAAACGCATTGAAATGAGAAGGTGTGTCCAAACTTTTGGCCTGTACTGTATATATAGCCTATACATACATGTGTACATATTATATGAATATAATGGATACATAATTATAATAATTGGATATTATAAGTGAAATTTCAACTCCTACCTTGTTTACTTCTGTGACGACCCCCTTAAAGTTTTGTAATCAAATAGAAATTTCAAGCAGCTAAAATACGCCAAACATGGATACGTGGAGACAGAGTTTTGCATTTTCCCCATCATGTATTCTAATGGATTACATCTGTCTATTTTAAAAAAAAAATAACATTCACAAGGTTCAGTGAGCAGGTTGTGTTATGTGTGACCGTGTGTTCACATTTTGTATTGTTTGCATTTTAGTTTTTTTGCGGCATGACTAGGGAAGGTTGTTTGGATTGAGTCATAATGGTAAATGCTACAAAACTATAACTCCTGGGCATTGACCTGAATAACTGAAAACAAGTTTGATATTCTAGTTTCTTCAAAATAGCCACCCTTTGCTCTGATTACTGCTTTGCACACTCTTGGCATTCTCTCAATGAGCTTCAAGACACCTGAAAGGGTTTTTACATCACAGGTGTCATAGTTTTGATGCCTTCAGTGACAATCTACAATGTAAATAGTCTTGAAAATAAAGAAAACACACTGAAATGAGAAGGTGTGTCCAAACTTTTGGCCTATACTGTACTTTATAATACTTAATTTGTGTGTGATCACCCAAAACTATGAAACAAATCCATGCATTTTCTTCACTGGAGGACGCCGAGAAAAAACAATGACAGCAACTAATGACTGGAAGCACACGACTGAAAGCAAGTTTTTACCGATTAACTGATTTGGAATTGTGTCGCTCGGCTGTTCGTATGAACTATGTCAGCTATGTTATGCTTGCAGTCTCAATAAGATTGCAAAATAGGAAGTACAGACAAAAAACAGCGAGATACAGTTGAAAGCTAGCTAATATTGCTTTAATGACATTGCACCACAATGTCTAAAACCAAGCATTTAGAAAAAAGTAAGGACTGAAATCAAGATTCTGCGTATATAAGCTTGGTAAGTATGTAACCGGGCGTCAATTATTGCGGAGGGCTCAAAGTGAGGACGGAGTACATACGGACTGGCTTGGTCTGGAACGTGCTGGTCGGGCTGCTCTCGCCTTCGCCTTTGCCGTTGATGGCGGACATCTTGAGCTCGTAGGTGGTCTCGGGCTTCAGGCCCCCAATGGTGATCCGGGTCATGTCTGTGGGAGAAAAAAGTTATTCAAAGTTACTCACAAAAAATACATTCATTTGATCTTTTTCCAACATCAAACAAAATGGCGATAAACAACAAAAAAATCGGAATTTACAGTGCTTGACGTCAACGTAAAAGTAAAGTTGGTTGTTTTACGTTTGGGGAACAGAACCTTCTGTTCAGAACTATGTACCTACGACTAAAGACCAAAGACCAAAAGCTAGTATTCACTGCAGAGGTTATTAAATAAACATCCCTTACGCGTAAAATTCGAGAAAAAAATAGGCCTACACTGCAAAAACTGAAATCTAAGTAAGATTAAATATCTCAAATAAGGGTGATATTTGCTTATTTTCTGTCTAATAAGATAATTCTTCTCACTAAGCAGATTTTATGTTCGAGTATTTTACTTGTTTTAATGGTTTTGCTCCTAAATGATCTCAGTAAGATATTGCAGCTTGTTGCTGAGATTTGATGACCTATATTGAGTAAAACATGCTTGAAACTAGAATATCAACTGATGCAAAGCTATGTCATCAACACTCACAAGTATAAAACTACTTTTTTAAAGTATTCATTTCTTATTCCAAGCATGAAAAAAAAAATCATGACTTTGACACAATTGTGTCTCATATTAAAACAGATGACGGCCAAATGGACTTTGCTGTTTAATTTTCAATGAAACAATAGAAAATACGTACTCATATAGTAGTACAGTTGTTATTAGTGAGAATATACTTATTTGAACGTATTTTTGGGTTCATTGAGGTTAGCTAATTTTACTTGTTCTATTTTCTTGTTCTATTGGCAGATAATTTTGCTTAGTTCAAATAAAATACCCCGTTTTTTTTTTTTTCTCTTGTTTTTGAACACTGACTTTTTGCAGTATAGGGGTGTCAAACTCGTTTTCATTGAGGGCCACTTCGCAGTTACGATTGCCCTGAGAGGGCCGCTTTTAACAATGAGTAATATATGAATATACATGAATACAACAACATTAACAATATTTTATTTTTTTACATAAGCTGCAAAAAAAACCATTTACATTTTACTTTAAAAACTAGCAATTTTACAGTAAAAGCAGTGTTTTTTTTATATTTTTTTACAGCATATAAAACAATTGAATAAATGGAATGGAATAGAAAAACCATACCACTGTTTTTAGCGGTAAAATTCAAGCAACAGAGCTGCCAGTTTGTTTGTTTTTACTGTAAAATCTTGTTTTAATGTTTTTTTGTTTGTTTTTTAATGTTTAAGTGTCTTACTGTATATGGAAAAAAAAACAGTACCAAAGTTGATTTTACGGTAAAAAACTATTCCGTAAAATCTATTGTAAATTTTACAGTCTACAATTTTTTATCTTTTTTTTTCTACAATTTGATTGATAATTTGTTTTGAAATCATCGATCAAGCAGATATTCAAGTATGGTATTTATCTTTATTTTAACAAAATAATATATAATATGTGTATGTTTAATGCATGCAGTACATGGTTTTGAATGGGGGAAAGAACAAATATATTTAGTCAAAAAAAGATTAAGCATTTTATTAATGTATTATCATTTCCAGGCTTTCGCGGGCCTCATAAAATAATGTGGCGGGCCAGATTTGGACCGCGGGCCTTGAGTTTGATACCTGCGCCTTATGCAAAACAAACGACTACTGCAGAGCTCCCTTGTTTTATATACGTATTACTAATCCTAATCTAAGTCATTAAGTTTTACGAATATACTATATAGCAGTGGTCCCCAACTACCGGGCCGATTGGTACCGGGCCGCACAAGAAATAAAAAAATAAAAATAAAAAATAAAATAAAAAATATATTTTTTTATTAAATCAACGTAAAAAACACAATATATACATTATATATCAATATAGATCAATACAGTCTGCAGGGATACAGTCTGTAAGCACACATGATTGTATTTCGTTATGGAAAAAAACCCAACACATTTTACGCTTTAAGACACGGTTAGCGAGCTAGCGGCTAATAACTATCCGCAGTGTTGTTACTCCTTCTAAATCATTAATCCTTGTCTCCATGGAGACAAGTCAAGCACATCTCTTTCAAGAATCATCCCTGTAGGACGAGTTAAAGCTATTTTTGCTTCAATACACTCCGCAACACATCGGGATCATGACTTTTGGAGTATTAAAATGGTCTGAAGTTGTCAAAGTCAAAACAAGATTGCTCTATGACCAAACATCAACCATTAAGACAAACAACTTAACTTTGAACACATTACATACAAATGAATGAAGGTCATACTTACTCAACAGCCATACATGTCACACTAAGGGTAGCCGTATGAACAACGCCAACACTGTCATAAACACGTGCCATATATTGAAACCAAACTTAACAACAATGACAAACACATTTTGGAAGAATATTTTGACCGCAACACAACATAAACACTACAGAACAAATTCCCAGGATTCCCTGCAGCACCAACTCTTCCGGGATGCTACAATATAAACAAACACTATTGGTGGATCTACACCTAACATCCACTGTGATGATACAAAGTACAAGAGCTATCTAGTCCATACTACTTTGATTACATCGATATTTTTAGCATCACAAAATCTTCTTTCGATTTTTTAAAATTTATATTATGTTTATAAACTCAGGAAATACATCCCTGGACACATGAGGACTTTGAATATGACCAATGTATGATCCTGTAACTACTTGGTATCGGATTGATACCCACATTTTTGGTATCATCCAAAACAACAGAAGAATAAGTGATTATTACATTTTAACAGAAGTGTAGATAGAACATGTTGAAACAGAAAATAACCAGATATTAACGGTAAATGAACAAGTAGATTAATAATTCATTTTCTACCACTTGTCCTTAATAATTTTGACAAAATAATAGAATGGAAAATGGCACAATATGTTACTGCATACGTCAGCAGCTAAATTAGGAGCTTTTGTTTGTTTACTTATTACTAAAAGACAAGTTGTCTTGCATGTTCACTATTTTATTTAAGGACAAACTTTCAATAAGAAACATATGTTTAATGTACCTTAAGATTTTTTGTTAAAATAAAGCCAATAATGCATTTTTTTGTGCTCCCCCTTTATTTAGAAAAGTACAGAAAAGAAGCGAAATACCTTTTGTTACCGGTACTGGTACCAAAATATTGGTATTAGGACAACACTACTTCTAAGTAAAAGTGTCTAATTTTGCATATTCGTCCGGAAATTTTCTCGGAATGTCTCGAAATTTGTTACGGTCAAGAATTCGCACTGCCACCATTGAGTTTGTATGTCTCGCTACTCAAGTTGTTCTTGGAATATACTGTATATCTGGGGATGTTTGACGGTATTATAAGTAGTTAATGGCCTACTGAAAGCCACTACTACCGACCACGCAGTCTGATAGTTTATATATCAATGATGAAATCTTAACATTGCAACACATGCCAATACGGCCGGGTTAGATTAGTAAAGTGCAATTTTAAATTTCCAGCGAAATATCCTGCTGAAAACGTCTCGGTATGATGACGTTTGCGCGTGACGTCACGGATTGTAGAGGACATTTTGGGACACCATTGTGGCCAGCTATTAAGTCGTCTGTTTTCATCGCAAAATTCCACAGTATTCTGGACATCTGTGTTGGTGAATCTTTTGCAATTTGTTCAATGAACAATGGAGACAGCAAAGAAGAAAGCTGTAGGTGGGAAGTGGTGTATTAGCTATACCATTGGCCTGTGGAGAACTGGGACAACAGAGACTCTTACCAGGAGGACTTTGAGTTGGATACGCAGACGCGGTACCGTGAGTACATACATGTATATACATACAGATGTAGCTGCGGCTTCCAAACATTTGATCGCTTGCCCGTACGTGCGTGCCGCTATGTGCATGTCTCGTACGTAACTTTGGGTACTTTGGGGAAATATATGTGCTGTATGAACTTTGGGGAGGTGAACGGTACTTTGGGCTGTGTGTTGTGCGGGTGTTTGAGTTGTATTGGCGCGTTATATGGACGGGAGGGGGGAGGTGTTTGTTATGCGGGATTAATTTGTGGCATATTAAATATAAGCCTGGTTGTGTTGTGGCTAATAGAGTATATATATGTCTTGTGTTTATTTACTGTTTTAGTCATTTCCAGCTGAATATCAGGTCCCACCCGCCTCTCACAGCATCTTCCCTATCTGAATCGCTTCCACTGCCCTCTAGTCCTTCACTCTCACTTTCCTCATCCACAAATCTTTCATCCTCGCTCAAATTAATGGGGAAATCGTCGCTTTCTCGGTCCGAATCGCTCTCGCTGCTGGTGGCCATGATTGCAAACAATGTGCAGATGTGAGGAGCTCCACAACCTGTGACGTCACGCTACTTCCGGTACAGGCAAGGCTTTTTTATCAGCGACCAAAAGTTGCGAACTTTATCGTCGATGTTCTCTACTAAATCCTTTCAGCAAAAATATGGCAATATCGCGAAATGATTAAGTATGACACATAGAATGGACCTGCTATCCCCGTTTAAATAAGAAAATCGCATTTCAGTAGGCCTTTAACACAATATTTTGCAAATGCGTTTCTCTTGGAAATTGTGTGTAAATGCTCGTGAATCCATCACAGCATATTGGTCTTACAGTTTAACTTTGATTGTGGTCGTTACGATAGTCCTGTGAACGATATCGTAGCTTTTGTAAAAATAAAAAATAAACTGACTGGATGGACTTTAAATCACTTAACGGACATTGTTGCTATTTAACGGTTCAAATGAGTAGAATATAATTTTAGTGGTTCTCTTCTTCACAGCGTCGGATAAAAAGCATCATTGTGTTTCTTTGCCCCGGAGCAATGTACGGTGTTGGATCATATGAACAAGTAGTACACAAACACTTAGCACCAGTCATATTGTGCATTCCAGTCAAGTCGTGTCTCTGAGCGGAATATTAAACACAGTCAACGGTTTGGCCTCGGGGCAAAACAACATTTTTAATTTTAACGATTGTTAAATCTGAATGTATTTTCAGTAGACCCTCACAGGACACAACATTAGGTACATCTGCACAATCCAGACGTCAAGACGGTAACGCTCAATCTGATTGATATTGTTGCACCGAATGTTGGGGGCCTGCGAGGGACTTGGCAGTACTTCTTTCAAACATGCGATGGCAGCCACGCTTTGTGTGGAAACATCCAGCAGGAACAGGAACACCTGCTTGCTCTCCAGAACAAAGCCAGGTCCCTTAAGGATGACTTTCTGTGTGCTATGTGGCTCCATGATGGCATTTTTGCTGACATATGAAGTTGCGTTTACAGTATAATCCCTGCAGAACCTCATTATGTGCTATTTGTGGTACTGTATATCACACCTTTGTACACATTTTGTCTTAGACTGCAAATGCTGTCTCCACTAAAAACATTTCAAAAACCTAACACTCATATTTGTTGGTATAATTGTACACAAATAAACTACTGTATTTTCCGGACCATAGTGCGCACTGCCGAAGAATGGTCTATTTTCGATCTTTTTTCATATATAAGGTGCACCGGATTATAGGGCACATTAAAGGAGTCATATTATTATAATTTTTTGCTAAATGTAAAACACTTCCTTGTGGTCTACATAACATGTAATGGTGGTTCTTTGGTCAAAATGTTGCATAGATGATGTTTTACAGATCATCTTCAAGCCGCTTTCTGACAGACGCTTCCGGATGTGCCGTTTTGGGGGCGGTCTTATTTACGTGGCTCACCTTCGTCCTCTTTGTTGTAGCGGTGTAGCGTGCAAGGACGGGAGTGGAAGAAGTGTCAAAAGATGGCGCTAACTGTTTTATTGACATTCAGACTTTACTTCAATCAAACACGGAGCAGCATCTTCTCATCCGGAAACAACAACAAGGTGTGTCCCGTGAAAAACCGTCCGACCGGAACTCTCTAGTAACTTAAAGTTCCTTGGGTGAATAATTTAAACTCACTACACCGGTATGTTTTAGCGCTTTCATGGCGAGTTTACTGACAGATATAAGTAAGAACTTTACACTACTTTATATTAGAAATGGCAACATCGGAGGATGAATGTCCCATAACAAGAAGATAGATACAAAGAAAAAGCTCATCGACTACGGTGTCGGCACGGACTACAAAGGCGGACTCACGCAATTTTTCAGGATTTATGCAGATCCCAAATACAGATCAGCAGGTACCAGAAGGTAAGGAAAGTTGCCTTTGCATAATATTGCGAAACAAAATGCAAGATAATATGTCTTACCATATACACACACCATAATAATACTCGTATGTTTAATGCGCCGACAATCCATCAAGCTTATGTGGCTCACCTTCGTCCTCTTTGTTGTAGCGGTGTAGCGTGCAAGGACGGGAGTGGAAGAAGTGTCAAAAGATGGAGCTAACTGTTTTAATGACATTCAGACTTTACTTCAATCAATAACGGAGCAGCATCTCCTCATCCGGAAACAACCACACCGGAGATGTGTCCCGTGAAAAACCGTCCGACCCGAACTCTAATAACTAAATTTCCTCGGGTGAATAATATAAACTCACTACACCGGTATGTTTTAGCGCTTTCATGGCGAGTTTACTGACATATATAAGTAAGAACTTTACACTACTTTATATTAGAAATGGCAACAGCGGAGGATGAATGTCCAATAACAAGAAGATAGAGAAAAAGAAGAAGCTATTCGGCACGGACTACAAAGGCGGGCGCGTGCAATTTTTCAGGAAAAGATTGAGCTAACTGTTTTAATGACATTCAGACTTTACTTAAATCAATAACGGAGCAGCATTTCCTCATCCGTGGCTCACTATTGCAATAACAACGCCGGAAATGTGTCCCGTGAAAAAATGTCCTACCGGAACGCTCTAATAACTAAAGTTCCTTGGGGGAATAATGTGAACTCACTACACCGGTATGTTTTAGCGCTTTCATGGCGAGTTTACTGACACAAATAAGTAAGAACTTTACACTACTTTATGTTAGAAATGGCAACAGCGGAGGATGAATGTCCCATAACAAGAAGATGGAGAAAAAGAAGAGGCTTATCGACTACGGCTTTGGACGCGCGGACATTTTCAGGACTTATGCAGATCCCAAATACAGATCAGCAGGTACCAGAAGGTAAGAAAAGTCGCTTTTGCATAATATTGCGAAACAAAACGCCAGATAATATGTCTTACCTTATACCACACACCATAATAATACTCGTATGTTGAAGCTCAGTACAATCCATCAAGCGGTGCGGTTTCATTGCTTACCAAAGTCGTACTAAAACATTTTGATTGATTTTTTTAACGGCGTGTGTAATGTTCTATATTATCAATGGAACATATAAAATGTTGGTGTTGTTTATTTGAGTCATATTGCAGTCTACACGTATCTCTTGTGTGTGACTTCCATCATATTGCAGTCTACACGTGCAGTATCTCTTATGTTTGACTGCCATCTACTGGTCACACTTAACATTTCACCATGTACCAAATAAAATAGCTTCGAGGTCGGTAAACAAAACCAGGATTATTTCGTACATTAGGCGCACTGTCAAGTTTTGAGGAAAAAAAGGATTTTAAGTGCGCCTTATAGTCCGGAAAATACGGTAATTGTGTACTTGATTCTTTTAACGGGTGTTACTAATTAATGGAAATACAGTAGGATGTGACTACAATTCAAGGAAATCCAGGTATCACGTCCTGGCATGGGGGTGGTGTTGGTGATACCAAAATGCGGAGGCAGGAAAAGGCTTGCAGGTAAGAAAAGTATGTAATCCTTTAAGCAGGCAAAAGGACGGAGTCGTGCCGCTGGGAAAATCATGTACACAAATGCAAATCTCTACGCATAGCATGAGCAAAATCATGAAACGTAAACTGCAGTGTATAGCTAATATGAGACGTGAACAGCAGTACAAAACTACATAAAGCCCTCTGATTGTGATCAGCGACATTGTACTGATCACCATTCAGAGGCAGGTGTGTGCAATCAGCGTTCCTAGCAACTAAAAATAACTAATGGGGAAAGGACACCAGGTCTTGCATTTTTATTTATTTTTTTGCATTCGTCCACGGAGCGTATTACGTTTGTATGATGTAATCTACTCTTGGTCACATTTAAACTACTGCAATGTTAAAGGCCTACTGAAAGCCACTACTACCGACCACGCAGTCTGATAGTTTATATATCAATGATGAAATCTTAACATTGCAACACATGCCAATACGACCGGGTTAACTTATAAAGTGCAATTTTAAATTTCCCGGGAAACTTCCGGTTGAAAACGTCTAGGTATGATGACGTATGCGCGTGACGTCAATCGTTGAAGCGGAAGTATTGGGACACATTGTATCCCAATACAAAAAGCTCTGTTTTCATCGCAAAATTCCACAGTATTCTGGACATCTGTGTTGGTGAATCTTTTGCAATTTGTTTAATGAACAATGGAGACTGCAAAGAAGAAAGCTGTAGGTGGGATCGGTGTATTAGCGGCTGGCTGCAGCAACACAACCAGGAGGACTTTGAGGATAGCAGACGCGCTATCCGACGCTAGTCGCCGACCGCATCGATGATCGGGTGAAGTCCTTCGTCGCGCCGTCGATCGCTGCAACGCAGGTGAGCACGGGTGTTGATGAGCAGATGAGGGCGGGCGTAGGTGGATAGCTAATGTTTTTAGCATAGCTCTGTCGAGGTCACGTAGCTAAGTTAGCTTCAATGGCATCGTTAGCAACAGCATTGCTAGGCTTCGCCCGGCGGTACAGCATTAACCGTGTGGTTACAGGTCCAGGGTTTGGTAGTATTGTTGATCTTCTGTCTATCCTTCCAGTCAGGGGCTTGTTTCTTTTGTTTCTATCTGCATTTAAGCACAATGCTATCACGTTAGCTCCGTAGCTAAAGTGCTTCGCCGATGTATTGTCGTGGAGATAAAAGTCACTGTGAATGTCCATTTTGCGTTCTCGACTCTCATTTTCAAGAGGATATAGTATCCGAGGTGGTTTAAAATACAAATCCGTGATCCACAATAGAAAAAGGAGAAAGTGTGGAATCCAATGGGCCCTTGTACCTAAGTTACGGTCAGAGCGAAAAAAGATACGTCCTGCACTGCACTCTAGTCCTTCACTCTTACGTTCCTCATCCACAAATCTTTCATCCTCGCTCAAATTAATGGGGTAATCGTCGCTTTCTCGGTCCGAATCGCTCTCGCTGCTGGTGTAAACGATGGGGAAATGTGAGGCGCTCCACAACCTGTGACGTCACGCTACTTCCGGTACAGGCAAGGCTTTTTTTATCAGCTACCAAAAGTTGCGAACTTTATCGTCAATGTTCTCTACTAAATCCTTTCAGCAAAAATATGGCAATATCGCAAAATGATCAAGTATGACACATAGAATGGATCTGCTATCCCCGTTTAAATAAGAACATTTCATTTCAGTAGGCCTTTAATTGAATTCAAGGCGGCTTTCGGGAGCTGACCTAATATTGAAGGAATACATGTTAGCGGTATAGTATACCATACAGTACAATACAACACACAGTCCTTAGAGTACTTGTGTTTTTTTTGGTTTTTTTTTGCTTAGTGCATCTTTTTACATGACAGGTGGCTCTCAGGCCCGCGAGCTGACGGCAGCCAGCCTGTCAAGGCGCTGACAGATACGCCCCATGCGGCAAGCAGGACAGGAAGCAGGCAGATATGTGAGAGCCTCCGCGCCTCGGCGGGGACGGGGGCTATTATCTGGAGGCCTTGAGCCGACTGTCATCTCAGCCTCGCTGTTGTTGGCCAGACGTCTGCTGCAGCGCTGTCATGTTTGGATTAGCGCCCGGTGATAGCTCAAGTGTTATCTGCCCTTACTTCCCTCGCGTCGAAGATTTAGGAAAGACGAGGGGGGGGGGACTAGAAATAATAAATTTTTGTCTACATATCTACAGAAAGTTGACATATGACAAACAGGGTTGAAAGAGGGGAGAGTTTTATTTTTGGTTCCTTCCCAAAAACACTACAACTCATCATGTATTGCCATAATATCAAGTTGAAGTTCATAAAAAAATGCAACAAACAAACAATTGCATGCTTGCTGTATTAGAAATACATTGAAATTAACCCAGGACTAGATATGTATTTCCTATAGGGATAGGTACTGTGCATATTTGAACCGATACAGTAGCGACTTCTGGTATTTGCTCAGTGGCCTTGTGGTTAGAGTGTATCGGTAGGTCGTTGTCATGATCCGTGGTCCGAATCATGTTTTTGTTATGTTCTGTTAGTTTTAGACTCCACTTGTTCCTGTTTTTGTGCACCCTTGTTTGTTTTAGTTACCATGGCGACTCATGATTTTCACCTGCCTCTGGTGTTCGGGACGCGCTCCTGTTTCCAATCTAGAGACAGTCGCCCTGGCGTCATTGTTTGTCTCATGCCCGGACTACGTAAGTCGTGTTTATTTCATGCCACAGTTTCATAAGTTCTCTATGTCCTTAGTCTATGCTAAGTATTTACTTTAACTCCAAGTGCTGATGATCAGCGCGCTGTGCTTTCGCCTTGTTTTCCGTTTTTGTACCTTTTTGAGTTTTGAGAATTAAATCATGTTTTTACCTGCACGCCGTTTGCATCCTGGGAGAACAAACCTCGCAGCAAGCTGCGAACCCCCCGTCGTGACAGTCGTGAGTTCAAACCCCGGCCGAGTCATACCAAAGACTATAAAAATGGCACCCGTTGCCTCCCTGCTTGGCACTCAGCATCAAGGGTTGGAATTGGGGGTTAAATCACCAAAAATGATTCCCGGGCGTGGCCACCGCTGCTGCTCACTGCTCCCCTCACCTCCCAGGGGGTGAACAAGGGGATGGGTCAAATGCCGAGGGTAATTTCACCACACCTAGTGTGTGTGTGACTATCAGTGGTCTTAACTTTAATTTGGGAATCGATACCAATTTTCAGCGGTACCTATTTTTGCTACTTTTGTGTGTGTTAATAAATATGAATTGTTTTTAACAATTACATTATTTTTTTTATAGCAATATTAAAAAAATAGCTGATAATGGTAACCGCTGTCAAGTTGTTTTTTGAGTCTCATTTGCAAATGTTACATTAAGTTGCAATTACCGTCGAAAGTCCAAGACGGCAGTAGTATATAGTTTATGGTGTTCTTTGTTGCGCCCTATAAAGTGGTAATAATGTAAGTATAGTACTTATTACGCACCAGCTTTTTTATTGTAACGTGCATCTTACTTGCAGTTTTCATTAACGAATTTGGAGGTGTTGAAATCGCCATGTAAAATCACTAATGCTACTAAGTAGCGTGTCAATAGCAAAGCCTACTTATATTGGCATCAAGCGAGGCACCAGATATGTATTTCCTATAGGGATAGGTACTGTTCACATTTGAACAGATACGTCAACATTTCCTGGTAGTATTTGGGAATCGATACCAATTTTCAGCGGTACCAAATTTCGCTACTTTTATGTGTGTTAATAAATATAATTATTTTTAACATTTAAATTATTTTTTTTATAGCAACATTAAAAATGGTAATTGCTATCAAGTTGTTTTTTGAGTCTCATTTGCAAGTACTACATTAAGTTGCAATTACAGTTGAAAGTCCAAGACGGCAGTAGTATATAGTTTATGGTGTGTTTTTTGTTGCGCTCTATAAAGTGGTAATAATGTAAGTATGGCACTTATTACGCACCAGGCGTTTGATTGTAACGTGCATCTTACTTGCAGTTTTCATTAACAAATTTGGAGGTGTTGAAATCGCCATGTAAAATCACTAATGCTACTAAGTAGCTTGTCAATAGCAAAGCCTACTTATATTGGCATCAAGCGAGGCACCAGATATGTATTTCCTATAGGGATAGGTACTGTTCACATTTGAACCGATACGTCAACGTTTCCTGGTAGTATTTGGGAATTGATACCAATTTTCAGCGGTACCAATTTTTGCTACTTTTATGTGTGTTAAGAAATATAATTGTTTTTAACATTTAAACTATTTTTTTATAGCAACATTAAAAATGGTACCTGCTATCAAGTTGTTTTTTGAGTCTCATTTGCAAGTACTACATTAAGTTGCAATTACAGTTGAAAGTCCAAGACGGCAGTAGTGTATAGTTTATGGTGTGTTTTTTGTTGCGCCCTATAAAGTGGTAATAATGTAAGTATGGCACTTATTACGCACCAGGCGTTTGATTGTAACGTGCATCTTACTTGCAGTTTTCATTAACAAATTTGGAGGTGTTGAAATCGCCATGTAAAATCACTAATCCTAATAATTAGCGTGTCAATAGCAAAGCCAACGTATATTAGCATCAAGCTAGGGTATCTTTGGAAAAGTGGAGCCTGACTTTACTTACGTTGGAGCGTTTTTGAGTCAATTTGCTTTGTTGGCATTGGAAATTGCTAAATTACCTACAGGTAATTTTGTTTGGCTGATACCGCTCTCAGTGCTGCTGGAGTGATTGCCAAGTGCAGAAGTGCGAAGAGCCGATTGAGTCGGCAACCAGACGTGACCTCACGAGCAAACCAGATACGGAAACATGGCACCATTTGATTTTACGTGAATCGGTGGGTACCAGATTCGGTGTCCATCCTTAATTTCCTGACCTCATTTTAAACTTATTATACTACTTAATTATATTACAATGATTACACAACCAAAATAGCACTGACTCAAGTGCAAAAAAACAGAAACGTATTTTAATTTGAGCACCAAATTAAATCGCAATTCCTGCACTTGCCTCAATTTCTGCAGAAGTCATGCATTATTCACTGATAAACCAGCACAATGTGAAATGGAATAGCTTGTGGACATTTTAAGAAGAAAAAAAGAAAGCAAAACAGAATGTGCTTGATAATTGGATGGCTTTTTACTTTGGCCCCTTGTACCACCCTTTTAAAAAACATACAGTTAGGCGCCTAAGTGTTTTTTTTGGGTGTAATCCTGCTAATAGGGGTGTGGCGATACAGTTTTTCCACTTCCGACATGACACCGATATTGCCGCCTTGATTATCGGCCGATACCGACAGTCATCTGATACGACAACAGCCTGAATCATAGACTCTTTTATTATTTTCTGGTGTGAAATGTTTGAAAAGGCTTGATCAAGTGAAATTAGTCAAGCAGAGAAACACTAACCTATTTATTATTAACTATTTGGAATGGGCTTTTGCTGTCTTTAAGTTGAAGTGGAGTGGTAATTGTTTTTTTGGGTTTTTTTGGCGACACCTAGTGGCCACAATAATTCATTAAGTTAAGCTTATGACGCAGTAAGTTGAGTAAAACGCCCACATTTGGATGCTGGATACTTTGTTTTTGTAAGTAAGATGCAACTATAAATATTAAATGATATTGACAAATAGGTTTTAGACTGGCTTATTGTCAATTAAGCACACTTACTGTGCTATTGTGTGCTCAGTTGTTGTGTACCTGCTAGCTCCTAGCTTAATTGGTATCGCAAATCTTAATTATTAAAAATGTTTCCAAGAAATGATTTTAAAAATACGTTTTTTAGGACATTTCGCACTAACTTGTTGCACGTATACCTATAGCCCAACATGTTTACTTTTACTAAATGAAAATTAATAAAAGTCCAGATGGGGCAATCCAGGGGTGTCAAACTCATTTTAGATCGGGGGCCACATGGAGAAAAATCTACTCCCACGATAACTTAAAAACAAAGACAACTTCAGATTGTTTTCTTTGTTTAGAAATAGAACAAGCACGTTCTGAAAATGTACAAATCATAATGTTGTTGTTTTTTTACCCCTATATGTTGCGAATAATAGTATTCTATCTTTGTTTGTCGTTATTTATACTTTCTAAATAAATTATGTGAAAATGTTCATCAGTCAACTCATTGGTGTTCATTTTCAATCTATCAAGATAAAAAATAATAATACCAAAATCCAATTACAGGATGTTATTTAGGTAATTTGCTCATTTTCCTCGACTGGTGCACTAACATCATGTAGTTTATTTTTTTTCGCTTTACATAGGTAGCATCATCTACAAAGATACAAAGATTTGCTATTGCGACATCTAGTGGACACATTTAGAACAGCTGTTTCTTTCATTCAAAAATTTCAGCTCGTTTTTGTACTGAGCAAACTCATCCTGGGGGCCGGATAAAACCTGTTCGCGGACCTGATCCGGGCCACGGACCTGATCCGGTCCGCGGGCTGTCCGTTTGACAACCCTGAAGCCATTGTGCCATTGTACAAAATCCTGACGCTATTTTGTACACATTTCACTACTACTCTCTATAGTTGTAACCTACATATTGACCGAAACCAAGCGCCCCCTCGTGGTCGGGCGAGGACGTGCGACTCACCCTCAGTGGCATCGTACTCCATGGTGGTCCAGTCGTGGTGCCTCTGCTTGCGCCACACCAGAAGGTACTTGATGATGGGCACTCCGCCGAAGGAGTCGGGCTCGTCAAACTCCACCACGGCCGAGCTGGAGAAAGGCTCCACCTGCTGGATCTCCGGCGAAGACGGCACCTCTGCGACACACAAGGTAACTTTGAAGTCGAGGGACACGGACAAAACAAATGCTTGCAGGATTGCAAAGTACAGCATCCTTTAAAATGTGGAAGTAGTCATTGTACAGCTTTTATTTTTAAAATGACAGGGAGCACCTCTCTACATAGCAACTGACAGAAGAGTGGATAGTGCACCCCCCCTCCCTCAATTTTGTCACGTTTCATGTGTCGGGTAACCCGTGACAAATGGGGCCAAATAAACCCCCTTCCTATTGAATCTGTTTGTCACTTTGACTCAAGTTTGCAAAGCCATTTTTTCATCGGTATGTTGGCGTATAATATAATAATAATCAAAATAAAGGGCCAATATATTTATACGGTTTCACAATTACAAGTGGCCCGTTGAGGCAGCCGTAAATGCATTGTGGCCAACGACGAAATTACTTTTGACATCCCTGTTGTACGGAAGGTAATTGACCGGTGCCGGTAGCACTCGTGCACCCTCAGACACCACCATACTTGCAAAACTATCTTCGTACTCTCACGTGTTGTCAGCTATTCAGACGATAACGCCTCTGCGTTCAGTCAGTGGCTAGTCAGTCTATACTGCTATACAAGCTGTAGGTGCTATTCAAGTGGCGGCCCCGAGGGCCAAATCCGGCCTGGGAATGACACCATAGTTCAGTTCAAAACATGGGAGACAAGCATTTGTGCAGGAAATTACAAAAAACACAAGAGTGCTCCTGTTGTATAGAGGAACATGGACCACTGTGAACACATTGGCAGATAATTGCATTTACATTTTAACCTTGCTTGCAAACAATAGAACACTGGGGTCCAAACTTGTACATATATGTAATGATAACTTGAAATACAAAGGAAAGCAGATACATGGAGGGGAAGAAAGAGAAGCGAACTGTATTAACCTTGTAGATTGTTATAGTAACAATAGGTTAAGCTTTGTCAGTGTGCCGTGCGGGGGACGACGTTAATAAATGTTTGATTAAATGTGAATACGGTGTACTGTACGTATGCATACAGTATGTGCTCGTATGTGTACAGCTGATTTAACGGAATAGACTCCACAGATTTTTTGCATTTTTAAATGAAAAAGTACTGTCTTCATATTATATTTACCGTATTTCCTTGAATAGCCGCCGGGGCGCTAATTAATTTAAAACCTCTTCTCACTCCTGCGCTTACCAAAAGCATGCGGGATGGGCAAGCATGCGCTAATTATTTTAAAACCTCTTTTAACTTCAGCGCTTACCTTATCATGAAAAGCACATTTAATAAAAACAACTTTATTAAGGTCTTACTTTTACTTATAAATGATGTCCATGTGCAGCTGCTTCTGATCAAAGGCAGTCTTCCTCATCTTTCTTCAGTTTTAAAAGTCTCTGGAGATATTCCTTTAATTATTACCTCCTGCTTCGATTGAAAGTCCAGTTTAGAAAACTGTTTTATTTTAGATATGTAATCCTCCATGGTAAATTTAATGACTCAAATTTGACCCGGCGGAAGTGCCAAGCATGCGCTAATTATTTTGCGAAACGAGTTTGACCCGGCTGTAATTCTAGGCAGGCGAATACTATATTCCCGGCGGCAATTCAAGGAAATACGGTAGGTGCAATATTATAGAGAAATGTAGGTGTGGAAACAAATAAATTAATGCATACACTGCACAGTCAACTAGGGGTGTAAATGGCATCAATCACTTAGTGAAAAGAGGGGTTGGATGCGCCTTCCACACATTCTCGGTGATAAACATGCATGCATACATAAACAAGCACATATACATACAGTATATGCATATATGCATTGGTACACATCGCCCACAATACAGCACACTAGTACGCGTGACTCATTCTCGCCATCATCACACTGTATGACTACATGTAATTCTTTCTTCTTTTTCTCTCACAATTTAATCATTTATCGAAGATTCGGCTGGTGAATATTATTAATCTTTGTTAATATTGTTGTGATTACTATAAATATAAAAAATATTTTTAACTATGGTGTAGTAAAGATTAGGGATGTCCGATAATATCGCACTGCCGATATTATCGGCCGATAAATGCTTTAAAATGTAATATCGGAAATGATCGGTATCAGTTTCAAAATGATCGGTATCGGTTTCAAAAAGTAAAATGTATGAATTTTTAAAACGCCGCTGTACGGAGTGGTACACGGACGTAGGGAGAAGTACAGAGCGCCAATAAACCTTAAAGGCACTTCCTTTGCGTGCCGGCCCAGTCACATAATATCTAGGGCTTTTCACACACACAAGTGAATGCAAAGCATACTTGGTCAACAGCCATACAGGTCACACTGAGGGTATCCGTATAAACAACTTTAACACTGTTACAAATATGCGCCACAATGTGAACCCACACCAAACAAGAATGACAAACATATTTCGGGAGAACATCCGCACCGTAACAGAACATAAACACAACAGAACAAATACCCAGAACCCCTTGCAGCACTAACTCTTCCGGGACGCTACAATATACACCCCCCGCTACCCCCTACTCCAAGGTGGGTAAGCTCTTTACATTAGGTGTACATAAGGCGCTCTGTCGAGTTTTGAGGAAAAAAAAAAGATTTTCAGTGCACCTTATAGTCCGGAAAATACGGTAATCTATGCAAGACGGCGTGGCGAAGTTGGGAGAGTGGCCGGGCCAGCAATCTGAGGGTTACTGGTTCAATCCCCACCTTCTACCATCCTAGTCACGTCCGTTGTGTCCTTGAGCAAGACACTTCACCCTTGCTCCTGATGGGCCTGGTTAGCGCCGTGCATGAGAGCTCATCAGTGTGTGAATGTGTGTGTGTGAATGGGTGAATGTGGAAAATAGTGTCAAAGCGCTTTGAGTTCCTTAAAAAGGTAGAAAAGTACGACCCATTTACCATTTAGACCAGGGGTGTCAAACTCATTTTAGATGGGGGGCCACATGGAGAAAAATCTACTCCCAAGTGGGCCGGACCGGTAAAATCACGGCACGATAACTTAAAAATAAAGACAACTTCAGTGAACAATGGGAGACCGGGCGTTCTGCTACGCTGCTCCCAGTCTGTGGAACGCTCTCCCTGACCACCTGAGGGCACCACAGACTGTGGATGCTTTTAAAAAAGGCTTAAAAACCCTTCTTTTTAAAAAAGCCTTATTTTTTTTTTTAGATATATGCATACTAGTTTTAGCTATTTGGCTGTTCTAGTTTTTATTTATTTTTTATTATGTTTTTATTTTTTCTAATTTATTTATTTATTTTATTTTATTTTTTAAATACACTGTAGCACTTTGAGGTTGTTTACTCAATGTAAAGTGCTTTTTACAAATAAAATCTATTATTATTATTATTATTAAAAAAATAATATAAAAATTAAATTACCGGATGTTATTTATGTAGTTTGCTTACATCGTGTGGTATATTTTTTTATATTTTTTTACATATGTAGCATAATCTAGAAAGACACAAATAATTGCTATTGTGACATCTAGTGGACACAATTAAAACAGCAGTCTCTTTCATTCAAAAATTTCGGCTAATTTTTATACTTAGTAAACTCATCCCACGGGCCGGATAAAACCTGTTCACGGGCCTGATCCGGCCCACGGGCCTTACGTTTGACACCCCTGATTTAGACCAAACATCACATGTAGACCAAAGGATGTGTTTTAAATGTGAAAAAAACATAATAAGGAAGTAAATGGTGTTTAAAAACTTGCTCTCAAGTATAAAAAAAACAAACAAACCTGCTTGGATGAGGAGGAACTCCTTGTACTCTGTGCCCATCACATTGTTGGCCGTGCAGTTGTAGCTTCCAAAGTCGCTCTGGGATTCAGGAGAAACCTAAAAAAAAAAAAAACAGACTACATCGCTGCTGAAAGGCAACAAAACAGTCAGTTTGTTTAAGGTTAGCGTCGTACCTCCAGGTAGCTGACGCTCCGCGTGTTGTGGATCTTCACATTGGTGGCGTTGGAGCTGGGCAGCTGAAGGCCGTCACGGAACCAAGTCACAGAAGCCGCCGGGTGGGCTTCCACCACACAGCTGAGGTTGGCCGGGTTTCCCTCCCACGTGTACGTCGTCACCGAGCCCAGAATCTTTGGAGCATCTAAAACAATGACGCTTGTTAACCGCAAATCTCGAAGAAAAAAAATAAATATCCTCAGGCAAAAAAAAATTCAGCTTTGTGTGAAAATACCAGAATCGGAGTGCAGTTGCGTAAGCTGAACGTGACCATGCGGAGTCTGTTAATGCGCTTTCTTGCCTCGCCAAAGACATCCAGCGGTGTTTGTTATGCTTCGCAGTGTGACAATTCATTTGGAAAATTCTCCATGAATTATTGTTCATTAAAGCTCAGCAGAAGGCAGTCAAATGCCTCCGTTTGTGTTCCTCTATTCGTTTCCCCGAGTGACGACAGCCAGTACGTAATGCCTGAAAGGAAAACGTTTGACATGCTCGTCAGCTGCGAGGTGAGCTTAAGTTTCAATTAAAAAAAAGACCAGCAGGTTGGAGCGCTCCTCCTGACCGAGAAGAAACGCTCTGTTGAGCTCGCTGAGTTCTATTGATTTGTCTGCCTACGGTGAGCAAACAACAATGGACGAGAAGGAGGCCAGAAAAGTTGTCTGGATGCTGTCAAACTCTATTTGAGGTAGCTCAGCCCGGAAGATTCCAAACTGATGATGTTTCACAGTTGGAGAATTTCTATTTCTATGAGTATTTGTGGTAAAGCCAATGTAGGTGTTTTAGACATAGG
Organism: Entelurus aequoreus; assembly: GCF_033978785.1. Classification (NCBI taxonomy): domain Eukaryota; kingdom Metazoa; phylum Chordata; class Actinopteri; order Syngnathiformes; family Syngnathidae; genus Entelurus; species Entelurus aequoreus. The sequence continues at coordinate 80,478,094 of NC_084735.1, forward strand.
TTGTGGCTTTATGAGGCCGGCTTTCTCTAAGCCTCCGGAATGAAATAGCAATAGGGATCTCGCATTGGCAAAGGCTGATCATCAAACCTGAAAGCTTGAAGAATACTACTTCAGTATAATGGCTAGTACGGGTGTGGGCAACCCAAAATGTTGAAAGAGCCATATTGGACCACAAATACAAAAAAGTAATCGGTCTGGAGTGTTATAATGATGGCAACTCATGAGTGGCTAATTAGCTATATTAGCCTACTATCAAAATGACTATGTGTCGCAGGCTGAAGCAAATCTTTGTTGACAGAAATGTTGAATTTATTCTGCACATTTTTACAACATTGGAAAACATTAGTAAAACTTCTCAGAAAGGTGAGATAACTCCTGGAAATGACTGTCGTAGAATGGCCAAAGGTATAGATGTGTGTGTCCAAGTTAAAGGAAACAACATGCCGTCTTCTTCTAATTATTACAATCTTTGCAAGCTGGGTAAGTTTGCTGTGGTCTGGAACAACATGGCACACTAACAACTATCAGAAATGTAGCCAATATTACACTACCGTTCAAAAGTTTGGGGTCACCCATACAATTTTGTGGAATAGCCTTCATTTCTAAGAACAAGAATAGACTGTCGAGTTTCAGATGAAAGTTCTCTTTTTCTGGCTGTTTAATTGACCCCACAAATGTGATGCTCCAGAAACTCAATCTGCTCAAAGGAAGGTCAGTTTTGTAGCTTCTGTAATGAGCTAAACTGTTTTCAGATGTGTGAACATGATTGCACAAGGGTTTTCTAATCATCAATTAGCCTTCTGAGCCAATGAGCAAACACATTGTACCATTAGAACACTGGAGTGATAGTTGCTGGAAATGGGCCTCTATACACCTATGTAGATATTGCACCAAAAACCAGACATTTGCAGCTAGAATAGTCATTTACCACAGTAGCAATGTATAGAGTGTATTTCTTTAAAGTCAAGACTAGTTTAAAGTTATCTTCATTGAAAAGTACAGTGCTTTTCCTTCAAAAATAAGGACATTTCAATGTGACCCCAAACTTTTGAACGGTAGTGTATATACAGATAATGTGTCATGAAACATGGAAAAATACACTAAATATACAGAGGACATAAGTAAAGGTAATTACATGAGCTCAGATATACCTACAAACGAGGCATAGTGATGCATTATGTACGTACAGCTAGCCTAAATAGCATGTTAGCATCGATTAGCTTGCAGTCATGCAGTGACCAACTATGCCTGATCATCAACATCAACAAAGCTCACCTTTGTGCATTCAGGCACTGCAGAAAACGTTTGGTGGACAAAATGCGATTAAAAAAAGGAGTGGCATAAAACACGTCTTTCTGTGGCAGCGTCGGAGAAAGTTTTACATGTAAACAAACTGTTGAGTCACAGTCCATACAGCGGTGAGTTCAAGAGCAGCTGAAATTAGTAGGACAAAACGGCGCTGGCCAAATACTCTCGTCAGTGAAGCCTAAACACAAACCTATCAAACAGTGGGCTTTCTAACATTTAGGAAGGATTGTGTCATCTTTATCCTCCTACAGAAACCATACTACAACAAAAAACATTTTCACCCCATTTTTTCCCCATTTCCATACATTTTTAAAAAAGCTCCAAGGAGCCACCAGGAGGCCACCAGGAGGCTCTAGAGCTGCATGTGGCTCTAGAGCAGCAGGTTGCTGACCCCTGGGCTAGTAGAATGCTGAAAGGAACATGATATTGTTCCAATCTGGTCAGTTTTCTGTGGGTAATGTATGTTTTAATGCCATCCAAAACCAAAAGGGCTCCTGCTTTGATACTGACCAATAATTCCTAAAGCTATCCAAAGGCTGTTGAGGAATATATAATATAGCTAATATAGACACTTGCATCATGTGTTGCCTTCATTATAACACGTATATAAGACTTTTAAAGTCATTTTGATAGTAGGCTAATGTAGCTAGACACTTACATCATGTGTTGCCTTCATTATAACGCTTATATAAGGCTTTTAAAGTCATTTTGATAGTAGGCTAATATAGCTAGACACTTACATCATGTGTTGCCTTCATTATAACACTTATATAAGACTTTTAAAGTCATTTTGATAGTAGGCTAATATAGCTAGACACTTACATCATGTGTTGCCTTCATTATAACGCTTATATAAGGCTTTTAGTTTTTTGTGGCTCCAGACAGATTTATTTTTCTATTTTTTGGTCCAATATGGCTTTTTCAATGTTTTGGGTTGCCGACCCCTGCTGTATGCTATGTAAGGCCATGTTACCTTTAATGCCTGGTTCACACCAACGGCGCTTGCCGCGCTTTAAAGCGGCGAGCAAAGCGCCGTCATTTTTGTCAATTTTTCCACGAATATCCCGATCTCCGAAGTAATGTTATGCTTTGATACGCTCTGATACGCTCTGATACGAATTAGTTGCCGCTTTGTTACCGTTCCTCACGATTTGATGCCGCTTTGATACGCTTTAAATCATGCTTTGATACGTTTTATTACGCTTTATTGAACTTTATTACGCTTTGATGCGATCCTGACGCTTTAAATCAGGCTCTGACACGATTATCAAGCTCTGTTGTGCATTGTTACAACAAAAATAAGAAAAAAATGTGAAAAACTAGTATACTGTTTTCCACACATTTTTTATATTCATTTATTTTTTCAATTTCTCTTTTTTTTCCGTTATATTATGTTTTATATCTTCATTTCTTTTATTTCTTTGTCATCTTAATAAATATCTATCTTTCATTTCTTATGCTAGTTGACATTAATAAAAGGCATTTCTTTTAAACGTAACATATTCTCTTTATTATTAACATTTTCATACAGAAAAATGATAGACAGTAATGTCAAACTGCAACATCAAACAGCAGAAGTACAGAAACAATGATCGTCGTATAAAAAAGGCAATGATGCAAAAGAGAATGGATTTGTAATCCTGTGTTGGTTTTACATAAAGTTTCAATGTCACTAGTCAATATCACAGTCACTTCCTATTGCGCTTTGAACCAAGATCTGTTAAGCTTTCCTACGCTTTGAGTCAAGCTTTGCTGAGCTTTGTCAGGCTTTGTCACGCTTTGATACGCTCTCTGCGCTTTATTCCATTCTTGACAAAGTGCAGAATTTTTTTAAACCGTTTAAAAATTTTTGGCGAACTTCCCGCATGTCCCGCTTCACTACAAGCTTTCCCACGATCCATTACGACCCTCACGCTTTAATCAGGCTTTGTTACGCTTTAACGCCGCTTTGCATGCCGCTTTAAAGCGCCGTCAAAGCGCTGTTGGTGTGAACCTAGCATAAACTAAACAAAATTGATGCTAATCTATCCTATTTCTCTTTTTTTCCTAAAAAGGAATCGATAAGAGAACTGTTAAGGAACCGAATCGAAAAGCAGAATTGAAAGTGGAATTGGAACCAGAATTTTTTTTTAAAATCAATTCCCATCCCATTGATGGATGTGGCACAATTGTGTGTTTAGAGGACCTACTCAGTATTTTGCCATTTACATAAGAGGTAAGGATATTTTAAATGTTTTAATGGGATTTGTTAGCAAGACAAAACTACCAGTCTTCGAGCTGATCTCCACCAGAACTGATGCTATGATGGGCCGCAACAGTGGGTCCGTAGCACTCTGCAAAGAAAGTAAATCTTTCCCAGATATCCTAAATTATTATTGCGGAATTCACCAGCAAGCTTTGTGTTGAACAATTGAAATATGAAAGAAGTGATGGATATTGCAATGAAAATTGTGTGTTCTAGGAGTCCGAGCTAGACAGTTACCTGGATCTCAACTGTCTGGGGTCATTTTGTGTTAGATTTTTTGTTTGGAAAACAATGGTTGAGGATTCTGAATGATAAATGGATGGAACAAAACAAGGTACTACACTGATCTATACTTTCAAACTGATCTTCCTCTACCAGTAGTTCACTAATACCTGGGGACTCGTGTCGGACAAAGATCCAAATCAATACGATGCTTGCTTTGATGTTGAACAACTGTTCTTGACAGTTTTAAGAGGATGGCTTGACGATTTTGCTTGGTTTATTACAACACTGGAACACATGTTTCACCTTAAGTATTGGGGCCGTCTTGATGTTGGCCAGTAAACCCTGAACGCTTCAGAAAGATTAGTTGTCGACTGCGAATGCTGTACTGATAAACCAGAACAAGATACTGATTTAAACGTTCGGATTTAACTTTATTTGCCCGTAGTTGGCTAATCTTTAACGTCGGCTACCTGGGGGAAATCTTATGTTGGGTAGAGATCAAAATCAATAGGATGCCTGATTTGATGTTGACCAATAATCCCTGAAAGTTTCCAAACTGATTGTTGCTGCGTTACATTGGTACTGGGAAGTCGGCATTTCCAAGATCAGATGGGTTGGTTTTCAAATAGTTTGCCCCCTGATGTCGGATTTCTTCCTCGAAAAGTCCTCACCACCCCCGAGTTGGCTTTCAAAGATGGCTGAACAATAATAGAAGCTTCAGTAATATACCTTTTGAGCACTCCTGACTAGTTTTTGTCGCACAAATTCACCCATATCCAATGTATTGTTGGACGTATATACACGGTAATGTAATACGTAATGTAAAAATAGAAGGTAAAAATGGCATCTTTTTGTTTCTTTTTCACCGACCGTGTTTGAAGGTTGCAGAAAGAGCGCGTATTTGTCCAGAAGTTGTTTATATTCAAACAAGGCAAACGCAAGAATAGCTTAAGTAGATGTGGCCACATTTATAACTGGAACGCTGAAAAGTCTTTAGCTTCCGAGGTAAATGGAATGCACAAATAGACTGATCTCATGCTGAAAACGGAACAGGGTACTCGTGATCTATCTTTGAGCTTGGGTTTCATTCAAAATCAAAAAAAGATCTCGCTTAAAGATGTTGAATTAAAAGCAAACAGATATAATCCCTGAATATTTTCAGAGGATTTGTTGAAGACCGTGATTGGTACGTGCTTTGGCTAACATGTACTAGCACTTTAAATCAGGGGTGTCAAACTCATTTTAGATCGGGGGCCACATGGAGAAAAATCTACTTCCAAGTGGGCCGGACTGGTAAAATCACGGCACGATAACTTAAAAATAAAGACAACGTCAGATTGTTTTCTTTGTTTAAAAAAAGAACAAGCACATTCTCAAAATGTACAAATCATTTTTACACTTACATGTTACGGTTAATAGTATTCTATCTTTGTCGTTATTTATATTTTCTGAATACATTATGTGATAATGTTCATCAGTCATCACTCATTGCTGTTAATTTTCAATTTATCAAGATAAAAAAATTATATCAAAATCAAATTACAGGATGTTATTTATGTAGCTGGATCATTTTCCTCGACTGATGTACTGACATCATGTGGTTTATTTTGGACAAATAATTGCTATTGCGACATCCAGTGGACACATTTAGAACAGCTGTTTCTTTCATTCACAAATTTCAGGTTAATTTTATACTTAGCAAACTCATCCCGCAGGCCGGATAAAACCTGTCTGCGGGCCTGATCGGACCGTACGTTCGACACCCCTGCTTTAAATGAAGCTGATAAAATACTGTAACTTGACCGCCTACTGATTTGTAACTCGCATACCCTTTATGTCACGGGTTTCAAACTCAAGGCCCGGGGGCCGAATCATTATTTTATGTGGCCCGCGAAAGCCTGGAAATAATATGAGTTAATAAAATGCTTAATCTTTTCTTACTAAATGTATTTGTTCTTTCCCTTTTGACATTAAAAATCATGTACTGCATGCAACTGCACATCTTTTAACATTCAATATTATCAAAATCAAAATATGATATTTTTTTTGTTAAAATAAAGATAAATACTGTACTTAAATATCTGCTTGACTTATGATTTCAAAACAAATTATCAATCAAATTGTAGATTGTAAAATTGACAACAGATTTTACGGTATAGTTTTTTTACCATAAAATCAACTTTGGTACTATTTTTTTTCCACATACAGTAAGACACTAAAACGTAAAAACAAAAAAAACAAACAAACATTAAAACAACAGGATTTTATGGTAAAAACAAACAAACTGGCAGCTCTGTTGCTTGAATTTCACCGCTAATAACAGTGGTATTTTTTTCCAATTCCTTTCCATTTATTAAATTATTTTATATGCTGTAAAAAAAATCCCCACTGCTTTTACTGTAAAATTATGGTGACTGAGCTACCAGTTGTAGATATATTGTTAATGTATTATATATATACAGTCACGATAAAATGTTTACATACACAGAACTTTCCTCCAGAAGGTCTTATCTTTGTCCATGTGATGTCAGATGAAACAAAAATGTAGCTGTTTGGCCACAATACTCAGCAATATGTTTGGGGGAGAAAAGGTGAGGCCTTTAATCCCAGGAACACCATTCCCACCGTCAAGCATGGTGGTGGTAGTATTATGCTCTGGGCCTGTTTTCCTGCCAATGGAACTGGTGCTTTAAATGGGACAATGAAAAAGGAGGATTACCTCCAAATTCTTCAGGACAACCTAAAATCATCAGCCCGGAGGTTGGGTCTTGGGCGCAGTTGGGTGTTCCAACAGGACAATGACCCCCAAACACACGTCAAAAGTGGTAAAGGAATGGCTAAATCAAGCTAGAATGAAGGTTTTAGAATGGCCTTCCCAAAGTCCGGACTTAAACGTGCTGAAGAAACAAGTCCATGTCAGAAAACCAACACATTTAGCTGATCTGCACCAATTTTGTCAAGAGGAGTGGACAAAATTTACCATGAATTGATTAACGTGGACCCCGACTTAAACAAGTTGAAAAACTTATTCGGGTGTTACCATTTAGTGGTTAATTGTACGGAATATATACTGTACTGTGCAATCTAGTCAAAACTTCAACCAGAAGCTTGCCAGTAGCTTGTGGATGGCTACCAAAAGCGACTTATTGCAGTGAAACTTGCCAAGGGACATGTAACCAAATATTAACATTTCTGTATGTATACTTTTGACCCAGCAGATTTGCTCACAATTTCAGTAGATCCATAATAAATTCGTAAAAGAACCAAACTTCATGAATGTTTTTTGTGACCAACAAGTATGTGCTCCAATCACTCTATCACAACAAACTAAGAGTTGTAGAAATGATTGGAAACTCAAGACAGCCATGACATTATGTTCTTTACAAGTGTATGTACACTTTTGATCGCGACTGTACATGTATATTCATATATTACCCATTTTTTAAAAAACGGCCCTCTGAGGGCAACCACAACTGCGACGTGGCCCTCAATGAAAACTAATTTGACACCCCTGCTCTATGCATTGTACTCGTATTTTAAATTGCTTATCATTATGTCATTTTAATATCGTTGCGTACGTTCAATCCTGTGTAAATTTTAATTGTGGATGTTAAACGCTCCATAAAAGGACTACAGACGGAAACGAGCAAGGTGCTAAATCTGGTGCAGCCATTTTCTTAAAATGACTGCACGTTGTCCTTCAAATAAACAAATACAAACAAACAATAGGAATCCTGTTTAGAAAAAACAAGATCTTAAGTCCAGGAGCACTTACAGCGGACCTCCAGGTACACGTGCTGGTTGTCCTGGCCGATGGAGTTGCTGGCGGTGCACAGGTACTGTCCCGCGTAGGTGAACTGGATATTCTTCAAGAGGAGGGAGGACACCCTGGCGTGGCTTCGCACAACAATGTTTCTGTCCTGGCTCTGCGAGGTAAGAGACAGGAAAAAATAATTGTGAATGCGACTCTTGGCAGTCACTCCACGTTTGCATCAACACTATGCTGAGTAAGCACTTCCCTGGAAAGAGGGAAATACTTTGTTCTGTTAGAAAAATGAGATGCAGTGAACACAAATGTGAACTTTTGATTCGTCTTTCTGTCAGTGTGTTAGTTAATGGGCTACTTCTTGCTCCGTTGCAGTAGAACCTGAATCAAAACGTGAGAAAATAAATAGGCGAACAAACCAAAATATACAAAAACACAAACAGGCTCGCAAACTAACGACGCAAACAAAAATGGTAGCGAGCTGGCTTGGAAATGAGAAAAAACAAACCAGCTCAAAAAGGTTCATGTCCTCTTAATGAATATACTTTTCAGATTCTTCTAGTCAGATAAGACGAACAATAATTCAAGCTAATTATAAAAGCTAACTTGGTAGCAACCAAACAAACAGGCTAGCTTGCAAACAACCACTTTTTTTGCCAACTACAAAAGCAAACAGGGTAACTACTTCTAACTAAACAAACAAACAGGATAGCTAGCTAACAACTAACTGATTAAACAGACAGGTTAGCTTGTGATTAAGGGCTATATAAATTCACTTTGATTGATTGATTGATTGATTGAATCAAAATGTGAGAAAATAAACAGGCTAACAATCCAAATATACACAAACACAAACAGGCTCACAAACTAATGACACAAACAAAAATGGTAGCGAGCTGGCTTAGAAATGAGAAAAAACAAACAAACTTAAAAATGTTAATGTCTTCTTAATAAATATTCTTTTAAGTTTCTTCTAGTCAGATAAGATTTCGGTGTATATATATATAGACAAACAATAAGTCAAGCTAATTATAAAAGCTAACTTGGTAGCAACCAAACAAACAGGCTAGCTTGCAAACAATCACTTTTTTTGCCAACTACAAAAGCAAACAGGGTAACTACTTCTAACTAAACAAACAAACAAAAAGGATAGCTAGCTAATACCTACCCGATTAAACAGACAGGTTAGCTTGTGATTAAGGGCTGGATAAATACACTTTGATTGATTGATTGATTGATTTAATCAAAATGTGAGAAAATAAACAGGCTAACAATCCAAATATACACAAATACAAACAGGCTCGCAAACTAACGACACAAACGAAAATGGTAGCGAGCTGGCTTAGAAATTCCAAAAAACAAACGAGCTTAAAAAGGTTAATGTCTTCTTAATGAATATACTTTTCAGTTTCTTCTAGTCAGATAAGATTTCGGTATATATATACAGACAAACAATAATTCAAGCTAATTATAAAAGCTAACTTGGTAGCAACCAAACAAACAGGCTAGCTTGCAAACAATCACTTTTTTTGCCAACTACAAAAGCAAACAGGTTAACTACTTCTAACTAAACAAACAAACAAACAGGATAGCTAGCTAATACCTACCCGATTAAACGGACAGGTTAGCTTGTGATTAAGGGCTGGATAAATACACTTTGATTGATTGATTGATTGATTGATTGAATCAAAATGTGAGAAAATAAACAGGCTAACAATCCAAATATACACAAATACAAACAGGCTCGCAAACTAACAACACAAACGAAAATGGTAGCGAGCTAGCTTAGAAATGAGAAAAAACAAACGAGCTTAAAAAGGTTCATGTCTTCTTAATGAATATACTTTTCAGTTTCTTCTAGTCAGATAAGATTTCAGTATATATATATAGACAAACAATAATTCAAGCTAATTATAAAAGCTAACTTGGTAGCAACCAAACAAACAGGCTAGCTTGCAAACAATCACTTTTTTTGCCAACTACAAAAGCAAACAGGGTAACTACTCCTAACTAAACAAACAAACAAACAAACAGGATAGCTAGCTAACAACTAACTGATTAAACAGACAGGTTAGCTTGTGATTAAGGGCTATATAAATTCACTTTGATTGATTGATTGATTGATTGAATCAAAATGTGAGAAAATAAACAGGCTAACAATCCAAATATACACAAATACAAACAGGCTCGCAAACTAACGACACAAACAAAAATGGTAGCGAGCTGGCTTAGAAATTAGAAAAAACAAACGAGCTTAAAAAGGTTCATGTCTTCTTAATGAATATACTTTTCAGTTTCTTCTAGTCAGATAAGATTTCGGTATATATACATAGACAAACAATAATTCAAGCTAATTATAAAAGCTAACTTGGTAGCAACCAAACAAACAGGCTAGCTTGCAAACAATCACTTTTTTTGCCAACTACAAAAGCAAACAGGGTAACTACTCCTAACTAAACAAACAAACAAACAAACAAACAAACAAACAAACAAACAGGATAGCTAGCTAACAACTAACTGATTAAACAGACAGGTTAGCTTGTGATTAAGGGCTATATAAATTCACTTTGATTGATTGGATGATTGATTGATTGATTGAATCAAAATGTGAGAAAATAAACAGGCTAACAATCCAAATATACACAAATACAAACAGGCTCGCAAACTAACGACACAAATGAAAATGGTAGCGAGCTGGCTTAGAAATTAAAAAAACAAACAAGCTTAAAAAGGTTCATGTCTTCTTAATGAATATACTTTTCAGTTTCTTCTAGTCAGATAAGATTTCGGTATGTATATAGACAAACAATAAGTCAAGCTTATTATAAAAGCTAACTTGGTAGCAACCAAACAAACAGGCTAGCTTGGAAACAACCACTTTTTTTGCCAACTACAAAAGCAAACAGGGTAACTACTTCTAACTAAACAAACAAACAAACAGGATAGCTAGCTAACAACTAACTGATTAAACAGACAGGTTAGCTTGTGATTAAGGGCTATATAAATTCACTTTGATTGATTGATTGATTGATTGAATCAAAATGTGAGAAAATAAACAGGCTAACAATTCAAATATACACAAATACAAACAGGCTCGCAAACTAACGACACAAATGAAAATGGTAGCGAGCTGGCTTAGAAATTAAAAAAACAAACAAGCTTAAAAAGGTTCATGTCTTCTTACTGAATATACTTTTCAGTTTCTTCTAGTCAGATAAGATTTCGGTATATATATAGACAAACAATAAGTCAAGCTTATTATAAAAGCTAACTTGGTAGCAACCAAACAAACAGGCTAGCTTGCAAACAATCACTTTTTTTTGCCAACTACAAAAGCAAACAGGGTAACTACTTCTAACTAAACAAACAAACAGGATAGCTGGCTAACAACTAACTGATTAAACAGACAGGTTAGCTTGTGATTAAGGGCTGGATAAATAAACTTTGATTGATTGATAGATTTAATCAAAATGTGAGAAAAACAAGCTAACAAACCAAATATACACAAATAAAAACCGGCTCGCAAACTAACGACACAAACAAAAATGGTAGCGAGGTAGCTTAGAAATGAGAAAAAACAAACTACCGGGTAGCTTAAAAAGGTTAATGTCTTCTTAATGAATATACTTTTCAGTTTCTTCGAGTGAGACAGGATTTCGGTGTAAGAGATGGGATATTCTACCATAGAATACTCCATATATAGGCAAACAATAATTCAAGCTAATTATAAAAACTAACCTGGTAGCAACCAAACAAACAAGCTAGCTTGCAAACAATCACTTTTTGGTTAACTACAAAACTACTTCCAACTATAAAAAAACAAACAGGATAGCTAGCTAACAACTAACCGATTAAACAGACAGGATAGCTAATTCCAGGATTCAAGGAACTTAATTGTAATACTAATACACTTGTACACATAAAAATGACGCAAAACTTAGTACCTGTGTGTACATGTAGTCCAATAAGTGCCAAAAAAGAAGAGTATTCAAAAAATGAATAAAATAGGATGCTGATCCTATGGTGCGAATATAGAATTCAAATTGGAATCTAATTAACATGAGTAGATGTATTTAAGTCCCATCTTAAAACTCATTTGTATACGCTAGCCTTTGAACAGACCCCCCTTTTAGACCAGTTGATCTGCCGTCTCTTTTCTGCTCTGTCCCCCTCTCCTGCGTAGAACGTTTATTAGGTGACCACATATGAAGCGCTAGCTGTTCAAAGTCAGGACCCGGGGTGGACCACTCATCTGTGCATCAGTTGGGGACGTCATTCTCATTATATCCTATAGGGTTAGGTTTTTTCTTGCCCTGATGTGGGATCTGAGCCTTAAAAATGTTTTTTTGACGACAACGCATGGCGCCGGCATCTTTGTGTTAGTAACACATGAGTGAATTGTTCTATATTAGCCTTAAAAATGAGACGTAAGCATTCTGTGAGTCTTTTGGTCAGACGGAAGATGTTAAAGGTCTAAAAGAGGACTGTGAATAATGAAGAAGCTTCATGTTACGGGCTGATGAAGAGGTATTTAAAAAGCTTCTCTTCCCTCCGGGCGACACAGCTCACGCTAACAGCCGCCTGTACGTCTCCGCTCCGGTTGCCACACGCGTCTATTAAAATTCTCTCGGCATGTATGCGTCATCAAAAATTGATACGTCGACTTCAAGTGCTGGACGGACACGCGGCGAGAATTAATGAAAAGCAACATACGGATAATACAGGATTTCTTCATTAACGCAAATGAATCACTTTAATTAGACGAGGCGGGTTTGCAAGTAAATGAATGCTAATGTTGATATAGTAATTGAAAGTGTAGGAGTGACTTTTTAATTTTCTCTCTGATCCAGGCACAGTTTCTAAAGCAGGGGTTACTAAAAAAATTTAATCGAAAAGCAATTGCATGTAAAGTAACTATATACACACTACCTTTCAAAAGTTTGGGGTCACATTGAAATATCCTTATTTTTGAAGGAAAAGCACTGTACTTTACAATGAAGATACATTTAAACTAGTCTTAACTTTAAATAAATACACTCTATACATTGCTAATGTGGTAAATGACTATTCTAGCTCATATGTCTGGTTTTTGGTGCAATATCTACATAGGTGTATAGAGGCCCATTTCCAGCAACTATCACTCCAGTGTTCTAATGGTACAATGTGTTTGCTCATTGGCTCAGAAGGCTAATTGACGATTAGAAAACCCTTGTGCCATCATGTTCACACATCTGAAAACAGTTTAGCTCGTTACAGAAGCTACAAAACTGACCTTCCTTTGAGCAGATTGAGTTTCTGGAGCATCACATTTGTGGGGTCAATTAAACGCTCAAAATGGCCAGAAAAAGAGAACTTTCATCTGAAACTCGACAGTCTATTCTTGTTCTTAGAAATGAAGGCTATTTCACCCAAACTTTTGAACGGTAGTGTGTATATATATATATATATATATATATATATATATATATATATATATATATATATATATATACCGTATTTCCTTGAATAGCCGCCGGGGCGCTAATTAATTTAAAACCTCTTCTCACTCCTGCGTTTACCAAAAGCATGCGGGATTGGCAAGCATGCGCTAATTATTTTAAAACCTCTTCTCACTCCGGCGCTTACCTTATCATGAAAATCACATTTAATAAAAAAAACGTTACTATGGTCTTACCTTTAGCTATAAATGAGTCCATGCGCAGCTCCTACAGAAGTCTTCCTTATCTTTCTTCAGTTTTAAAAGTCTCTCTGTCTCGATGGAGATCTTCCTTTAAGTATTACCTCCTGCTTCGATTGAAAGTCCAGTTTAGAAAACTGTTTTATTTTAGATATGTAATCCTCCATGGTAAAAGTGCAAGCAAACAATGGCTGCTCACTCTTGCTGCGTGTTGTCTTCTTCTGCAGCACCGGTCTTCTGCAGTACCAGCAGTCGCAAGAATGATCACTAGCGCCCTCTACCACCAGGAGGCGGAAGTCATTTAATGACTCATATTTGACCCGGCGGAAGTGCCAAGCATGCGCTAATTATTTTGCGAAATGAGTTTGACCCGGCTGTAATTCTAGGCAGGCGAATACTATGTTCCCGGCGGCAATTCAAGGAAATACGGTGTATATATATATATATATATATATATATATATATATATATATATATATATATATAGATTTGACCATTGAATTTGGGTCATTTTCCAACCAATATTCTACAACACAAATACAAATACAAGGACGTTTATTCAATGTCAGGTTGTGATGTTGACTTGACCATTGAAACTTGGTCATTTACCAACCAACAACATGGATCCAACGTTAGACATCAACGTTGTCTCAATTTACAAATACAACTATTTTGTAACCTTGTTTTGAAGCCAGTTTTAAAGGACGTGTATGTATAACCAACGTCGTATCAATGTCTTGTGCCTGCTGTGCTGTAGCTCTGACAGAGTGACCATGGGGTACTTGGTCACCTCCCTGACTAGACAATGTATAGAGACATCCTTGATGAAAACCAACATTTCCCATCCAACCTGATGGGAGCTTGAAAAAAGAGGAATGGGGTAAACTGCCCAAGGATAGGTGTGCCAAGCTTGTGGAATCGTATTCAAAAAGACTTGAGGCTGTAATTGCTGTCAACAAAGTACTGATCAAATTTTCAGTATTGGGTATTGTCTGTAGAATTTTAAGGACAAAATGCATGTATTCCAATTTGGAATAAGGCTGTAACATAACAACATGTGGGAAAAGTGAAGCACTGTGAATACTTTCCAGATGTACTGTATAACTCATCTACCGCAAATACAGTTGGCATTTGACAGATACAAAAAATTCCTCCAACAGGTTTTTCTCGGTTATTTTAGCTGCTCGTTATGTCAAATTGTCCTCAAGTGAACTTATTAGTTTATCATCGGACAAACGAATCAAAATCCCTTGGATGGATCATTTCAAAATTTCAAGTACAAACCCCGTTTCCATATGAGTTGGGAAATTGTGTTGGATGTAAATATAAACGGAATACAATGATTTGCAAATCATTTTCAACCCATATTCAGTTGAATATGCTACAAAGACAACATATTTGATGTTCAAACTGATAAACATTTTTTTTTTTTTTGCAAATAATCATTAACTTTACAATTTAATGCCAGCAACACGTGACAAAGAAATTGGGAAAGGTGGCAATAAATACTGATAAAGTTGAGGAATGCTCATCAAACACTTATTTGGAACATCCCACAGGTGAACAGGCAAATTGGGAACAGGTGGGTGCCATGATTGGGTATAAAAGTAGATTCCATGAAATGCTCAGTCATTCACAAACAAGGATGGGGCGAGGGTCACCACTTTGTCAACAAATGCGTGATCAAATTGTTGAACAGTTTAAGAAAAACCTTTCTCAACCAGCTATTGCAAGGAATTTAGGGATTTCACCATCTACGGTCCATAATATCATCAAAGGGTTCAGAGAATCTGGAGAAATCACTGCACTAAGCAGCTAAGCCCGTGACCTTCCATCCCTCAGGCTGTACTGCATCAACAAGCGACATCAGTGTGTAAAGGATATCACCACATGGGCTCAGGAACACTTCAGAAACCCACTGTCAGTAACTACAGTTGGTCGCTACATCTGTAAGTGCAAGTTAAAACTCTCCTATGCAAGGCGAAAACCGTTTATCAACAACACCCAGAAACGCCGTCGGCTTTGCTGGGCCTGAGCTCATCTAAGATGGACTGATAGAAAGTGGAAAAGTGTTCTGTGGTCTGACGAGTCCACATTTCAAATTGTTTTTGGAAACTGTGGACGTCGTGTCCTCCGGACCAAAGAGGAAAAGAACCATCCGGATTGTTATAGGCGCAAAGTTGAAAAGCCAGCATCTGTGATGGTATGGGTTTGTATTAGTGCCCAAGACATGGGTAACTTACACATCTGTGAAGGCGCCATTAATGCTGAAAGGTACATACAGGTTTTGGAGCAACATATGTTGCCATCTAAGCAACGTTACCATGGACGCCCCTGCTTATTTCAGCAGGACAATGCCAAGCTACGTGTTACATCAACGTGGCTTCACAGTAAAAGAGTGCGGGTACTAGACTGGCCTGCCTGTAGTCCAGACCTGTCTCCCATTGAAAATGTGTGGCACATTATGAAGCCTAAAATACTACAACGGAGACCCCCGGACTGTTGAACAACTTAAGCTGTACATCAAGCAAGAATGGGAAATAATTCCACCTGAGAAGCTTCAAAAAATGTGTCTCCTCAGTTCCCAAACGTTTACTGAGTGTTGTTAAAAGGAAAGGCCATGTAACACAGTGGTGAACATGCCCTTTCCCAACTACTTTGGCACGTGTTGCAGCCATGAAATTCTAAGTTAATTATTATTTGCAAAAAAAAAATAAAGTTTATGAGTTTGAACATCAAATATCTTGTCTTTGTAGTGCATTCAACTGAATATGGGTTGAAAAGGATTTGCAAATCATTGTATTCCGTTTATATTTACATCTAACACAATTTCCCAACTCATATGGAAACGGGGTTTGTATGTAAGGAGGTGATCCGTAAACTTATTCCGAGACAGATTTGTCACACTTTCCTGAGTCATAACAATTGCCTTTCAGTTGCCGGCTCAGTCTTTTAAGCAAAAGTACGACTGCATGACGACACTTTTGGGGTTTTACAAAGACAGCCTTTGATAGATGATGCGGAGCTCCACTCAGCCGGGCTCCTTAGCTAGTAGAACCCGGCTAAAGATCGGGCCGATCAATGCGCACAAAATCCATACGAGCGCTTGAATCAATAGTAGGTGCATGTAACGATCAGGCCGGATTATATTCCTCGTAATTACTGCTGAACAGCATTATTTTTTGCTACACTTTCTAAAACACGGGTGTTGTTACTGTTATAAAAAAGGTCAACCCAAAAATGCTAGTCTTATACAATAACAAACATGGATTCAATCGTCCAACCTACTATGTCCCTCGAAGGACTTCATTAGTACCAAAATGGAAAATGCTTGGAAACATGGCTATTACACAACACGGTGAAGGTCAAACATATCCTTCTATTTCTATAAGCACTCATCTACCGACAAAGAGCAATTCTTGACAAGGCTTCTATTTCCGAATCCAGTGCGCAAAATAGATCTGGAGGTCTGCAAATATGATTGAAAACAGATACGACTGCGATGACTCCCGAAGACTAAACAAATGTTTTATTGAAAATGAACGCATTATGAAATATGCAACATCGCATCCTTTGGTGTTTTCCTGAGAATTTTAGTCCAGACTCTTTGAAGGATTTCATTTTAATACCCCACATTACAACGGTCCAACTGAAATGTTTAATTGCGGAATTTTTTTAAAGATGGCCGACAGAGCCTGTTTTGATAGTCAATCGATGGGATGCTTAGTGAGCAGGGTTACACAAATATGAAACTTTGTCAACGCTGATTTAGAAGAACATGAAGTGAAAGTTAAAGCACCACTGATAGTCACACGCACACTAGGTGTGGTGAAATTACCCTCTGCAGTTGACCCATCCCCTTGTTCCACCCCCTGGGAGGTGAGGGGAGCAGTGAGCGGGAATCATTTTGGTGATTTAACCCCCAATTCCAACCCTTGATGCCGAGTGCCAAGCAGGGAGGCAATGGGTCCCATTTTTATAGTCTTTGGTATGACTCGGCCGGGGTTTGAACTCACGACCTACCGATTTCAGGAGACCACCAAATTTAAAGAGGAACAACCACCGAATATGACGTCAAAACTAGTGGCTGAGAACTACTACCGTAAATTCCCGACTTCAAGCGGCTACCTTTTTACTACACTTTGAACTCTGCTGCTTATAAGATTGATTTATGGACTTCTCTTCGCTGACAGCATTAAATTTAAATAAATAAAAACAGAAACAAGCAAATACATTAGGAAAGTGTTTCGTTGTTATGTTATGCTATGTCGCCATCTTTTGGACGCATTTTCTCACTGCATTGTCCTTCTATTTAGTGCTTCAAAACCTGAAGTAGAATTTCCGTTCAGTCTCCTAGCCGTCCATAGCGTTTCTACTCGTACGGATTCTCCATTCATCACTCGAAGCAACTTTTGTAAGTTTGACAGTATAACTAAAACTGTTTAAACGTACTAAACCGTCCCATGTGTGACGTCTGTAGGACTGTTTTCATGCATATTTGTAATGAGGCTAGCGTCGTTAGCATTAGCTAATATGCTAAAATGTTCACGAGTGCCCGTGTTAGTATTATTAACCTACAACAGCATTCTTTTTGTATTGTTTCAGTTTCACAAATTCCTCCGTGAATTCACTAAGACGTCGCTGTGGAATTATTGGTTCTATTTAGCTGACGGGAGAGCTAGCTTCCGCAGCGAGTGGGTTTATGACGTTTTACTGCCATGTTACAGCCACATTTTGGAAACAATTAAGGTATGTAAATAATCAATTACAGAATCTTTATGTGTAAGTATTCATTTCCCAACGTACATATTTGCGGTGCGGTTAATATATGGAAAAATATTTTCTTCTTCTCGGATTTAGTGGGTATGGCTTTTATTCCGGTGCGCTCTTTAGTCTGTAAAATACGGTAAATCGGGTGTGCTAGCTCTAATATAAGACATTTTGTTTTATAAGTAACTTTGTAGTTGGTTAGTTAGCAAGGTTACGCGAAAATTATTTTCCTTAAAACACTGTAGAAGCTGACTGAAAAATATGAAGCTGCATACTACCAAAATTAAGTAGCAACATTAGTGGCCGACAACTTCAAACGATGAACGATAAACTCACACCAGCTAAGATACTGTAGAAAACGTACATTTTTAAGGTTAAATAAAAACTAACTTATAATAATTTGTAATAGTAGTCAATCCTCTGAGACTAAGGACGTAGTCTATTAGCTAAAAAACTGGAGTTTTTTTACAAACATTTGTGTGCGTTTTGTTCCTCAATTTTAGTCAGAACTCATTGGGGGCATCTAAAACTACTTCAAAACCCTCCATCAATGTTTTATATACACACTGCAAGTATATATATATAATGTACTAACAGACATGTTCATAAAAATATGTAAAATGTACAATATTTACCTTATTTTGGTCATTTTATGCATTCCCGAAACTGATTTCCTCAGCGCAAATGTAAAACTTGGAGCCAAGCTATTTTGACTTAAATGGAGTGCTTACCCATAATAAATAAACGTCCCTTTCCCAGCAAGACCAAACGGGTGTGGCTTATATCCCAGTGCGCTCTTTAGTCTGGAAAATACGGTAAATCGGCTGTGCTAGCTCGATGGTCTATAATATAAGGCAGTTTGTTTTATAAGTAATTTTGCAGTTGGTTAGTTAGCAAGGTTACGCAAAAATAATTTTCCTTGAAACACTGTAGAAGCTGACTTTGAAAAATATGAAGCGAGATACTCGGCTTATACTACCAAAATTAAGTAGCAACAACCACCGACTATGACGCCAACATTAGTGGCCAACAACTACAAACGATGAATGATAAATAAACTTACGCCAGCTAAGATACTGCAGAAAACTACATTTTTTAAGGTTAAATAAAAACTACCTTATATTACTTTCTAATAGTAGTCAATCCTCTGAGACTAAGGACGTAGTCGATTAGCTAAAAAAAATTGAGTTTTTTTACAAACATTTTTGTGCGTTTTGCTCCTCAATTTTGGTCAGAACTCATTGGGGCCATCTATAACTACTTCAAAACCCTCCATCAATGTTTTATATACACACTGCATGTATATATATAATGTACTAACAGACATGTTCATAAACATATGTAATATGTACAATATTTACCTTATTTTGGTCATTTTATGCATTACCTAAACTGATTTCCTCAGCGCAAATGTAAAACTTGGAGCCAAGCTATTTCGACTTAAACGGAGTGCTTACCCAAAATAAACCGGAAAAAACGTCCCTGGCCAGCAAGACCAAACGAATGTGGCTTATAGCTCGGTGCGCTCTTTAGTCCGTAAAATATGGTAAATTGGCTGTGCTAGCTCGATGGTCTGTTAAAGAAGACATTTTGTTTTATAAGTACCTTTGTAGTTGGTTAGTTAGCAAGGGGCCCTGTGATGAGGTGGCGACTTGTCCAGGGTGTACCCCGCCTTCCGCCCGATTGTAGCTGAGATAGGCTCCAGCGCCCCCCCGCGACCCCGAAGGGATTAAGCGGTAGAAAATGGATGGATGGATGGATAGTTAGCAAGGTTACGCAAAAATAATTTTCCTTGAAACACTGTAAAAACTGACTTTGAAAAATATGAAGCTACATACTCGGCTAATACTACCAAAATTAAGTAGCAACATTAGTGGCCGACAACTTCAAACGATGAACGATGAACGATAAACTCGCGCCAGCTAATATACTGTAGAAAACCTAAATTTTTAAGGCTAAATAAAAACGACCTTGAAATACTTTCTAATAGTAGTCAATCCTCTGAGACTAAGGACGTAGTCGATTAGCTAAAAAACTGGAGTTTTTTTGCAAACATTTGTTGGCCGTTTTGCTTGTCAATTTTGGTCAGAACTCATCTAAAACAACTTCAAAACCCTCCATCAATGTTTTATATACACACTGCAAGTATATACTGTATATATGTATGTGTATATATATATATATATATATATATATATATATATATATATATATATATATAATGTACTAACAGACACGTTCATAACTATATATAATATGTAAAATATTTGCCTTATTTTGGTCATTTTATGCATTACCGAAACTGATTTCCTCAGCGCAAATATGGAACTTGGAGCCAAGCTATTTTGACTTAAATAGAGTGCTTACCCAAAATAAACCGGAAAAAAATAAGAGTTTTTTTGGTGTATTTTGTTCAGCCGGCAAACATTTTTGTGCGTTTTGCTCCTCAATTTTGGTCAAAACTCATTGGGGTAACTCTAAAAACTGTGGCTAAAAAAGCTGTCTTGCGATTCTAGCTTGCTAACAATTAGCCTGAACGCACAGAAATGGTCATTTAAGCCGCTGGATGGGCGTCAGCATGTGGAGAAACAAACATTTGAGTTCGTCATCGACATCTACGTTGCTTTCAAGATGGAATCTCCCCCAGCAATCAATCACGGCGCAGCGACTACAGCGTCTCTAAATACATTCCGGAACTAAATGGATGAAATGCAGTGCAGTACGTGACTAATGTGTGAACACACTAAGTGATCGGCTAATGGCGGCACACGTGGGGTTAAGTGGTGACACTTTGAGGGTGGGGGTGTTATGTCTGGGGCGAGTGCTTCTACGGCTACGATTTTTAGTAGCCATACCTCGTATTTGTCTGGTCGCGTCCACGAATCCTAGAGAGGGGAAAAAAACACACACAAAACAACGACACTGTGGAACATATGTAAAATGAGTAACAGGGGAAACAGACTGACCATTCATGGGCATTTGAATCAGTTATGGTCACCACCCAAATATCTGAGGTGCAAACAAAATACACCACACAATGGTAAAAGTGCAAAAAAAAAAATTGTAGGAAATTGTTAAGTAAGGAGGTTAATTTGGGTCTTTATTACAAAAACATTTATTTTGACACCGAATTTATGTAATTTAATTTATTTAAACATCAATTTATGTTGACAATTTCATTGGAAAAAAAATCACTGTATAAAAATTCAGTGTAAAAGAATTCAGTGTATAAAGATTCTAACCATTGCAGTCATTTCTTTAGTTTGAAAATATCCAGCGATCCGCGTTAAAATTTTAATTATGTTGTATTATGCCCTGTTAACTGCCTTTTTTTATGCTGTTTTGCAAGACCCGTGTCACGTGACTTCAAACTTGACACCTCATTGGCTGGTCCTGAGACAGGATCGATTGCTTCAGCCTTAATTTAAGTGAATTTAAGTGAGTTTTGCTTTATGAAGCAGCAAATTTTTCAGCACTGAATTTTTTTTACACTGATTTATTTTATTTTTTTTATACACTGAATTTTAAAATACTGACATTTTTTTTATTGACATTGTCGGCAAAATTTGATGTAAAAAAAAATTCAGTTCACAAATTTTAAACGCAAAAAAATTAGGGTTAGATTAAGTTACATAAATTCAGCGTTAAAAAAAAACAAACTTTTGTAATAAAAACACAATTAACCTCCATAGTTGAGCGCTATATTACATTTGCACAACATTTTCACATTTTTGTACCAACAATCTTCAAAAAAAACTAAACCAAATTACATTTCCACCAATGACAGTACCTTATAATCTTTAGTGAACATGTAATTTCCCTGCCAAATTTTTACAGAACTTTCACTCACATTTATTCAACCGTTCAAGTAACCAATTTTAAATTTATACTCATCACGTGCCTGTAAATGCAAAATTTTGTCCAAAATATATATTTATTTTTTTTCCTGTGATTTCAGCGCCTATATTTATCACCTTCACCTAAAAAAAAGTAAATAGTCCTGTGTTTTACGCTATCTGTCCATTTTGTCACAAAAATTTTAACTTTTTTAGTTCAAAAATTGTAACGGTTTGCAACTTGCGCATACATTTTAAACCAAAGAATAAAACAAGAATGTTTTATTTTATTCAAGTGTCTATATTTTTGTTTATTTTATATATATATATATATATATATATATATATATATATATATATATATATATATATATATATATATATATATATATATATATGTATATATATATATATATATATATATATATATATATATATATATATATATATATATATATATATATATATATATATATATAAATATACACAAATGCAGTCCGAGAGAACTAACTACCAATTTGTAGGCATGTTGTTCTGATAGAGTATACATTCAATGATAATAGCTATATGAGCTAGCCTAATGCTAACTACATACAATGCTAATGAGCGTGTGCAAGTTGCATTCAACATCATTATGTCCTAAAAGCTGTAAGAAGGTGGGATATAATGCTCAAACGGGAACTGCATTTTTTTTTTTTTGCCTATCGTTCACAATCATTATGGAGACAAGAACAGACATCATTGTTTTAGTATATTAAAGATGATAAACTACTTCAAAACCTTCCATCAATGTTTTATTTACACACTGCAAGTATATATATATAATGTAGTAACAGACATATTGATAACAATATGGAATATGTACAATATTTACCTTATTTTGGTAATTTTATGCATTACCGAAACTGATTTCCTCAGCGCATTTATTTCCGTTTCCATAGCAACACACTTCCGACTTCCGGCAACAAACGTGTGTTCTTACTTCCGGAAACAAACGCGAGTGTGTTCTAATCATGGCAAACTTGTTAATAGAAGACAAAGATTTTTGGACAAATGAGGATTCACAACCTCATATTTTTGAAGCTGAATATACAGAGGATGAACTACTGCTTATAGATGCGAGCACGAAGGAAGGGTGAGAAATGAAGCAGACGGAAGCTGAGAGAGTGACGCTGTAAATGTGGAACTTAGAGCCAAGCTATTTTGAATTTAATAGAGTGCTTACCCAAAATAAACCGGAAATAAACGTCCCTGGCCAGCAAGACCAAACGCACAACTGTCTATTGAGTGAGTCACTTTAATATTGATCATGATACACACAACACGTCATATTTGTATACATTTTTATTAAAACTACAGTACATATGCTGTCTAGCTAGCTGTGTACAAACAAAACATGAAATGTGGGCTAATACTTTACAGATACTGTAATATGATTGTTCATGTTTTTCAGTCAGTACAAATTGCTGTTTTATCGCATTGTGTTCTGACGTAGAAGCTAGCTTATCTCTGGCCGTAACTAGCTTTTACGGCTAATACCGTAGCACGCCGATGTGTTAGTACTAGAGATGTCTGATAATATCGGCCGATAAATGCTGTAAAAAAATGTAATATCGGAAATTATCGGTATCGGTTTCAAAAAGTAAAATTAATGACTTTTTAAAACGCCGCTGTACGGAGCGGTACATATCCGGTAAAACACGGACGTAGGGCATACTTGCCAACCCTCCCGAGAGACTCCCAAATTACAGTGCCCCTCCCGAAAATCTCCCGGGGCAACCATTCTCCTAAATTTCTCCATATTTCCACCTGGACAACAATATTGGGGGCGTGCCTTAAAGGCACTGCCTTTAGCGTCCTCTACAACCTGTCGTCACGTCCGCTTTTCCTCCATACAAACAGCGTGCCGGCCCAGTCACATAATATCTACGGCTTTTTCACACACATAAGTGAATGCAAGGCATACTTGATCAACACCCATACAGGTCACACTGAGGGTAGGCGTGTAAACAACTTTAACACAGTGACAAATATGCGCCACACTGTGAACCCACACCAAACAAGAATGACAAACCCATTTCGGGAGAACATCCGCACCGTAACACAACAGAACAAATACCCAGAACCCCTTGCAGCACTAACTCTTCCGGGACGCTACAATGTAACCCCCCCACCAAACCCCGCCCACGTTAATCAATTCATGGTAAAGTTACATTGTTTAGTTCATCCAGCAGGGTATCACAACAAAATTAGGCATAATAATGTGTTAATTCCACAACTGTATATATCGGTATCGGTTGATATCGGAATCGGTAATGAAGAGTTGGACAATATCGGCAAAAAAGACATTATCGGAAATCTCTAGTTAGTACGCTAGAAAACGAGTTCCTCCGTGTTTGCTCTTACAAAAGTCGCTAAAGCTTGGTTATTATACAGCCTACGGAACGTAAATGAAGTATTGTTGACATTTTTTCAATGCATTTTTAAAGTTATTTAGTGGTAGAATCGATTGCTCCCATGAATAATTTCGCCACAACTCGTGTGTGTGTGACAATCATCGGTACTTTAACTTTAACTTTAATTGCATTGCTCGCCACCGAGAACGAGACGATTTTTACGCTGCAAAAAAATAACAAAAAACTTTTTTTCTTCTTGTCTCTAATAATAATTGTGAACGATAGGCAAAATTCCCCCCAAAAACTGCAGTTCCCCTTTAAAACACATTTTAAAATTATTGCTCTCTAGGTAAACAGCCACTTTGATGGCTTGTGTGTTAGCACATAGTATGATTTAGCCTCGCATAAATTGGCGAAACTGAAGATGCTTTGCTTGGGCCAGCAATGCAGAATGATCCCACATCGTCACGACTCTAAATGTGAATAAAACACAGTAAATTACCACGCGGCCAAAGCGACCCATATTTTTTTTTTCTAGGTTCTTACAGGACTGATGAGGATGGAGCGCTGACAGGTGCAGAATAGACGAGGAGATTGCAGGCGACAGCTAAGTTCCGACAGACTCCGAGGCCCATTCAGCCAGTCGCCGGCGTCGAGGCGCTTTGCTGCGTGAATGCTTCCCCTGATTGACGATGATAAATGACGCCGCTAATGTCGCAAACCGGGGACCGCGAGTGGGGCCCACGAGAGCGTGCGCTCGTGGGGAAAAATGTCACTTGGATTAGTCACAAAAATACCAAAAAGATATTAATATGATATTCTTCCCTGCTTGAGAATTAGTCTAGGGGTCACCAACCTTTTTGAAAGCAAGAGCTACTTCTTGGGTACTGATTAATGCGAAGGGCTACCAGTTTGATACACACTTAAATAAATTGCCATAAATAGCCAATTTGCTCAATTTACCTTTAACTCTATGTTATTATTAATAATTAATGATATTTACACTTAATTGAACGGTTTAAAAGAGGAGAAAACACGAAAAAAATGACAATTAAATTTTGAAACATAGTTTGTCTCCAATTTCGACTCTTTAAAATTCAAAATTCAACCGAAAAAAAGAAGAGAAAAACTAGCTAATTCGAATCTTTTTGAAAAAATTAAAAAAAAGAATTTATGGAACATCATTAGTAATTTTTCCTGATTAAGATGAATTTTAGAATTTTGATGACATGTTTTAAATAGGTTAAAATCCAATCTGCACTTTGTTAGAATATATAACAAATTGGACCAAGCTATATTTCTAACAAAGAAAAATCATTATTTCCTCTAGATTTTCCAGAACAAAAATTTTAAAAGAAATTCAAAAGACTTTGAAATAAGATTTAAATTTGATTCTACAGATTTTCTAGATTTCCCAGAATAATTTTTTTGAATTTTAATCATAATAAGTTTGAAGAAATATTTCGCAAATATTCTTCGTCGAAAAAACAGGAGCTAAAATGAAGAATTAAATTAAAATGTACTTATTATTCTTTACAATAAAAAAAATAAATGTACTTGAACATTGATTTAAATTGCCAGGAAAGAAGAGGAAGGAATTTAAAAGGTAAAAAGGTAAAATCATTTTTAAGGTTCTATTTTTTTCTCTAAAATTGTCTTTCTGAAAGTTATAAGAAGCAAAGTAAAAAAAATTAATGAATTTATTTAAACAAGTGAAGACCAAGTCTTTAAAATATTTTCTTGGATTTTCAAATTCTATTTGAGTTTTGTCTCTCTTAGAATTAAAAATGTCGAGCAAAGCGAGACTAGCTTGCTAGTAAATAAATACAATTTAAAAAATAGAGGCAGCTCACTGGTAAGTGCTGCTATTTGAGCTATTTTTAGAACATGCCAGCGGGCTACTCATCTGGTCCTTACGGGCTACCTGGTGCCCGCGGGCACCGCGTTGGTGACCCCTGGTCTAGGACATACCTGGGCAAATTAAGGCCCGGGGGCCACATACATGCGGCTCGTTAAGATTTTCAATCTGGCCCGCCGGACATTCCCAAATAATTTTTTTTAGATCTTTAAGATGGAAACTGTAGCTGCCATTATGATGTGCAGTGATGTTTTCAAATGACCGTAAGTCTTGAATTATACAAAGTATTTCAATGGTTGGAATCTGCACTTTTGCATGATATACTAGTTACTATGGTAATGTAATTAGTTACTATGGTAATCTAAGTCACAGCAGGTCAGACGAGGCACCAAGCAGTGTGGGTGGGGAGCGTTTCCACAGAGTGTCAGCCTGAAATGCGGGTGTCAGGGACAGACGCGGAAGGAGATTTTTACAACAAAGTTCTAAAGCTTAGTGATATATCAGATGTATCAGATTGTAGGTGGGGTTTATTTTTACCCTTCGCGTTCATATTTTGCTGTGTTTGCTGCATTTTTGTTGCGTTTCGCTTGATTGTAAAATATGTCGATGGAGAGGGTAGGTGATGTTTATATGTTGTCAATATTCAGTGTTTTATCGTTCATAGTTAATATTGTAAATCCCACATTTTTTATTTTCACGTACATTCCTGGTGTCTCATTCAGTAAACAAATTTAAAATTCCATTCCGTTTTTTTAAGGCGGTCTGTACATAACATTTTTAGCATTCAATCAGACATTATTGTGAGGTTTTTTATTAATGTTCCTAAAAATAGATATACCGGCCACCAGACACATTGTTGTCTCTAAATTTGGCCCCCGAGTCAAAATAATTGCCCAGGCCTGGTCTAGGATTTTAATTTTTTTAATTTTTTTGGAGCCATGGCCCTTCTATTCATCTGAATATTCACCAAACATTATATTAGGTACACCTACACAATCTTGCAAGATACTCTTATTAAAGTTAAAGTTAAAGTACCAATGATTATCACACACACACGAGGTGTGGCGAAATTATTCTCTGCATTTGACCCATCACCCTTGATCACCCCCTGGGAGGTGAGGGGAGCAGTGAGCAGCAGCGGTGGCCGCCCCCGGGAATCATTTTTGGTGATTTAACCCCCAATTCCAACCCTTGATGCTGAGTACCATGCAGGGAGGTAATGGATCCCACTTTTATAGTCTTTGGTATGACTCAGTCTCATTCTATTGTTTTCATTCATTCATCTATGCCCCTCGAATCTGGAATAGTTTTCCTGAAGATGTGAGAGGGGCCTCAACGTTATTTAATTGTGTATATAACAACTGAAAGTACAGTACAGGCCAAAAGTTTGGACACACCTTCTCGTTCGATGCGTTTTCTTTATTTTCATGACTATTTACATTGTAGATTGTCACTGAAGGCATCACAACTATGAATGAACACATGTGGAGTTATGTACTTGACAAAAAAAGGTGAAATAACTGAAAACATGTTTTATATTCTAGTTTCTTCAAAATAGCCCCCCTTTGCTCTGATTACTGCTTTGCACACTCTTGGCATTCTCTCAATGGGCTTAAATAGTCATGAAAATAAAGAAAACGCATTGAAATGAGAAGGTGTGTCCAAACTTTTGGCCTGTCCTGTATTTTATCTGCAGTATTGATTTTAATTTGAAATATCTCTGGTTGTTTTTACAAAGATTGTATTTTCAGATTTTTTATTTGAAATATGATTTTATTTTTTTAATTTTTGCCTTCTTTCTAATTTTGAATTGCCTTGTGTTCGATAAATAAACTTGCCTTTCCTTGCCAGACGTGTCTAATGTTGTGGCCGCTCGTGCAGTCAACCTTAGACTTGGGGCCTGATCTACTCAGACCCAAATACCACGCGATAAACGGCGTGTGCAAACTGTAAAATAGCGTGGGCGTGTTGTGCACGATCTACTAAGACTGTGTGTATAATTGATGACCGGTGCAGACCGCCCTATTTAAATGAGGCTATTATTTACGCAGGCTTTCTCTATGGAAAGCTCCATTATTTATTACACATCCATGTTGCCATGCATGTGTTTTGAAACATGTACCACTTTTTATGTGCATTTTACAAGCAGTCCTGGAGTGCAGCTACAAGGAAACCCACTTTTTTCATGGGAGCTGTTGGCACGAGCAGCCGGCGTGCACTCCAGGCACGAGAAAATTAATATTGCAAGAAGTGTAAAGTGTATATAAAAAAATGAAAAAAGACGCCAGCAGACTCTAAAACGCATGTGTTTTAATCAGCCTATTCAGTCATCAAGCAGCTATAAAATGATATTATAGACAATATATATATATTTTTTTAACTGTCCTGTCCAGTCACTCAGGCAAATCATACTGTTAAAGTACATGATCTATATCTGCTGTACAGATTTACTTTACAAAAGAGAAGTATGGGATACTTCTCTTGTTGCCTTATTTGTATTTGACTTTATTAAACTGATTTAAACTCATGTTATTTCATATTTTTATTTTTGACAGTCCATATATTTTTTGGCAAGTATACGTAGTACGGAGCTGCAGCGTAATTGCCTCCTTACGCACATCCAATTCTGCGCAACTGTCAGTTTGCACGTCCTCTCTACAGTACAGCTTCGGTCTTGATAAATCACACTGCGTGAGCCAAACAATTCTATTTCCATTCTCTCTCTCCTAATATTATGTCGATCAGCTTTGCGTGTGCTATCAAGTATGCACAATTTTAATACACGCAAATTTTTAGTACAGGGTTGTTCAAACTTGGGCGCCGCATTGGGCTAAAAAAATGTGGCCGGGGGCCGAAACCCGACTGCATGTAAAGTAAAACTATATATATATATATATATATATATATATATATATATATATATATATATATATATATATATATATATATATATATATATATATATATAAATCTCCTGAGGATTGAGGAAAACCCCTCATGAAACAGGCCTGTAGAGATGAAATAGTCTTGTGATTTTTTTCCCACACATACATATTACGCTCTACCACGGTATCCAGCACTATATTTTTGGATAATCTAATTAAGACATGTATATATATATATATATATATATATATATATATATATATATATATATATATATATATATATATATATATATATGTAAACTCTCCTGAAGAGCAGGGAAACCTGCAAAACAGGCTTGTAGGGATGAAATACCCTTCGGGATTTTTCCTGACCTAACCTGTATATATATATATATATATATATATATATATATATATATATATATATATATATATGTATATATATATATATATATATATATATATATATATATATATATATATATATATATATATATATATATATATATATATATATATATATATATGTGTGTGTGTGGGTGTGTACATATTATATTGATACAAATTAATATAATTGGATATTAAGAGTATAAAAGTTCAACTCCTACCTTGTTTACTTCCGTGACGACCTTCTTAAAGTTTTGTAATCCAACATAAATATAAAGCAGCTTTATTGCGCAAAACATGGATTCATCTGGAGAGAGTGTTTTACATTTTTCCCATCAGGCACTGTAATGGATTTAAATGGGTGTAATTTGGATTTTTATTTATTTATAAAATCCACAATGTCCAGTGAGCAGGTTGTGTTATGTGTCACCATGTGTGTTGACCTTTAGGTTAGTTGCATTATTTTATTTTATTTTATTTTTGTACCATGACTAGGGAAGGTTGTTTGGATTTTGTCATATATATATATATATATATATATATATATATATATATATATATATATATATATATATATATATATATATATATATATATATATATATATATATATATATATATGTCATAAGTAAATACTGTGCTTCTATTTCAAAGTACTTTCAAGGTCAATTGATCTGATTTACTTACATTGTCCACAAGATGGCAGCAAAAATGTACCAATCAGAGACGGCCTGGTATTTAAGATTAATTTGAAAGCGTTCCACGTTGCAATGAAGAGGCTTGCTGGCCGTAGTTTGGTCACCACTGCTTCAGTAGATTAGGCCCTTAATGATTTGTTTTGATAATTGCTTCGGTCCACCTTGACCTCCACCATTACCTGCTCTCCTTCAGCGAACATCTTGTTCTCGAAGCTCCAGGAGATGGACGGCGTGGGGTCGCCCGAGGCCTCGCAGGTCAGTGTGACTTCGTCGTCGAACTCGGACGCCGTCTGGTTGCTCAGGTAGGTGATTTTAGCTTGAACTGAGAGAAAGAGAAACGACACAAAGGCTATTCTTTTATCACCGATCTTGTTGTTTCCGCACGCTCGTTGCTAATCAGCTGAAGGCGACAGCCGCGAGATGAATGTTCAATTATTGGAGCTCTTTGGTCGCGCCTAATTGCTCTCCACCAGCTTCCTGAGCTCAAATCTAGCAGTGAATCAGAGCGAGCGCGGTAAAAAATGTTTGCCTGCAGCCTCAGGAAACTGTTGAAGGGAAGCAACCACAGGAGCGCTGACTAAAAGAAATATTATCTAAGCTAAAAAAAAACAATAAAGTGGATCCATGGAGAGAATAACAATAAAAAGCCAAAATGAATCCCCCCTTTTTTTTGTAATTTTAGATGTAGCTTTGCCTTTTATTGACACTTTAAAAGTCACATATTAAAACCAATAATATTATACTACACTAACAATAATGATAATAATAATAATTATTATATTATTATCATTATTGTTAATGTAGTATAATAATATTAATAATAATAATCATAATAATGATTATTATTATTAGTAGTATACAATTATTAACATGGGATTGGTAAAATCAAAAACAAAAACAAAAATATAAATTTTTTTTTACTTTATTCTTCCAGTGTATAAAATGTCTTCACTTTTTTGATATATATGATTAAATACCACATTTTAAAAAACTATATATATATATATATATATATATATATATATATATATATATATATATATATATATATATATATATATATATATATATATATATATATATATATATTGAGACACTTGTGATTTAGGGCTATATAAATAAACATTGATTGATTGATATATATATACACACATATATATACATATATATATATATATATATATATATATATATATATATATATATATATATATACATATATATATATATATATACATATATATATACATATATATATACATATATATATACATATATATATATATATATATATATATATATATATATATATATATACATATATATACATATATATACATATATATATATATATATATATATATATATATATATATATATATATATATATATATATATATACATATATATATATGTACACTGTCTATATATGTATATATATATTTTCTTATTACTTCATTTCTCAAATACTTAAAAGACATATGCATTTACAGTAAATAATGACAATTAGTATTTTTACTAGTATTACTGCTAAAGTACTAATATAGTACAACAAACAATAACAATAATGTATTTATTGTTCAACATACAAACATACATATATCCAGACATAAAAATACACAAGACTAAGGTGTATTTTCGATGTATTTCCATGTCTATGTATTAACAAAAATCTTTGTTTTTTTCCAAATAAATTATAAAATATTTCTAAATTAATTTGAACTATTTTACGTACATTATTAACTATATTTACATATTGCTTTTGTGCATGTAATTTGTGTTTTTCATTAATTGTGATGACTTTTTAGTGACTCAATTTGAAAAGAACATGTTTAATTCCTAAAAATAATATATATACGTTTTTCTTCTCATTTATTTTGGACTATTTTCAAGTACATTTTAATTACTTTGTTTCTACCTTATGCCATGGCATTTCTTGATTTGTCAAAGGAAAACAAATATTTAAAAATATATATTTTAAATTGCACTGTTTTTAGGCTGCAAAACTAACAAAACAGGAAACACAAAAACTAAAGTTTAAGTTGTTGGGAGTCAATTTCAGGACCCGGACAGTTCTGTCCTTAAAACAGACACTTCCTGTTTAGCCTTGTCATACGATCCAGTGGCAAAAAGGTTTTCCGTCAACTCTGAGTACGTTTTTCCTGTCCCTCACCGAAGACGTTGAGACTGACTTCCTGGCTCGTCTCCCCCGCTTTGTTCCTGGCGATGCAGGTGTAATCTCCTTCATCCACTTTGACCACCTCCCTTATCAGCAGCTCCGAGCCGTCCTCGTTCAGGCTGTACTTATCGCCAGACTCAAGGACGACGTTGTTACTGTGGACCACAGAAAGCAACAAAAAAAAAAAAGGCCAGATGAAACAGGGTGTTGAGTCCGACAACCCACGAGGCCAACAAAAGGAAGTCTTTTGGACGTTTTTGTGGAAAAAAATGGTCTTGACATAAAGGACAGCCTTGCTGGCAGCCTTCAGGAAACTAAAGCTTGGTTGGCCTCGGTTTTCCACTCACGTCCGCGACAACTCTGCTGTGGCTCGGGCATCTTCATCATCATCATCATCATCATCATCATCATCATCATCATCATCATCATCATCATCATGCCCCACACAACAGGTGGAGCCACAGCATATCCATCAATGAGTGCCGAGGGAAAAAATATATACAGTACGTATATATTTGGGGTTCACGCTAAGGCTGCTTTGGGACAAGATGGGATCATTTACTGTCATTTTGGACAAACAACAAAATGATCGGGTGGCTTTGGCAGGCCGCACCACATTTTTTTAATTTAAATTGGAATAAATAATAGAACTAAAAATAACTCTGAATTTGACCGAATAAAATCTTGTTGTAGAAGATTTATACATCATCATCATCACCATCATGCGCCTTTGTCCTTAACTTTGACAGTGACTATTTTATCGTGTTTTTACAGTTTACTGTTTAGCAAGCTTATTTTTTTTAATATATATCTTTAAGAATTGTATTTTATTATTATTTTTGGCGACTTGTGCAGGGTGTACCCCGCCTTCCGCCGGATTGTAGCTGAGATAGGCTCCAGCAGCCCCCGCGACCCACAAAGGGACAAGCGGTAGAAAATGGATGGATGGATAGATGGATTATTTGTTGAGGATTTAATTTTTTTAAATATATATATATATTTTTTTCTGTTTTGTATAACTTTAAGAACAAGGGAATTATTTTAAAAGATCATTTTTTTCGTTTGACCCAGGAATGGATTATTTGTTAAATTGTTGTTATTTTATTTTATTTATTTTTAACAATTTCCTTTTTTTTTTTTTAATAACTTTAAGGATGTATGGCAGCTCCCGCCATCAGTGTGTGAATGTGTGTGTGAAAGGGTGAATGTGGAAATAGTGTCAAAGCGCTTTGAGTACCTTGAAGGTAGAAAAGCGCTATACAAGTATAACCCATTTATTATTTATTTTTTAAACAAATTATCTGAAAAAATATGTTTCACAATTGGCACAAACAATTCAGGGGTAAACGACTGCGCGACATAACGGAAACAAGCGACAAAACACAAAAAATGCATTTTCGTTTGAAATATTATTAATTTTACTGTTCATTTTACGAATAATTTATTTTAATACTTGCAGTTTGTACACTGTGCAGATTTTGTTTTCGGTTTGTTTTCTCTTCAATCCGAAACAATTTGGAACAGCTTGTGTTCAAACGTAAAGGTTCCAGACTAGCGACATTCCAGCCTTGGAACTTCTGGAATCCGTCAACTACCTTAATTTGTATCAATGCATGCTAATTAGCACGCTGTGAACACTTAGCGGGCGAGATCTCACGTACTAGGCCCATGTGACGGTGGGTTCGGGGAAGCCGTCTGCGTCGCAAGCCAAGAGGGCGGTGCTACCGATGTCGGCGGTGGCGTTGAACTCGGACTGCCTGGCACGGATGGTGGGGAGCACTAAAAGCAGAGACCAAATAGCATCAACATGTTTGGCAAAAAGTATCGTTAGTGCAATCGGGAGAAAAAGGGCTCACCGTTTACGACCACCTCGATCATCTTGAAGGAGAGCTCTCCCGTCTGCATGACGCGAGCCTCGCAGGTGTACGTGCCCTCGTCGACCTTCTTGATGCCGCGGATCTGAAGGTGGCCATTCTCCATGTGGCGGAATCGAACTGGAAGGAAGGGGGAAGGCAAGGATGGCGCGATAAGTAGGGATGATGTTTGATAAGGAATTATCGAGTTTGAGCCTATTATCGAATCCTCTTATCGAACCGATTCCTTATCGATTCTCTTATCGAGTGTTGTTGTATATAAATGATAAATGGGTTATACTTGTATAGCGCTTTTCTACCTTCAAGGTACTCAAAGGGCTTTGACAGTATTTCCACATTTACCCATTCACACACACTTTCACACACTGATGGCGGGAGCTGCCATGCAAGGCGCTAACCAGCAGCCATCAGGAGCAAGGGTGAAGTGTCTTGCCCAAGGACACAACGGACGTGACTAGGAAGGTAGAAGGTGGGAATTGAACCCCAGGAACCAGCAACACTCCGATTGCTGGCACAGCCACTCTACCAACTTCGCCACGCCGCCCCAAAAAACACACAATATAACACACAATAAAAACACACAATATTTGGTTTAACAAAAGCTCACTTTTATTATATAATAAAAAAATAAAATCTAATAAATTAATAAATATTGACTGTTACCCCCCTAGAAAAATCAAATAAAATAAATAAATATTGACTGTTGTTACCCAAAGTATATTAAGTGGGAATTTTCAGAGAAACAAATATATACAGTAACACAAAAACAAGCTGTCTCTGTGATCACTATAGGTGTATAAATAATAATATAGTGTTAAATAAAATCAGTCCCTTGGGCACAAAACTGAAAATAATACAGCTCTCCAAAAAGTGCACTTCTGCTGCTATTTGACATAACTGTTTGTTATGATGCTTTGACATTTTTGCACTTTATTTCTTTATTGAAAGAAAATTCTATGAAGAGAAAAGTTCTTTGCAAATGTGGTTACAATGCTAAAAAATGAAAAGTTACAGCTAAAAAAAGAAATACACTTTATTGAGTTAACATTATTTCTTTATAGGGGGACAAATGTTATGAGCGAGAGAATATAACAACTACACTACCCAGCATGCAACGGGAGTTACGAGCATGCGCGGTAGCCCCGAAAAGTGTTGCATGTTGCCACGCTGTGAAAGTAAACGTCAAGAACTCAGCCAACACGCCTCGTCTGCATTATTTATAATTAGACAAACAACACATATACAGTGTGATTTTGTTTTGTTTACAAGGAAAGAAAAACAAAAGTTAAAAAAGGGAGATATGTTGTATGCATATGTATGTGCTGCGGTTGCTTTAAGAACGTTGCGACAGCTGCCGTAAAGGAGGTGCGTTGCTAGCCTGGTTGCTATGTTTCCGGTTGGTCGTAAAAGTGTTCGTCATGTGTTTTACCCTGCTCAAATCTCTCAGTAAAGTTATTCGATGGATTATAGCTTTTGTTTTGAACTTTATTACACCTTGGAGCACCTTTTCCCGTCCATTGTTTTTCTGCTTTCCCTATCTGCGCCTAATGACTGAGCTACGTGACGTCATTTCCTGTGATGTCCCACGGAGCATTTCTGGTCGGGACGGGATTCGTTCCCAGGGATTCGAATAAAGAATCAACTCTTTTCCTTTACTATAGTGGTCTCGATAACGGGTACCGGTTCTCAAAAAGGGATTCGAGTCCGAGGACTCGGTTCTTTTCTTATCAAACAACCGGGAAAACCGGTTTCGAGTATCATCCCTAGCGATAAGTCCATGTAGTCTTTTCAGTTTGTTAGTGTCATACCTCGGTTTCCAAAAATCCACAGAGTGTGTCCAGAGCGGCCAGTCTGAAATGCGGGTGTCAGGGAGATTTTTACAACAAAGTTCTAAAGCTTAGTGATATATCAGATGTATCAGATTACGCTGTTTGTTGCATTTCGCTTGATTGTAAAATATTTGGATCGAGAGGGTAGGTGACGTTCATATGTAGTCAATAGGGATGTCCGATAATGGGTTTTTGCCGATATCCGATATTCCGATATTGTCCAACTCTTTAATTACCGATACCGATATCAACCGATACCGATATCAACCGATATAGGCAGTCGTGGAATTAACACATTATTATGCCTAATTTGGACAACCATGTATGGTGAAGATAAGGTACTTTTTAAAAATAATAATAAAATAAGATAACTAAATTAAAAACATTTTCTTGAATAAAAAAGAAAGTAAAACAATATAAAAACAGTTACATAGAAACTAGTAATTGATGAAAATGAGTAAAATTAACTGTTAAAGGTTAGTACTATTAGTGGACCAGCAGCACGCACAATCATGTGTGCTTACGGACTGTATCCCTTGCAGACTGTATTGATATATATTGATATATAATGTAGGAACCAGAATATTGATAACAGAAAGAAATGGGGGGAGGGAGGTTTTTTGGGTTGGTGCACTAATTGTAAGTGTATCTTGTGTTTTTTATGTTGATTTAATTAAAAAATAAAAAAACAAAAACAAAAACAAAAAAACGATACAGATAATAAAAACACTGATACCGATAATTTCCGATATTAAATTTTAACGCATTTATCGGCCGATAATATCGGCAGGCCGATATTATCGGACATCCCTAGTAGTCAATATTCAATGTTTTATCGGTCATAGTTAATATTGTAAATCCCACATTCTTTATGTTCATGTACATTCTGGGTGTCCCGTTCAGTAAAAAAACATTTGAATTCCATTCCGTTTTTTAAGGCGGTCTGTCATAACGTTTTGAGCATTCAATCAGACATTATTGTGAGGTTTTGTATTAGTGTTCCTAAAAATCAGATATACGGGCCCCCAGACACATTTTTTTTCTATAAATTTGGCCCCCCGAGTCAAAATAATTGCCTGGTTTAGATGTTAAAGGCCAACTGAAATGAATGTTTTTTATTTAAACGGGGATAGCAGATCCATTCTATGTGTCATACTTGATCATTTCGCGATTTTGCCATATTTTTGCTGAAAGGATTTAGTAGAGAACAACGACGATAAAGTTCGCAACTTTTAGTCGCTGATAAAAAAAAGCCTTGCCCCAACCAAAAGTAGCGTGACGTCACAAGCTGGAGTGCTGCTCACATTTCCCTATTGTTTACACCAGCAGCGAGAGAGATTCGGACCGAGAAAGCAACAATTACCCCATTAATTTGAGCGAGGATGAAAGATTCGTGGATGAGGAAAGTGAGAGTGAAGGACTGTAGTGCAGTGCAGGATGTATCTTTTTTTGCTCTGACCGTAACTTAGGAACAAGGGTTCATTGGATTCCACACTTTCTCCTTTTTCTATTGTGGATCACGGATTTGTATTTTAAACCACCTCGGATACTATATCCTCTTGAAAATGAGAGTCGAGAACGCGAAATGGACATTCACAGCGACTTTTATCTCCACGACAATACATCGGTGAAGCACTTTAGCTACGGAGCTAACGTGATAGCATCGGGCTCAAATGCAGATATAAACAAAATAAATAAACCCCTGACTGGAAGGATAGACAGAAAATCGACAATACTATTAAACCATGGACATGTAAATACACGGTTAATGCTTTCCAGGTTGGCGAAGATTAACAATGCTGTCGCTAACGACGCCATTGAAGCTAACTTAGCAACGGGACCTCACAGAGCTATGATAAAAACATTAGCGCTCCACCTACGCCAGCCAGCACTCATCTGCTCATCAACACCCGTGCTCACCTGGGTTACAGCGATCGACGGAAGGACGAAGGACTTCACCCGATCATCCGTGCGGTCGGCGGCTAGCGTCGGCTAGCGTCGGCTAGCGCGCCTGCTATCCAAGTCAAAGTCCTCCTGGTTGTGTTGCTGCAGCCAGCCGCTAATACACCGATCCCACCTACAACTTTCTTCTTTGCAGTCTTCATTGTTCATTAAACAAATTGCAAAAGATTCACCAACACAGATGTCCAGAATACTGTGGAATTTTGAGATGAAAACAGAGCTTTTTTGTATTGGATTCAAAGGTGTCCGAATACTTCCGTTTAACTAGTGACGTCACTCGCATACGTCATCATACAAAGACGTTTTCAACCGGAAGTTTAGCGGGAAATTTAAAATGTCACTTTATAAGTTAACCCGGCCGTATTGGCATGTGTTGCAATGTTAAGATTCCATCATTGATATATAAACTATCAGACTGCGTGGTTGGTAGTAGTGGCTTTCAGTAGGCCTTTAAGCTTGCATACATTTGCCTACATTTCTCCAATAATTTTGTTCGTCAAAAATAAGCTACATTTTATTTGTATTAAAAAAAATTTAAAAAATTGTGGAAAATCATGGTATAGAAAGGGAAAATGTCCGAAGCAAAACTTTTCCGTGCATAATTTCACCTGGACTGTTCCACCTCTCTGCAACCATTGTTGAGCCAAATAGAAAATCAGCAATCAAATCTTTTGAAAACACGATGAAAATTGCTACCTCAATCAAATAAAAGACAGGTCGAAAAAGCGTCAA
The DNA here is from genome assembly GCF_033978785.1 of Entelurus aequoreus. Classification (NCBI taxonomy): domain Eukaryota; kingdom Metazoa; phylum Chordata; class Actinopteri; order Syngnathiformes; family Syngnathidae; genus Entelurus; species Entelurus aequoreus. Next base: position 80,516,724 of record NC_084735.1, read on the forward strand.
ACATTCTATTTGAATGTTTGAGGAAAAAGCCGGGGGGCGTTGGGTCAGGCTGAAATGGATCCATTATGGCGGCTAATCAGGGAAGCGGGGCTGCTGCCGCTTGGCAAGCCGTCACACCTCCTCCTCCTCCGACTAAAGCGACCATTAACGCTTTGTAATGGACTGACTGAAAGCAGGTGGCGTTTTTTTTTTTTTTTTTTACACGTCGCTCTGCGAGTCGCCGCCGTGTTTGGGCCGACTTTTGTCAAATTTGCGCCCCCGAGCCGAATTGCATGAGCAGTTTAGTGTCAGTTCTAATTAGTGCCAGCTCCTGGAATAAAGCACACTGGAAGAAGAAGCTTTGCTCAACTGCGCGGTAGACGTTCTCCATCTGGCGGGTGTGTCGCCCTCACCACTTGTTGACACGACAACGACCACTTTGAGGCAGTAGGGAAAGTAGCTCTGTTCATACCACTCAATCGGAGGGAGTACAAGGCCTTCTCCTCTGATTTCGGATCAGTGTTTGCGGGGAAAAAAAGTCTGCTTAAAAATATAGCAACAACGTCGCTGAGTTGGCAACACCACTTTGCATCGTAGCGCTCGAAACTGAGGATGTGATTGATTGATTGATTTAAACTTTTATTAATAGATTGCACAGTACAGTACATATTCCGTACAATTGACCACTAAATGGTAACACCCGAATAAGTTTTTCAACTTGTTTAAGTCGGGGTCCACGTAAATCAATTCATGGTCGTGCTTGCATTTATTCATATTTGCAGTAGAAGACATAAACATTAATGTAATCCATATATCATCAATGTTTCATAAGACAAATGGCTTATGACTCAAGGACAATTAGTATCTACTCAGCAGACCATGGCGTGAAACACCACGCCTTGTTTTCTTGTTTGTCTGTGCAATTTTATGTGCGCAATTAGTATTATTTATTGCTTAATTTTTGTGTTTTTGTTGCTGTATGTAGAAATGGCGCCACTGAAAAGGCAGCTGGCTATAGGTAGCTCTGTACTTTTTTGTAGCCTTTGCTTTCTTTAATGTTTCCCTCTTATTTGGTATTTTGACGTATATCGGCTTTGTTTTAGTGATATCGGACGATAACACCAAAACAATAATATATATACAAAACCAGTGAAGTTGGCACGTTGTGTAAATGGTAAATAAAAACAGAATACAATGATTTGCAAATCCTTTTCAACCTATATATAACAAAATAGACTGCAAAGACAAGATATTTAATGTTCAAACTGTAAAACTCTTATTTTTCGCAAATATTAGCTCATTTGGAATTTGATGCCCGCAACATGTTTCAAAAAAGCTGGCACAAGTGGCAAAAAAGACTGAGAAAGTTGAGGAATGCTCATCAAACACTTACTTGGAACATACCACAGGTGAACAGGCTAATTGGGAACAGGTGGGTGCCGTGATTGGGTATAAAAGCAGCTTCCATGAAATGCTCAGTCATTCACAAACAAGGATGGGGCGAGGGTCACCACTTTGTGAACGAATGCCTGAGAAAATTGTCCAACAGTTTAAGAACAACATTTCTCAACCAGCTATTGCAAGGAATTTAGGGATTTCACCATCTACGGTCCGTAATATCATCAAAAGGTTCAGAGAATCTGGAGAAATCACTGCACGTAAGCAGCAAGCCTGAAAACCAACATTGAATGCCCGTGACCTTCGATCCCTCAAGCGGTAATGCATCACAAACCGACATCAGTGTGTAAAGGATATCACCACATGGGCTCAGGAACACTTCAGAAAACCACTGTCACTAAATACAGTTCATCGCTACATCTGTAAGTGCAAGTTAAAGCTTTACTATGCAAAGCGAAAGCCATTTATCAACAACAGTCCGGATGACACAATGTCGAATATTTCCAAAAACAATTTGAAATGTGGACTCATCAGACCACAGAACACTTTTCCACTTTGCATGGACTCATGCATGGACTCATGCAAAGTGGAAAAGTGTTCTGTGGTCTGACGACTCCACATTTCAAATTGTTTTTGGAAATATTCGACATTGTGTCATCCGGACTGTTATCAACGCAAAGTTCAAAAGGCAGCATCTGTGATGGTATGGGGGTGCATTAGTGGGTAACTTACACATCTGTGAAGGCACCATTAATGCTGAAAGGTACATACAGCTTTTGGAACAACATATGCCGCCATCTAAGTGCCGTATTTTTCATGGACGCCCCTGCTTATTTCAGCAAGACAATGCCAAACCACATTCAGCACGTGTTACAACAGCGTGGCTTCGTAAAAAAAGGAGTGCGGGTACTTTCCTGGCCCGCCTGCAGTCCAGACCTGTCTCCCATCAAAAATGTGTGGAGCATTATGAAGCGTAAAATACGACAGCGGAGACCCCGGACTGTTGAACGACCGAAGCTCTACATAAAACAAGAATGGGAAAGAATTCCACTTTCAAAGCTTCAACAATTAGTTTCCTCAGTTCCCAATTGTTTATTGAGTGTTGTTAAAAGGAAAGGCCATGTAACACAGTGGTGAACATGCCCTTTCCCAACTACTTTGGCACGTGTTGCAGCCATGAAATTCTAAGTTAATTATTATTTGCAAAAAAAATAATAAAGTTAATGAGTTTAAACATCAAATATCTTGTCTTTGTAGTGCATTCAACTGAATATGGGTTGAAAAGGATTTGCAAATCATTGTATTCCGTTTATATTTACATCTAACACAATTTCCCAACTCATATGAGAACGGGGTTTGTACGAGAGCGTGGAAGCCCCGAAAATGTGCTTTTTTTGGGGGGGGTGACCAACCTGTCCTCATGGCCACATCTTTTATCCCACTGTCATGTGTTTCAGTTAAAACGTTGACAAACATGTCCTCTCTCAGAAAATGTCACTTTTATGGAGGTCATGTGTCCCATTTGGCTTATGGTGGCCCTCAAATCCAAAAAAGTCAGCTAAATCTCTCATTGACTCCAATGTTAGATTTCGGCGCGAAAAAACCCCCAACAATTCTTATTTTCCTGCTGGCTCTAAGTCGGCCATTTCTCCACTTATCGGAACTCTGAGAACAATGGAACGTTCCTCAAAGCCTTGAGGCGCTGATAGTTTTTACGAAAAGTCGATATCTTGAAGCGTTTGCCCACAATCAGACATTGTTCGGTATGAAGTTTTTCAACAAATCCTCAGGGCAGTCGTGCATTCTTCACGCATTCTTTAATCACGCTTTAAAGGCCTACTGAAAGCCACTACTACCGACCACGCAGTCTGATAGTTTATATATCAATGATGAAATCTTAACATTGCAACACATGCCAATACGGCCGGGTTAACTTATAAAGTGCAATTTTAAATTTCCCGCTAAACTTCCGGTTCGAAACGCCTCTGAGGGTTGACGTATGCGCGTGACGTCAATCATTGAAACGGAAGTATTCGGACACCATTGAAGTCAATACGAAATAGCTCTGTTTTCATCTCATTATTCCACAGTATTCTGGACATCTGTGTTGGTGAATCTGTTGCAATTTGTTCATTGCATTATGGAGAAAGAAGCTGAGCAAGCAAAGAAGAAAGTTGTCGGTGCGAAGTGTCTATTTTGCGAGGGAAGTCAGCAACAACACGTACACAGCCGGCGCTTCTTTGTTTACATTCCCGAAAGATGCAGTCAAGATGGAAGAACTCGGACAACAGAGACTCTTACCAGGAGGACTTTGATTTGGATACACAGTTGCGATAACGTGAGTACACAGCTGCGCTTCCAAACATTTGATCGCTTGCTATAACTAGCTCGAGCTAGTAGCTAGGAGCTAGGAGCTAGCATTAGGATTAATTTGTGGCATATTAAATATAAGCCTGGTTGTGTTGTGGCTAATAGAGTATATATATGTCTTGTGTTTATTTATTGTTGTAGTCATTCCCAGCTGAATATCAGGTCCCACCCGCGCGCTTCCAAACATTTGATTGCTTGCCCGTACGTGCGTGTCATGTACGTAACTTTGATTAAATATATAAGCTTTATGAACCTTGGGTTAGGTGAACGGTTGTTTGGGCTGAGTGAGTGTGTGTGTTATGCAGGTGTTTGAATTGTATTGGCGGGTTATATATACGGGATCTCTTCCATATTACCCGCTCGAGCTATAACTAGCTCGAGCTAGTAGCTAGTAGCTAGGAGCTAGGAGCTAGCATAACAAACACCTAGGTGTTTTTATGCGGGATTAATTTGTGGCATATTAAATATAAGCCTGGTTGTGTTGTGGCTAATAGAGTATATATATGTCTTGTGTTTATTTACTGTTGTAGTCATTTCCAGCTGAATATCAGGTCACCCCCGGCTCTCACAGCATCTTCCACTCCCCACTAGTCCTTCACTTGCACTTTCCTCATTTAAAAATATTTCATCCTCGCTCAAATTAATGGGGAAATCGTCGCTTTCTCGGTCCGAATCTCTCTCACTTCATGCGGCCATCATTGTAAACAATAGGGAACTTTGCGTATATGTTCAATTGACTACGTCACGCTACTTCCGGTAGGGGCAAGCCTTTTTTTTATCAGATACCAAAAGTTGCGATCTTTATCGTCGTTGTTCTATACTAAATCCTTTCAGCAAAAATATGGCAATATCGCGAAATGATCAAGTATGACACATAGAATAGATCTGCTATCCCCGTTTAAATAAAAAAAAATCATTTCAGTAGGCCTTTAAGTGACGGATGTAGCAAAAACTAACCCAGACCCACTGTATGTGCCCCGCACTTGGCTGGTGACCAATCTAGGGCAGGGGTGTCCAACTCATTTTAACTCAGGGACCGCATGGAGGAAAATCTATTCCCACGTGGGCCGGACTGGTAAAATCATGGCATAGTAACTTAAAAATAAAGACAACTTCTGATTGTTTTCTTAGTTTGAATTCGGCTAAAAAAAAGAACTAGCACATTCTGAAAATGTACACATTACAAATAATACTCTTGGCAAAACACTTCAAGCTAGTTTAAAATTCTGAGGAAAAAAATGGGTGCAGTTTCAAAAACACTATGAAGAACACAATCAACTTAGACATTGTCTCAGTGTTTTTACAAAGCCATTAAACTTGAAGCATTTCCTGTTTCGCATTCTCATGTTGGCAATAAAAACATGTTTGGAAAATTAATCTAGTGTTTCCTCAAACCGACACATTACTGACATTCTCAACACATTCATCATCATTCAAACATTACAATTATGATGTAAACAAAACAATTGTCAAAATGACACCGTTGCCGAAATCAAGGTAAGAGATCTACAAACTTCACCAATGTGAACATTTAAGCATAAAATAAAATAGAACAAACAACAAATGTAGAAACAACAATTTTTTTTTACAATGGAGTTCAAGGTGCGCATAGCGCCGTCAACAAACCACGGAGCTCTAACTACAAAGACGATGGTCATGTTGACTTAAGTCTTTCCATCTTACCGTTTCGTTATGTTATCCGTTTAGTGCAGGGGTGTCCAAAATTTTTCCACAGAGGGCCGCACACGGAAAAATTAAAGCATGTGGGGGCCATTTTGATATATTTCATTTTCAAACCATAACAAAATATATGCATTTTTTATTTATTTTACCTTTAGGGGTCCCGGGGACCATAAAGGGTCTCAGTCATTAAAATGTTAAAAATAAGTCAGATTTTTTAATTATTTAACACTTACAGTAAATCTCTATATCAACTTCAAGTTGATATAAAGTAATACAAATTTTAAAAAATGTTTTATGGCTTGTCTGTCAAAAACTTAGTTTTTTTTATAGTAAAACTGAAATATGCAGTATTTAGTAATTAGAGCCCTAAAATATCAATAATGCAGGACACCATTGATTTTAATTCTTTCATATTTTTGAGTAATCACAGTGAAAAGATAAAACAAACTCGGATTTTCCCGCAGATACATTTTCTTCAGACACCAAACAACCCTATCTGCTGGGCTTAAAGACGTGAAATATTCATGTTTATGCATTATCTACGATGTTTTTCCAGGAAAACTGCTTCTGAGTGACGGGCAAGAGGAGACAAAGAAAATGAGAACACCTCTGGCATGTTGGGCTCCCGTCGTCTTTTTTTTGGGTGGAATTTTGTTGTTTTTGTTATTATTTTCCTCTGTATTTTTTACCGTGTCCCTGCCAAATATCCCAATCTCAAATGTTATTATTTTATTTATCTACTTTCATTGGATGAATTATTACGCTACACACATTTTGCCAAGCAACAACATCAAATGAGCTGGTAAATTATGCATATTGCTACATTTGTTAGCTACATTAGCGAGCTAACCTTCAATTTTCAATTTGACAATTAATTGCCAAGGTGTCCCGAGAGGGACAAGCGGTAGAAATTGGATCGATGGATGGAATTGCATTGACTTTTTGTTGTTTGTGAGGTTAAAAACAGTCTAAAAAAAAAAAATCCTCAAATATATCCCTTTAAGTATTTAATTTGAATGTTGATGCATTATCTACGATGTTTTCCGAAGCTTTTCTTCCTGAGTGACGGGCGGGAGAAGATAAAAATAAGAACCCATCAGGCATCTTTGGATCTTACCGCATTTTTCGGCCTCGATTATGCAGCCCTTAAAGTACCAGTAGAGTGGGGAAAACAAGTTGACTTTATATGCTTGTTTGTGTTTCATTGGATTCGTTAAACCATATCCAATTGTATTTACAATCTGCAAAGTACGTGAAAATACCGTATTTTCCAGGCTATAAGGCGCACTTAAAATCCTTTTTTTCCCCTCAAAACTCGACAGTGCACCTAATATAAGGAATAATTCTGGTTTTGCTTACCGACCTAGGAGCTATTTTATTTGGTACATGGTGTAATGATAAGTGTGACCAGTAGATGGCAGTCAAACATAAGAGATAAGTGTAGGCTGCAGTATGATGGCAATATGTCTCAAGTAAACAACACCAACATTTTAAATGTGCCATTGAAAATATAGAACATTACACACGGCGCTCAAACATGTATCAAAATGTTTTAGTACGACTTTGGTAAGCTATGAAGCCTCACCGCTTGATGGATTGTCGGTGCATTAAACATAGGAGTATTATTATGGTGTGTGTATAAGGTAAGACATTATCTGGCGTTTTGTTTCGCAATATTATACAAAATCAACTTTTCTTGCCTTCTGGTACCTGCTGATCTGTATTTGGGATCTGCATAAATCCGTAAAAATTGTGCCTGTGTATCAAGAATAAAATACAAGTAAGACATATGAAGATTAATATAAAAAATATTTAAAAAATATATATATAAGCGCCAACGCAGACTCACTATTTTAATGGCGCATTGCTAGCAGTGAACTAATGCTAGCTTGTGCTGCTATTGTGATTTGAACTTAATGAAAAAGACTGAAAATAAGGCGGGGTTCTAGGGGCCGCAGGTTCCCAGCCAGGTCCAAGGCGGTGCCCTGGTGGGGGGACAACAGGGGCAACCCCCCCACAAAGCTCCTGGTTTTTCAGCAATTGAACATGCAAAAGTTAGCAAAAAACAGCAACATTTAAAGATGTTTTAGTGTTTAAAGAATTGGAAAAAAGATCAACAGAGTTGACATAAATACATACCCCGTTCATCCAAATGAATCACTATGTCTGTTTAAGTCACTATGTAATTTAATCACTACAGTAATTACAACTTGTGTTCACATCCACAGGAACCACATGGGTTAGCCTACTCTATACAGTATTTACAACCTTAACTAGTGTTCACTTCACAGCCACAGTTGGTTCACCTAGTTATTTACATTATTTACACATTATTTTGGTTCATTCACACATTACGTTTGCATTTTTTCCGGCAAATTTCTGAGCAGCTTGCATTTTCCTTTTTGTTTCTGCTGTAGTGAATTCTGCCTTGGATTTTATAGGGTTAGGGTAATCTGGATCTTTTTTACTATCGGGTCTGGCGGATTTCTGCGCTCTCGATTTACAAACGTAATTTGTTCTTGAACGGGGTTCATAAATAGAAAAGTAAGAATATTGAATCAAATTTCTCCCTAAGAAACAATGTAAATACGAATAACGGGTTCCAGCCTTGACAAAAGTCCATATTTTAGTAAAAGTTTGTACACTTTGAACACAATATAAAGTGTGATACAGTACTGCATATCAAACAAACATAACAAGGGGGTGATGAATTAGCTTTCTATTTAGCAAAGTCGAAACAATAACTACTAACTAAACTGTCCTCATTTTCAGCCGCCCTGCCGACACGCACTCACACTGTCACTAGCCCTGTGGTGCCCTCACAGTTTGAATATTCCACTCCGAATACCTTTGGCTATTTTCAGAGATTGTACGTCACTGTAGTAACTCTTCTGCACTCTGATCATATTATCAGATCAGTCATACTGGAAATACGCAAAATTTGGAAATAGATGTGCTGTCTATCATTCACAATCCTTATGTGAAACAATAATCTAGCTAACAATTGAGTCAATAGATCGAGGGTTCTCTATTGCGCCCATTGTACATTTTGAGGTGATCTGGATCATTGTCTGTATTCAGGACTTTTTTTCTATTTGGAGACAGGGTCTGGCGGATGTCTGCGCTCTCGATTTACAAACTTAATCAGTACTTGAACAGGGTTCAGGAATCGAAAAGTATGAATATTGAATCAAATTTTTCCCTAAGAAACAATGTAAATTAATGGGTTCTAGCCTCGACAAAAGCCTGTATTTTAGTAAACGTTTGTACACTTTGAACACAATATAAAGTTGTATACAGTACTGTACATCAAACAAACATAAGGAGGTGATGAAATAGCGTTCTATTAAGTGAAGTCAAAACAATAACTGCTTATTGAACTGTCTTCATTTGCAGCCGCCCTGCCGACACACACTCACACTGTCACTAGCCCTGTGGTGCCCTCAAAATTTTAAATCACAAAACTTTTAAACATTAACAGCCAGGCTGTTGCAATGTTTAGGGCCAAAAAAAAAAAAATCCACTTTAGCTTGCCGGCGTTCAGCAGGAGAAAGGGCAGCGGGGGGGACGATATCGACAACGCTGTGGATACTTCTTGAATGTTTCCAAACCACACATTGCGTGTCCATTGCTTTATTTGAACTCATATTGCACTTGCAAAACTAAGCTAAAAAACACTTAAAACCACACATAATAGCAATTAGCACCGTGGCTAACGACGACGCTGTTGCGCTGACTAAATAAGCACCGGATAACGACATACCCGCCCACAATGTCTGTGCTGACGGGCACAAAATGGGTGGATAAAACGTTCGCACACCAAAGCATATTTTTATTCAGTCCGTGGTTTGTAAATCAAAAAGTTTGTAAAAACGGTGGGGTTCGTAAATCGAGGTCCCACCGTATTATTATCTTCTGCATCATCTCCCTCGTCTTAACGTGTGTTTCTGCCGTGTGTCCTCGTCCATTTACTTGCCATGTGAGGCAGCAAGTGCAGTGCAAATTTTGCCTAGCAACAACGACAAAGTGACCGGGTAAAAAAAGATGGAAATATATTATAGTGATATATTTCCTAAATAAATAAATGACAGCAGACACTGAAACGTATCAACTGAATTAGTTTTCATCAGCCCCATAAATGCTTTAGCAGCTACGAAATTATAAAAGGATGTTGCTGAATGGACGATAATTGTAATATTTTATATTTCTTCTCCTCCCAGTATTGCGGGCGTTTTGATGATCAGCATATATTTTTTATATTAATGAAGACTTTGCACATGTTTAGTAGATCAGCTTTGCGTGTGCTATCAGTTTGTTTTAGTACAAGCAAACCTGGAAAAAAGCATAATAATATAATTCAATCCGTGGTTTGTAAATCAAAAATTTTGTAAAAAAAAAAAGGTGGGGTTCGTAAATCGAGGTTCCACCGTATTATTATCTTCTGCATCATCTCCCTCGTCTCAACGTGTGTTCCTGCCGGGTGTCCCCGTCCATTTACTTGCTATGTGAGGCAGCAAGCAACTCAAAATGCAGTGCAAATTTTGCCTAGCAACGACGGCAAAGTGACCGGGTTAAAAAAAGATGGACTCCGAGCAATTTTACGTAACCTCCTGGTTACGAGGAATTGTGAGTTTTGTTCCCCGAAATGTGTAATTTTGACAAAGGAAGTAGACCCTAAGACGAATGTCCATTACAGGGAACGCTGGTTCTCAGGAGGATATCGCTGCATTTCCTAGCAAATTATTATTTTTATGGCATCGCAAAATGGTCTAAAAGGGTTAAACACCCACTCCACCAGACAATTGAGGGACAGCGGAGTTCATACTCCAACAGGCTCCTTCAGCTTCGTTCCCACAGTGTTCGATTCAAGAACTGCTTCATTCCGCACTCCATCCAGCTGTATAATCACTCGCCATACAGCAATAGATGATATCTGTCTATTACCTGACACCTTCTATGTTAGCTACCTCTCTTTGTTTTTAATGTCTATTTTCTATTTTCTGCTGGATTTACTCTCTATTTTATGCTGCAGCTGTCACATATACTGTAATATTGTACATGGTAAGTGTTATATATTGTATATATGATATAGACATAATATAATATTATATATCAGTATATATAATATACTGTACATACAGTATATTATGTAAATATTACGTATATATCAGGGGTGCTCATTACGTCGATCGCGAGCTACCGGTCGATCGCGGCGGGTGTGTCAGTCGATCGCCAGCCAGGCATTAAAAAAATTGTCCTAAAAATGAGCGATCATAAATCTTCACTATGACGTCACTTTATTTAAACTTTTTTCTCCTCCATTTGAAAATGCGGACGTTATCAGCACCACTGTCTGATTCCTATCAATGCAAGTCATCAGAATCAGGTAATACACCAACCTATATTCTTGTCTTCATGAAAGAAAGGAATCTATATGTGTTAAACATGCTTGTATTATCTGTAAACACCTTTAACTTATTAACAATATTAACTATATGTGTTAAACATGCTTGTATTATCATTAAACACTTAACTTATTAACAATATTAACTATATGTGTTAAACATGCTTGTATTATCTGTAAACACCTTTAACTTATTAACAATATTAACTATATGTGTTAAACATGCTTGTATTATCATTAAACACTTAACCTATTAACAATATTAACTATATGTGTTAAACATGCTTGTATTATCTGTAAACACCTTTAACTTATTAACAATATTAACTATATGTGTTAAACATGCTTGTATTATCATTAAACACTTAACCTATTAACAATATTAACTATATGTGTTAAACATGCTTGTATTATCTGTAAACACCTTTAACTTATTAACAATATTAACTATATGTGTTAAACATGCTTGTATTATCATTAAACACTTAACTTATTAACAATATTAACTATATGTGTTAAACATGCTTGTATTATCTTTAACCACCTTTAAGTTGTTAACAATATTAACTATATGTGTTAAACATGCACGTATTATCTTTAAACACCTTTAACTTATTACCAATATTAACTATATGTGTTAAACATGCTTGTATTATCTTTAAAAACCTTTAACTTGTTAACAATATTAACTATATGTATTAAACATTCTTGTATTATCATTAAACACCTTTAATTTATTAACAATGTTAACTATATGTGTTAAACATGCTTGCATTATCATTAAACACCTTTAACTTGTTAACAATATTAACTATATGTGTTAAACATGCTTGTATTATCTTTAAACACCTTTAACTTATTACCAATATTAACTATGTGTTAAACATGCTTGTATTATCTTTAAAAACCTTTAACTTGTTAACAATATTAACTATATGTATCAAACATTCTTGTATTATCATTAAACACCTTTAATTTATTAACAATATTAACTATATGTGTTAAACATGCTTGCATTATCATTAAACACCTTTAACTTGTTAACAATATTAACTATATGTGTTAAACATGCTTGTATTATCATTAAACACTTAACTTATTAACAATATTAACTATATGTGTTAAACATGCTTGTATTATCTTTAACCACCTTTAAGTTGTTAACAATATTAACTATACGTGTTAAACATGCTTGCATTATCTTTAAACACCTTTAACTTATTACCAATATTAACTATATGTGTTAAACATGCTTGTATTATCTTTAAAAACCTTTAACTTGTTAACAATATTAACTATATGTATTAAACATTCTTGTATTATCATTAAACACCTTTAATTTATTAACAATATTAACTATATGTGTTAAACATGCTTGTATTATATTTAACCACCTTTAAGTTGTTAACAATATTAACTATATGTGTTAAACATGCTTGTATTATCTTTAAACACCTTTAACTTATTACGAATATTAACTATATGTGTTAAACATGCTTGCATTATCTTTAAACACCTTTAACTTGTTAACAAAAACATATATTTCATAAATAAGTAAATATGAATTATATATATGAATGAGGTAGATCCCCACGACTTGATCAATTGAAAAGTAGCTCGCCTGCAGAAAAAGTGTGAGCACTAGGGATGTCCGATAATGGCTTTTTGCCGATATGACAACCAGGTATGGTGAAGATAAGGTACTTTTTAAAAAAATTAGTAAAATAAGATAAATAAATTAAAAACTTTTTCTTGAATAAAAAAGAAAGTACAACAATATAAAAACAGTTACATAGAAACTAGTAATGAATGAAAATGAGTAAAATTAACTGTTAAAGGTTAGTACTATTAGTGGACCAGCAGCACGCACAATCATGTGTGCTTACGGACTGTATCCCTTGCAGACTGTATTGATATATATTGATATATAATGTAGGAATCAGAATATTAATAACAGAAAGAAACAACCCTTTTGTGTGAATGAGTGTAAATGGGGGAGGGAGGTTTTTTGGGTTGGTGCACTAATTGTAAGTGTATCTTGTGTTTATGTTAAATTTAATTTTTAAAAAAACAAAAAACAACGATACAGATAATAAAAAAACCGATACCGATAATTTCCGATATTACATTTTAACGCATATATCGGCCGATAATATCGGCCTGCCGATATTATCGGACATCTCTAGTGAGCACCCATGGTATATATGTTATATTTTATAGCGCTATATTTAGTCTATTTATACCTGCATTGTCCTTTCCATCCTTACACTTTCCATCATTGTAACTGAGCTACTGTGTGGAACAATTTCCCTTGTGGATCAATAAAGTTTGTCTAAGTCTAAGTCTAAGTCTGAATAGCGGAGACAGGAAAGAAAAAAGTGAACACGTGGTAGCTTACCGTCTTTTTCCACCTTGATGATGTAGCCCTTGTGCTTCCACAGGATGAAAGGCGGCGGCGATCCGATCACGTCGCAGACGATGTCGGCGTCATCGCCCTCGTTGAACTCCTGCGGGCTGGGAACGTTCTTGAAGGTGATCTTCTCTGAAAGCGGCCGAGGCAAAGCACGCGTGCAGGCGTCAGTCGGATCGAGACCGAGGTCGCACACGGGCGGAGGACTTACGGAAGATCTTGACTTGGACCGTGGCCTGCGCCTCCTTGTCGCCGCTCCTGGCCACGCACTTGTAGATGCCGGCGTCGTCCACGTCGGCGTGGTAGATGATGAGGGCCGAGCTGGTCTCGTCGTTGCGGTTGACGTGGATGTCGGGGTTGTTCGGCAGGATCATCTCCCCGCTGGGCTTGTACCAGTCGATGTCTTTGGCGTCTCCCACCACTGCGGAAAAGGTACGTTTTTGTGTCGATAAAATGCAGATTCATACCTAACTAGCTAACAACCTTGGGTGATTTACTAAGATCCAAGTAATGTGTGAAAAAAATAAAATAGCGTGTAGCAGGCACAGGACATTGAAGCAACTTGTTGAATTAGGTCCTGACTAGGACTAAAGATAAAGGTGAAGCTATAGCACTGTGCTTTAGACATGGCTAGCTAGTTAGCGGCTAACGTCCATCCGCAGTCTTCAGTGTTTTAGCTACTTCTAAATCACTAATCCTTGCCTCCACGGCGACAATTAAAGTAAGTTTCTTACAAGTATCATCCCTGCAGGCGAGGAAGGGCTAAACATGCTTCACTACACACCGTAGGAGGATACGATAGCTCACCGGCGTCACCGCTAACAAGCTGGTGCTTCACAATGTAAACAAACGCCATGGGTGGCATCCACTGTAATGATACCAAGTACACGAGCGTATCTCATCGATACTACCGGTACTATGATTACGTCAATATTTTTTATAAACCACAAAATATTTTTTTTCCGTTTTTTAAAAAAAAATTCATATTATGTTTATAAACTCAGGAAATACATCCCTGGACACATTAGGACATGAATTATGACCAATGTATGATCCTGTAACTACTTGGTATCGGATTAAGACGAAATCCACTTTTCACACGTTTTAGTACAAGCAAACCTTTCGTGAATCGGGCCCTTTGTGCGGAAAAATGCAGAGTACTACTCAAACCTTGTCTCTTCTTCGTCAAAAAGTCTGGGTTTTTTCCGTCAAAAAGTCTGGATTTTTTGTAAATGTCAAAAAGTCTGGATTTTTCTGTCAAAAAGTCGGGATTTTTTCTAAGTGTCATAAAAATCTGGATTTTTCTGTCAAAAAGTCGGGATTTTTTTCTGAGTGTCAAAAACTCAGGATTTTTTCTTCCAAAAAAATCTGGATTTTTCCTAAGTGTCAAAAAAATCTGGATTTTTTCCATGTGTCCAAAAAATCTGGATTTTTTCCATGTGTCAAAAAAATCTGGATTTTTTCTAAGTGTCAAAAAAATCCGAATTTTTTTCCATGTGTCAAAAAAATCTTAAATTTTTCTGTCAAAAAAAATCTGGATTTTTGCTGTCAAAAAAATCTGGATTTTTTCTGAGTGTCAACAAAATCGGAATTTTTTCTGTCAAAAAATCGGGATTTTTTCCGTCAAAAAAATCGGGATTTTTTCTGTCCAAAAATCGGGATTTTTTTCTAAATGTCAAAAAAATCTGAATTTTTACTGTCAAAAAGTCTGGATTTTTTCTAAGTGTCAAAAAATCTGGATTTTTTCCGAGTGTCAAAAAATCGGAATTTTTTCTGTCCAAAAATCGGGATTTTGTCTGTCCAAAAATCTGGATTTTTTTCTAAATGTCCAAAAAATCTGGATTTTTACTGTCAAAAAGTCTGGATTTTTTCTGTCAAAAAATCTGTTTTTTTTTCTAAGTGTCAAAAAATTCAGATTTTTTTCTAAGTGTCAAAAAAGTCTGGATTTTTCTATGTGTCAAAAAAATCAGGATTTTTTCTGTGTCAAAAAAATCTGGATTTGTTCCATGTGTCAAAAAAATCTGGATTTATTCTAAGTGTCAAAAAAATCTGGATTTTTTCCAAGTGTCAAAAAAATCGGGATTTCTGTCAAAAAGTCGGGATTTTTTCTGAGTGTCTAAAACTCAGGATTTTTTTTTTGTCAAAAATTTAGGATTTTTTCTAAATGTCAAAATATCTGGATTTTTTTTCTGTCAAAAAGTCTATATTTTTTCTAACTGTCAAAAAGTCTGGATTTTTTCTGTCAAAAAGTCTGGATTTTTTCTGTCAAAAAGTCGGCATTCTAGCTCGAGTTGCTGACCAAACAAACATTTTTTTTCATACCACACAAATAATGAATCTGTGCAAATTTGTCATCAACATTGCAACACATAAAATACATCAAAAAAACTATTAAAGTTTAAGTTTTTAATATATATATATATAATTTCTTTTTAATTACTGGATTAAATATTCTAATTGAGAGTTTCATGATCTCGAAACCCCGAATTTCCACTGGATGCAGAACGGCTGCAGAACGGCTGCAGAACGGAAGCAAAACGGCGCGACTACGACGGCGTACTCTTTCCAATTAAATTCAAGTCAATGTGTCAGTTCCCACCGCTACTATTCCGCATTTCTGCACTAAATATGCGCAATGCTTCTATATTTGTCAGTCGCCGCAACGCGGCGGTTCAATGTTGCTAAAAATCTGCTTGTGTCGGACAGGAAGTCGTGCGCAAACACAAAATAAATGATCCGGTTTACTTTCAAAATGAAATACTCGGTTTTCATCGCGGATTATATTTTTATTTAAATGGGTAGTAGATTTGTTTAGCGATTGTGTGCTATTGACTTTTTTTTGATCAAACAATGCTACAGTGTGTGATAAAAGAGAACTAGTTTGGATATTGTGTTGTTATTGTCGGTAGCACTCATAATAAATGCATTTAAAAATGTACAGTTAATAGATGTGATCAATATTGGCCAATCTTACTCAAGGATGTTCAGCATCGTAATCGGATAAGCATAAAACACTTTGAGTAAAAACTAGTAAATCCTCTTGAGAGCAAGCGTCCTCTGGAGTGGACATTTGGCCTTATAATGCAAAACATAAATGCCCACAGCAGAGGTTTTTTGTTATGTCCCTGCTCTTTTATTTGCTGTGTGAGGCAGCGAGCTCTTCACCTCCAATGTATTAAAGATGGAAACCACTGAGCTCCACAAATTATTCCTAGCGACGAGTGGCCAAGATAAAGAATTCCTGTTCTTTAAGGATTGGTCCCGTTCACATTTGAACCGATACAGTTCCAATTCCCAGTACTTGGGAAGACCACTACTGGTAATAAACGGACCCATTTTTTGTACTTGTGTGTGTGTTCATATATATATATATATATATTTTATTTTTTATTTTTTTTAATTTTTTTTATAATAAAATCACATTTTTGCAACATTTAAAAATAAGCTGAATTCGAAAATTGCTGTCATGTTGTTAAATCTTGTTTTATCATCACATTTCTGAGTCTCATTTGCAAGTATGACATTAACAATTCCAGTTTTAGGCCAAGTCATAGTTTATCCAGTGTTGTTTTGTTATTTTGTTGCGCCCTAAAAGTATTAATACTGTAAGTGTTGTACTTATCATGCACTGGCTGCTTTATTGTAACTTAGACTTAGACAAACTTTATTGATCCACAAGGGAAATTGTTCCACACAGTAGCTCAAAGGATGGAAAGGGTAAGGATGGAAAGGATAATGCAGGTATAAAGTAGACTAAAAATGTACCATAGTAGCAATATAAAATATAACATATATGTAATATTTACATATTATATATACAGTATATAATATATACTGATATATTATATTTTATATAATATGTACAATATATAACAAATCCCAATTACCATGTACAATATTACAGTATATGTAACAGCTGCAGCAAAAAACGCGCATCTTGATTGTAGTTATCATTACCACATTTGCAGGTGTTGAAATCGCCATTTAAAATTGCTAATGCTAATGAGCAGCATGTTAATAGCAAAGCTAATTTATAATAGCATCAAGCTTGCACATTTTTGTAAAAGTGAAGCCTTACTTTACTTACGTTGGAGCGTTTTTTGAGACCGTTTCTCCGTTGGCATTGAACTTTGCAACATTACCTAGAGCAGGGGTGTCAAACTCATTTTAAATCGGGGGCCACGTGGAGAAAAATCTACTCCCAAGTGGGCCGGACTGGTAAAATCACGGCACGATAACTTAATAAAGAAAACTTCAGATTGTTCTCTTTGTTTAAAAATAGAACAAGAACAATCTGAAATTGTAGAAATCATAATGTTGTTGGGTTTTTTTTTACACTTACATGTTGCGGTTAATTGTCGTTATTTATATTTTCTGAATACATTATATGATAATGTTCATCAGTCAACTCATTGGTGTTAATTTTGAATCTATCAAGATTAAAAAATTATAGCAAAATCCAATTACAGAATGTTATTTATGTAGTTTCATCATTTTCCTCGACTGATGTATTAACATCATGTGGTTTAATTCAGTGGTCCCCAACCTTTTTGTAACTGCGGACCGGTCAACGCTTGAAAATGGACCGGGGGGGGGGATGTTTTTTTTTTTTTTTGGCCATAAAAAAATACAATCATGTGTGCTTACGGACTGTATCCCTGCAGACTGTATTGATCTATATTGATATATAATGTAGGAACCAGAAATATTAATAACGGAAAGAAACAACTCTTTTGTGTGAATTAGTGTGAATGAGTGTAAATGGGGGAGGGAGGTTTTTTGGGTTGGTGTATCTTGTGTTTTTTATGTTGATTTAATAAAAAATAAAAAATAAAAATAAATATTTTTTTTTTAAATTTTTTATTTATTTCTTGTGCGATCCACGGACCGGTACCGGGCCGCGGCCCAGTGGTTGGGGACCACTGGTTTAATTTGTACATATGTAGCATCATCTACAAATTTACAAATAATTGTTATTGCGACATCCAGTGGACACATTTAGAACAGCTGTTTCTTTCATTCAACAATTTCAGGTTCATTTTTATACTTAGCAAACTCATCCCGTGGGCCGAATAAAAAACTGTTTGCGGGCCTGATCCGGCCCTCAGGCCGTACGTTTGACACCCCTGACCTAGAGGTAATTTGTCGGAGTTCGCTCTCAGTGCTGCTGGAGTGATCGCCAAGTGCATGACTGTTGGATTTTACCTGAATCGGATTTGGTTGGCGCCAATAAAGTATCGGATTCGGTACCCATCCCTACTGAACTTCAAGTATGTTGAATCTTTATGTCAAATTTGCTATTTTTAAAGTGGTAAAGTTGTTTTTTCAAAACGCCAAAAACATACGTTAGAAAGCTCTGTGAGCATTTTCGGAGCTTTGGGAAAACTGGAATGAAGACCACATTCCTTTCCAGCAGCCGGCGCATATTCCAACAGGAAGCCAACAGCAATAAGACTTGAGGAGAAATGACAAAGATTTGCTTCGGAAACAGTCCCAACTGGGAGGAAACCATGTGGCGCCGGAACGCACCACGTCCGGCCCAGGTGTGGGATGGCGGTGCATAGAGGCCTCGCCTGACTGCTTGCATGACTGCGTTTTGAAAGAATAACTATGAAGTGCAACACTGCGTCCATTGTGCAGGTCTGGAAGTCGACGTTTTTAGAATGTGACCAAGCGTACGTTTAATTTACAGTTCTCAGTGACACGTGCGATCCCCCGACAAACATTGGCGTAGACTTGCGTGGGAACGCAGACACCGCATGCAGGACCAAGCTACCGTTTCCCTGTCACCACTCATAGCTTTTTTGAAGCCATCCACGCAGTTTCGTGAGTGCTCTTACCTTCGCACAGGAAAAACTTGGAATCTCCTACGCTGATCTGCCCTTGCGGTGGTGTGATCTGCACCTGGATGGCAGCTGGAGGTAGAGAGAGAGGGGGAGAGAGAGAAAAAAATGCATAAATACATATGTCCGCAAAAAGGCAAGTTTGTGTAGAAAGATCAAGGACAAGATGATGGACAGGCAACGCGAACATTACGAGCTAATAATTCATATTAGGAGTTTTTTTTCTTTGCCTCCGTCGCCAAGGTTCTCGCTAATGCGGGCTTATGTTTGATGTATAGGAGACGTAGGGTATCGGTCTGATGTCAGCAAAAACACAAGATTTGGATCTGCATCTAAATAGCATCCACATGTCCTCCAATAAAGCCACATGTTATGGACAAAAAGGAGATTCATATGGCCCCATTTGTTGCAGTTTACCTGACACATGAAACGTGACAGATTTGGGGCGTGCACTATCCACTTTGCCCGCCAGATGGCAGTAGAGCGGTGAATATTTTAAAAAATGTTTTCTGGCAATTCCAACTTTTTTTTTTACCACAGAGTCAGTTGCTATGTAGAGTGGCGCTCTCCATTATTTTCAGCAGAATGCATTGCAAAATGTGTAACCCCACACCTTCTTCTTACGCAAGATCCACCCAAGAATGGAGTCACGTATATATATATATATATATATATATATATATATATATATATATATATATATATATATATATATATATATATATATATATATACATATACATATACATATACATATACATATACATATATATATATATATATATATATATATATATATATATATATATATATACATACACACACACATTCTGTATATGGACACTTATGTACATAAGTGTGTATTTATACACAAATACACTACCGTTCAAAAGTTTGGGGTCACCCAAACAATTTTGTGGAATAGCCTTCATTTCTAAAACCAAGAATAGACTGTCGAGTTTCAGATGAAAGTTCTCTTTTTCTGGCCATTTTGAGCGTTTAATTGACCGCACAAATGTGATGCTCCAGAAACTCAATCTGCTCAAAGGAAGGTCAGTTTTGTAGCTTCTGTAACGAGCTAAACTGTTTTCAGATGTGTGAACATGATTGCACAAGGGTTTTCTAATCATCAATTAGCCTTCTGAGCCAATGAGCAAACACATTGTACCATTAGAACACTGGAGTGATAGTTTCTGGAAATGGGCCTCTATACACCTATGTAGATATTGCACCAAAATTCAGACATTTGCAGCTAGAATAGTCATTTACCACATTAGCAATGTATAGAGTGTATTTCTTTAAAGTTAAGACTAGTTTAAAGTTACCTTCATTGAAAAGTACAGTGCTTTTCCTTCAAAAATAAGGACATTTCAATGTGACCCCAAACTTTTGAACGGTAGTGTACATACGTACATACATATATACACATACATATATATTACTATATATACATATATGACATACATATTTTTATTGATCATTTTACCTTCCGCCCATGTGGAGCTGAGATAGGCTCCAACACCCCCCCGCGACCCCGAAAGGGCCAAGCGGTAGAAAATGGATGGATGGATGGATTTGTACATAGCCTAGGAGCTAGCAGCTGCACAGCAGCTAAGCACACAATAGCACACAAGCCAGACATATGTAATAAATGTCTTTAATTGAGCAATATTGCAGTCTAAAACAGTACATTTGTCAATATAATTAAGGATCAAATAATTATACAAAGTCTCTAAGGCATTAGTGTATTGAAACGTATCCAGTAACAAACGTGTCCGCATCATCCAATTTACTGCATCATGAGCTCAACTGAATTCATTATTATGACCACTGGATGCCGCCAATGTAATGAAAGAGAGCATAAGTCTATTCCATCCATCCATCCATTTTCTACCGCGTATTCCCTTTGGGGTGGCGGGGGGCGCTGGAGCCTATCTCAGCTACAATCGGGCGGAAGGCAGGGTTCACCCTGGACAAGTCGCTAAGTCTATTCCAGCTGGTTGATAATAAATAGGTTAGTGTTTTTAACTACTACCATTGTTCTCTGATTGACTAATTTCACTTGATCAAACCTTTTGTAACATTCCACACTACAAAACAATAAAAGTCTGTGCTATAATTTGTGCGGATATTGTATCAGATGAATATCGATATCGGCCAATACTCAAGGCTCCAATATCGGTATCGTATCGGAAGTAGGTAAGTTGTATCGTGACATCCCTATGATAAGCGTTTCTTCAAAAGAACATTTGTTATGAATACGCGCTACACTACTGTGTATCAATACAATTTACTTGTCAAGTTAGTTTCAGCTAGTTGTATGTAAAATAATCCATAAAACGCGTATGTAGGGTTGGATACCTTTCACATTTGAATTGACACAGTACCTGGAAATCGATGGTCAACAATTCCAATTTCCAGTGTTCATATGGTAATAAATGTGGATTTTTTTGCAATCGCAAAAAATATATTTTTAAATGTTTCTTTTCAAAATCAACATGTTTTGACAACGAGCTGATTATGATAATGTACTGTCCAGTTGTCTTACAGTGTATCTTGTTTTCTTACACTTATGAGTCAGAGGTGTGTTGCTGTAGTTCGGAAGTAGTCTCTGCTTACCGTATTTTCTGGACCATAGGGCGCACCGGAGTATAACAAGTCCCATAACAAGAAGATAGAGAAAAATAAGAAGCTTATCGACTACGGTGTTGGTACGGACTACGAAGGCGGACGCGCACAATTTTTCAGAATTTATACAGATCCCAAATGCAGATCAGCAGGTACCAGAAAGTAAGAAAACTTGCTTTTGCATAATATTGCGAAACAAAACGCCAGATAATATGTCTTACCTTATACACACACACCATAATAATACTCTTATGTTGAAGCACAGTACAATCAATCAAGCGGTGCAGCTTCATAGCTTACCAAAGTCGTACTAAAACATTTTGATAGATTTTTGAGCGCCGTGCGTAATGTTCTATATTTTCAATGGAACATATAAAATGTTGGTGTTGTTTACTTGAGTCATATTGTAATCATAGTGCAGTCTACACGTATCTCTTATGTTTGACTGCCATCTACTGGTCACACTTATTATTACACTATGTACCAAATAAAATGGCTTTGAGGTCGGTAAGCAAAAGCAGAATTATTCTGTACATTAGGCGCACCTGGTTATAAGGTGCACTGTCGAGTTTTGAGGAAAAATGAAGGATTTTAAGTGCGCTTTATAGTCCGGAAAATATGGTACCGTATTTTTCGGACAATAAGTCGCAGTTTTTTTCATAGTTTGGCCGGGGGTGCGACTTATACTCAGGAGCGACTTGTGTGTGAAATTAACACATTACCGTAAAATATCAAACAATATTATTTAGCTCATTCACGTAAGAGACTAGACGTATAAGATTTCATGGGATTTAGCGATTAGGAGTGACAGATTGTTTGGTAAACGTATAGCATGTTCTATATGTTATAGTTATTTGAATGACTCTTACCATAATATGTTACGTTAACATACCAGGCACGTTCTCAGTTGGTTATTTATGCCTCATATAACGTACACTTATTCAGCCTGTTGTTCACTATTCTTTATTTATTTTAAATTGCCTTTCAAATGTCTATTTTTGGTGTTGGGTTTTATCAAATAAATTTCCCGCAAAAATGCGATTTATACTCCAGTGCGACTTATATATGTTTTTTTCCTTCTTTATTATGCATTTTCGGCCGGTGCGACTTATACTCCGGAGCGACTTATACTCCGAAAAATACGGTACTTATTTCACACCAGTTGTTTATCATAACGTGCATCTTAGATGTAGTTTTCATTTCCTAATTTGGAAGTGTTGAAATCGCCATGTAAAATCGCTGATGCTAATCGGTAGCATGTATATGTCATATCCAATGTAAATGAGCAACGAGCTAGCGCACTTATATAAGGCTTGCTTATATAAAGCTTGCCACACTGTGGACTTCTCAGGATTTGTCAACAATTCCATGCAAACGTTAGACCAGTGGTTCTCAACCTTTTTTCAGTGATGTACCCCCTGTGAAAATGTTTTTAATTCAAGTACCCCCTAATCAGAGCAAAGCATTTTTGGTTAAAAAAAAGACATAAAGAAGTAAAATACAGCACTATGTCATCAGTTTGTGATTTATTAAATTGTATAACAGTGCGGAATATTGCTCATTTGTAGTGGTCTTTCTTGAACTATTTGGAAAAAAAGATAGGTTTTTACTTATATTTATAAAGGATTTTTGAATTGTTGCTATTTTTAGAATATTTAAAAAAAAATCTCACGTACCCCTTGGCATACCTTCAAGTACCCCCTAATCAGAGCAAAGCATTTTTGGTTGAAAAAAAGACACAAAGAAGTAAAATACAGCACTATGTCATCAGTTTGTGATTTATTAAATTGTATAACAGTGCGGAATATTGCTCATTTGTAGTGGTCTTTCTTGAACTATTTGGAAAAAAAGATAGGTTTTTACTTATATTTATAAAGGATTTTTGAATTGTTGCTATTTTTAGAATATTTAAAAAAAAAATCTCACGTACCCCTTGGCATACCTTCAAGTACCCCCTAATCAGAGCAAAGCATTTTTGGTTGAAAAAAAGACATAAAGAAGTAAAATACAGCCCTATGTCATCAGTTTGTGATTTATTAAATTGTATAACAGTGCGAAATATTGCTCATTTGTAGTGGTCTTTCTTGAACTATTTGGAAAAAAAGATAGGTTTTTACTTATATTTATAAAGGATTTTTGAATTGTTGCTATTTTTAGAATATTTAAAAAAAATCTCACGTACCCCTTGGCATACCTTCAAGTACCCCCTAATCAGAGCAAAGCATTTTTGGTTGAAAAAAAGACACAAAGAAGTAAAATACAGCACTATGTCATCAGTTTGTGATTTATTAAATTGTGTAACAGTGCAAAATATTGCTCATTTGTAGTGGTCTTTCTTGAACTATTTGGAAAAAAGATAGGTTTTTACTTATATTTATAAAGGATTTTTGAATTGTTGCTATTTTTACAATATTTAAAAAAAATCTCACGTACCCCTTGGCATACCTTCAAGTACCCCCAGGGGTACGCGTACCCCCATTTGAGAACCACTGCGTTAGACAACGTGGAAACGTGCATTACCGCCCTCTACAGGACCTAAGTGGAACAGTGCCAAGCCTGTAGGTGGTTAGTTAACATGCGCGGTGTGGATTTCATTTAGAGCCTAATTTCTGAGGCAATTTGAGCTAATAAGTTTGCAATATAAACTTTCCACCCTGGTACAAATAGAGGCGAGCATTGTAAATCTGGGGGGAAAAAAAAATCAGGATGTAGACTTACTTTCTTTTTTTTTTTTTTTTTTTTGCAGTTAGTCTACCATAAAAAAGGAACATAACTCTGTCGGTGGGGACTGTATATGCGGTGCATACTAAGCAGAGTGCGGCAAAAAAGATATATGTTCATCAAAGAGCATGTTTGAGAGCCGTTTAGTTTAATTACATCAAACTTGGCCTCGTCTAACCTCCTGGACTGGATTGTTTGGCCGGGCGCAGACATAAACAAGAAGGTCGAGACCTTGTTGAGGAGAGGGTCTCGCTCCACTCGCTCAACCCACTCTGTTATGACCCGGACCTGAGCGAATACACGACCAGAACACTTGTTTGGACTCCTGAGGCAAGCATTGCATGCTGGGAGAACACCACCTGGAGCAGCTTGTACAGTAAATATTAACTCTTGGGCATTGGTGTATTTGTCTCCTCTATTTGCTGATATAGTGTCCAGAGAGTCTATTAGGGCTAGGGTATTTTAGGGAGAAGGACCTTACTTATTTATGTAGCTTTTCTTACAACTTAAAACACATTTTATAGCCGTAAACATACTGTAATAATACATTCAATTTATATAGCTTTTCTCGGGATTGGGTCTCAAAATATTAATACAACTATCATATTAATTAATCAAAATAATACATTCAAAACACATTTCTCAAATGTATATATTTATTTTTAAAAAATGACTATATTTACAGTACTTAACAGTATAATTTGCACCTCTTTTTAAAGGAAACAGGGATCTTTATTTACTTAACTGCACAAAAGAGGAATAACAAATGTTTACACTAATATACATTGGCATTTCTCAAATGCCGACAATTCCATACATACATTTCTCAAATGTCTATATTTAGCCTCGGATCTGAGCCGAGGGTGTCACTGTGGCTTGTGCAGCCCTTTGAGACACTTGTGATTAAGGACTATGTAAATAACTGTTGGTTGATTGGTAATTAAAAATATAAACAAATAATTAATATTGTAATAATTCAAAAATAAAACAACTTTACTACCGATGTCTTCAAATAATAAATATAAAATAAAAATAAAAATGACATTTAAAATAAAAATATTAACATAATTTAAATGATTAAAACTCATTTATAAATCTAAAATTATTATACAACTATAGTATCGATTTATTTAAATAACAATTGAAACATCAATATAAGAGTTATGATGAAATCACAAAATACAAATATATTTTAAATTATTATAATTAATTTATATTTCTAAAATAAAAATACAAACACTAATGATTTTGTTAAAATAATTTAATAAAATACATTTTAATAAAAAATATAAACATATTTCATTTATAATTCTAAAAGAATAAAACTATAGTATTGGTGTCTTCAAATAATACATATAAAATTAATATAAAAATGACATTTGAATGCTAAAAACATATTAACATAATTTAAATTAGTAAAATTCATTTACAAATCTAAAATTATTATAAAACTATACTATCGATTTATTTAGAAAACAATTGAAATAGAAATATAATAATTAATCAAATAAAAAAAATACAAACATATTTTAACATAATATATTTTTATTTCTAAAATAACAAATACACTATAATTTAAAAAATACATTTTAATAAAAAAATATGAACATATTTAAATTAATATAATTCATTTATAATAAAAAATAAATACAACTATAATATTGATTTATTCAAATAATGAGTTAAAAGTATGTATTAAAAATAAAAAAACAACGACATCTCCATCTACAAAAACTGATAGCTGAAATAATGAATAAAAACAGGTTAAACTAATGGGTTTGAATCCATATAAAAAGTAATGATGTGGAGAAACATCTGCAGAATGAGCTGAACCAATTTGGACCACAAAATGAAACGCATTATAGCAAGCTAAGAGCGAATGACACGAGATTGTCTTAATAAACTGAGGCTGCGTGGGTGCTGCTGCTTTAAGTAGCGCCGATTGTTTGCTACAACGTTTTTATCAGAGTACAGACCGCTGTTTGAGCAAATTTGGTATTTTCAGCCAAGTGAATAAGATCCAAGCACGAAAAGAAGAAACACATGTGCGTGAGGTGAGAAACCAACAATCAAATAAATAGTCCTGGTTCACTGATTGCAAACACGACTTTTAGAGGCCCTCTGCAAAGATTGATTTTTTTCCCCTCAGCTTCGACTGACTCAATCACTCCGAGGTGCTCTTACTCTTTGTGCGGATTTCTTTGAAGGTCCGACGCCGTAAATCACAGATTATACTTTAACAGGAACCCTTTATCTCATAGCAACAGACACAAAAAACACGGAGTGGACAGTAAGACGTCAAAGGCTTCATAAGGACACCTCTCTTTCTTTCTCACCACGGAAGGTGAAGCACACTCACGGAACTGAAATCTGATCCCATAGAAATCCTGCTGAGCATTCTGGTATTTTGACACAAGCGCGAGCGATTGAGTCCGTTTAGCCTCGGTTTTCTCACCGGGAGCTTCATGGGAATGCTCGACGAGAACTCCCGTTGTGATCCCGCCACAATGAGACGTGGACGTTTCCCAGCCAAGTCATCGCACCGTAGCTTTAGTGCGTTTTTTTTTTTTTACAAGGACGAGGCCAGACAAAATATTATTCTTAATAGTTTAGGAATTTTTACAAGACAAGAACAGGATTGTTGTTCCCGAACTCCACACCAAGGAGGTCGAGTTTGTATCGTTTGTTAGTTCGCAGGATGACGCAAAATATAGCTAACCAGCACTTTTGAACACAATTGAAAAACCAATAGTTCTTAAAGGCCTACTGAAATGAATTTTTTTTATTTAAACGGGTATAGCAGATCCATTCTATGTGTCATACTTGATCATTTCGCGATATTGCCATATTTTTGCTGAAAGGATTTAGTATAGAACAACGACGATAAAGTTCGCAACTTTTGGTCTCTGATAAAAAAAAAACTTGCCCCTACCGGAAGTAGCGTGACGACACCGGAGGAAGGACTGCTCACGTTTTCCTATTGTTTACACCAGCAGCGACAGAGATTCGGACCGAGAAAGCGACGATTACCCCATTGATTTGGCCAGGATGAAAGATTCGTGGATGAGGAACGTGAAAGTGAAGGACTAGCGTGCAGTGCAAGACATATCTTTTGTCGCTCTGACCGTAACTTAGGTACAAGCCGGCTCATTGGATTCCACACTCTCCTTTTTCTATTGTGGATCACAAATTTGTATTTTAAACCACCTCGGATACTATATCCTCTTGAAAATGAGAGTCGAGAACGCAAAATGGACATTCACAGTGACTTTTATCTCCACGACAATACATCTGTGAAGCTCTTTAGCTACTGAGCTAACGTGATAGCATCGGATTTTACTGCATATAGAAACAAAACAAATAAGCCCCTGACTGGAAGGATAGACAGAAGATCAACAATACTACCAAACTCTGGACATGTAAATACACGGTTAATGCTTTCCAGGTTGGCGAAGCTTAGCAATGCTGTTGCTAACGACGCAATTGAAGCGAACTTAGCTACGGAACCTCGACAGAGCTATGCTAAAAACATTAGCTCTGCACCTACGTCAGCCAGCCCTCATCTGCTCATCAACACCCGTGCTCACCTGCGTTCCAGCGATCGACGGTACGACGAAGGACTTCACCCGATCACCGATGCGGTTGGCGGCCCAGACACGGAGGAAGTCAAGGTGAGGTTGTTCGGCTAGCGCGTCTGCTATCCTCAAAGTCTTCCTGGTTGTGTTGCTGTAGTCCGCCGCTAATACACCGATCGCACCTACAGCTTTCTTCTCTGCAGTCTCCATTGTTCATTAAACAAATTGCAAAAGATTCACCAACACAGATGTCCAGAATACTGTGGAATTTTGCGATGAAAACAGAGCTTTTTTGTATTGGATTCAATAGGTCCGAATACTTCCATATCAACCGTTGACGTCACGCGCATACGTCATCATATCTAGACGTTTTCAACCGGAAGTGTGGCGGGAAATTTAAAATGTCACTTTATAAGTTAACCCGGCCGTATTGGCATGTGTTGCAATGTTAAGATTTCATCATTGATATATAAACTATCAGACTGCGTGGTCAGTAGTAGTGGCTTTCAGTAGGCCTTTAATTACTCTGTAAGACATGTTAAAAAAAACAATACTGTGCCACATTTTTCGGGGTTTGGTGAAGGACTATTTTTTTTTACTAATTTAAAAAACATAAAATCCACCAAACTCCCAAAGTCCAGTAAGGAAGGGATTTATACGGCTCTATTTGTCGACATAGGGAATTGGGTGGTGCGCTATTCACTTTAGCCCCCAGACGGATATCTTACGAATATCTTACAATGTGTTTTGTGGCAGTTCCAACTTTATACACAGAGTCAGTTGTTTTGTAGAGTGGCGCTTTCTATCATTTTCGGCAGACTGCATTGCAAAAGGACTAACCTGTTCTTTCCTCTCACGCAAGATCCACCCTGGAATGAGGCCATATGTAGGTATGTGTGTAAAATATACAAAATGTATTCATTTCAATTAAACCAATGTTATCAGATAGGTCTTGTCAAGTCGATTTCAGTGATAGATGTATCGTTTTCCTGTGATAAATATTAAGAAAGTTCAGAATTTCTTTTTACCCGGCGAAAATGCACTAAATCATGGTCAATTTCTTCAAAACAAAGTCAATGGGGCTCCAAATTTTAGGTGTAATATTTTTGTTAAAAATGTCCTAACTTTCTTATCATTTACCCCAGGGGTGTCCAAACTCTATAACTATATGTATGTATGTATATATATATATATATATATATATATATATATATATATATATATATATATATATATGCATAATGGATATATAGTTAATCATTTATATTCGGATATTAATAGTATGTGAAAGTTCGACTTCTACCTTTTCACTTCCGTGACAACCTCCTTAAAGTTTTGTAATCAATCAGAAATATCAAGCAGCTAAAATGTGCCAAACATGGATACGTGTGTAGAGTGTTTTGCATTTTTCCCCATCATGTTTTGTAATGGATTTAAACAAATATTTTTACGGTGCATTGATGTATTTTCATAATGTCCACAAAGGTCATTGAGCAGGTTGTGTTATGCGTGACTATGTCTTTTGACATTTTGTGTTGTTTGTATTTATATTTGTTTTTGCACCATGACTAGGGCAGGTTGTTTGCATTGGGTCACATAAGTACATGTAACACATACAGAAGCATAATTAAAGGTCGCTGACCTGAATAACTCACATTGTCCAGCAGATGGTGACACTGTCGCAGCATCAAACTTGTTAGACTATTTAAATAATTGCAACCACCACCAGAAGGTCTTATCTTTGTCCATGTGATGTCAGATGAAACAAAAATGGAGCTGTTTGGGCACGATACCCAGCACTATGTTTGGAGGAGGAAAGGTGAGGCCTTTAATCCCAGGAACACCATTCCTACCGTCAAGCATGGTGGTGGTAGTATTATGCCCTGGGCCTGTTTTGCTGCCAATGGAACTGGTGCTTTACAGAGAGTAAATGGGACAATGAAAAAGGAGGATTACCTCCAAATTCTTCAGGACAACCTAAAATCATCAGCCCGGAGGTTGGGTCTTGGGCGCAGTTGGGTGTTCCAACAGGACAATGACCCCAAACACACGTCAAAAGTGGTAAAGCAATGGCTAAATCAGGCTGGAATGAAGGTTTTAGAATGGCCTTCTCAAAGTCCTGACTTAAACGTGTGGACAATGCTGAAGAAACAAGTCCATGTCAGAAAACCAACAAATTTAGCTGAACTGCACCATTTTTGTCAAGAGGAGTGGTCAAAAATTCAACCAGAAGCTTGTGGATGGCTACCAAAAGCGCCTTATTGCAGTGAAACTTGCCAAGGGTCATTTAACCAAATATAAACATTGCCGTGCATATACTTTTGACCCAGCAGATTTGGTCATATTTTCAGTAGACCCATAATAAATTCATAAAAGAACTAAACTTGTAAGTACAAAGTGCACGGCACAGTTTTGTCACTGCCACGATCAGGAAGAAAACGTAAGCTATCACCTGCTGCTGAGAGAAAATTGGTCAGGATGATCAAGAGTCAACTGAGAACCACCAAAAAGCAGGTCTGCAATGAATTGGAAGCTGCTGGAACACAGGTGTCAGTGTCCACAGTCAAGTGGGTTTGGGGTGACAAAACAAGTGTGTGCTCCAATCACTCTATCACAAAAAAATAAGAGCTGTAGAAATGATTGGAAACTCAAGACAGCCATGACATTATGTTCTTTACAAGGGTATGTAAACTTTTGACCGCGACTGTATTAGCGAGCTAGTTGCCAGCTCGCTATCAACAATGTTAAACTGTGTTATTTAAATATCTTAGTGTTACACGTTAACAATGTTTAAATAATTAAATGTTGAAGCCTGGAAATTAGAAATATCGGCCGATAATATCGGCCTGACGATATTATCGGCCGATAAATGCTTTAAAATGTAATATCGGAAATTATCTGTATCGTTTTTTTATTATCGGTATCGTTTTTATTTTTTTAAATTTTTTATTAAATCAACATAAAAAACACAAGATACACTTACAATTAGTGCACCAACCCAAAAAACCTCCCTCCCCCCATTTCTTTCTGTTATCAATATTCTGGTTCCTACATTATATATCAATAGTCTGCAAGGGATACGGTCCGTAAGCACACATGATTGTGCGTGCTGCTGGTCCACTAATAGTACTAACCTTTAACAGTTAATTTGACACATTTTCATTAATTACTAGTTTCTATGTAACTGTTTTTATATTGTTTTACTTTCTTTTTTATTCAAGAAAATGTTTTTAATTTAGTTATCTTATTTTTTTTATTTTTTTTTTAAAAGTACCTTATCTTCACCATACATGGTTGTCCAAATTAGGCATAATAATGTGTTAATTCCACGACTGCATATATCGGTTGATATCGGTATCGGTTGATATCGGTATTGTAATTAAAGAGTTGGACAATATCGGAATATCGGATATCGGCAAAAAGCAATTATCGGACATCCCTATATATAATATATATACACATAAATATATATATATACACATATATATATACATATATACATACATATATACATGTATATATGTATGTATATACTGTATGTATATATATATATATATATATATATATATATATATATACTGTATATATATATATATATATATATATATATATATATATATATATATATATATATATATATATATATATATATATATATATATATATATATATATATATATATATATATGTAACTGTTTTTATATTGTTTTACTTTCTTTTTTATTTGAGAATTTTTTTAAAATTTATTTATCTTATTTTATTTTATTAATTTTTTTTTAAAAAAGGACCTTATCTTCACCATACCTGGTTGTCCAAATTAGGCATAATAATGTGTTAATTCCACGACTGTATATATAGCGGTATCGGTTGATATCGGTATCGGTAATTAAGAGTTGGACAATATCGGAATATCGGCAAAAAGCCATTATCGGACATCCCTACTGAAAATCCTTGCTATCACGTCATGATTGCAACAAAAATGGCAGAAAAACAGTCGCTACGTGACTGAGCAAATGTTGGTTCCCTGCTAACGTTATAAAAGCACATGGAGCCTGGCTCTCGCACTGTTTGCTTTCCAGGTTGGAGGTAGATACAAAGAAAACATCATATCCATTTCCACCCTGGCGTAGACACCGTAACTTCCCCCCCGACTAAGACAACCGGCCAGAAAAGCCACTGATCATATCAGCTAAAGACAACAATAAGGATCGCCATTCCCTGGGACATTTTCCGAGTCAGCAACCTGGAAATAGCCACTTGTGTTGCCGTCTCCGAGGATGGAGAGGCTGCCGAGGCTGCCGAGGCTCATGTGTCAAAAACATGTGGCCGGGGTGGGGGGAAAAAAAGGCAGAAATAACGGGAAAGATGCTAGCCCACAGTGCCTTCCCTCCCACAGGTGCTGTTAAACCACTCCGATCACCTTACATGACCCACGGAAAGAAAGCCAAAAAGGTGTTTAACTCCACGTTTTAGTTGGAATACGCACTACACAAGCAAAGCAAAAAAATGTATTTTGAGCCGTGGGATCAGAAAATAAACCAGAACTGCAGGGTTGTAAAAGCCAGGGATGTGTCCCAGCCGGTATCTGTTGTTTGTTTATGAAGATGGATATGTACCATGAGAGTTGTTCATCAAACGATCACGTTCTAATAATAAGCTATGCTTAAAGGCCTACTGAAATGAAATGTTCTTATTTAAGTCAAAGTCCTCCTGGTTGTGTTGCTGCAGCCAGCCGCTAATACACCGACCCCACCTACAGCTTTCTTCTTTGCAGTCTTCATTGTTCATTAAACAAATTGCAAAAGATTCACCAACACAGATGTCCAGAATACTGTGGCATTTTGAGATGAAAACAGAGCTTTTTTGTATTGGATTCAAAGGTGTACCAATACTTCCGTTTCAACGATTGACGTCACGCGCATACGTCATCATACATAGACGTTTTCAACCGGAAGTTTAGCGGGAAATTTAAAATGTCACTTTATAAGTTAACCCGGCCGTATTGGCATGTGTTGCAATGTTAAGATTTCATCATTGATATATAAACTATCAGACTGCGTGGTCGGTAGTAGTGGCTTTCAGTAGGCCTTTAAATAACGGGAAAAAATGGCATAACTTCTTCAAAGTTAAAGAACAAACTAGCACTGTTAGCTCCTGTTAAGACCTTGCGGGTATTGATTGATTGAAACTTTTATCAGTAGATTGCACAGTACAGTACATATTCCGTACAATTGACCACTAAATGGTAACACCCGAATAAGTTTTTCAACTTGTTTAAGTCGGGGTCCACGTTAATCGATTCATGGTATTGTTACAAAACGAGCCAAGTATTAACAGGATCCGTGTAAAACTGTAATTTGTGTTCTGTTCAAAATATTTAATCAATTCTTCGGACCAAACCTGTTCGCTAAACAATCTTATTCTATTAAAAAAAGTAGACTTAAATAACAGCAGAAAATTGTGTAACTTTGTCAAAGCTTTTAGCCCATGTTAAGATCTTCAGTAATGTTACAAGCACACAGAATTGTAATGAGATCCAAAAAAAACCCCTATAACTTGTGTTCCGTATGAAAAATGTACAAACCCCAAAACCAGTGAAGTTGGCACGTTGTGTAAATGGTAAATAAACACAATATACAATGATTTGCAAATCCTTTTAAACTTATATTCAATTGAATAGACTGCAAAGACAAGATATTTAACGTTCCGACTGGTAAACTTTGTTATTTTCTGCAAATATTAGCTCATTTGGAAATTGATGCCTGTAACATGTTTTAAGAAAGCTGGCACAAGTGGCAAAAAAGACCGAGAAAGTAGAGGAAAGCTCATCAAACACTTATTTGGAACATCCCACAGGTGAACAGGCAAATTGAGAACAGGTGGGTGCCATGATTGGGTATAAAAGAAGCTTCCATGAAATGGTCAGTCATTCACAAACAAGGATGGGGCGAGGGTCACCACTTTGTCAACAAATGCGTGAGAAAATTGTCCAACAGTTTAAGAACAACATTTCTCAATGAGCCATTGCAAATAATTTAGGGATTTCACCATCTACGGTCTGTAATATCATCAAAAGGTTCGGAGAATCTGGAAAAATCACTGCACGTAACATTGAATGCCCGTGACCTTCGATCTCTGACGGTACTGCATCAAAAATTGACATCAGCGTGTAAAGGATATCACCACATGGGCTCAGGAACACTTCAGAAACCCACTGACAGTAACTACAGTTGGTCGCTACATCTGTAAGTGCAAGTTAAAACTCCACTATGCAAAGCGAAAGCCATTTATCAACAACACCCAGAAACGCCGCCGGTTTTGCTGGGCCCGAGTTCATCTAAGATGGACTGATGCAAAGTGTAAAAGTGTTCTGTGGTCTGACGAGTCCACATTTCAAATTGTTTTTGGAAACTGTGGACGTCGTGTCCTCCGGACCAAGGAGGAAAAGAACCATCCGGACTGTTCTAGGCGCAAAGTTGAAAAGCCAGCATCTGTGATGGTATGGGGGTGTATTAGTGCCCAAGACATGGGTAACTTACACATCTGTGAAGACACCATTGATGCTGAAAGGTACATACAGGTTTTGGAGCAACATATGTTGCCATCCAAGCAACGTTATCATGGACGCCCCTGCTTATTTCAGCAAGACAATGCCAAGCCACGTGTTACAACAGCATGGCTTTGTAGTAAAAGAGTGCGGGTACTAGACTGGCCTGCTTGTAGTCCAGACCTGTCTCCCAATATGAAGCCTAAAATACCACAACTGAGAAGACTGTTGAACAACTTAAGCTGTACATCAAGCAAGAATGGGAAATAATTCCACCTGAAAAGCTTCCAAAATTGGTCTCCTCAGTTCCCAAACCTTTACTGAGTGTTGTTAAAAGGAAAGGCCATGTAACACAGTGGTAAAAATGCCCCTGTGGCAACTTTTTTGCAATGTGTTGCTGCCATTAAAGTCTAAGTTAATGATTATTTGCCCAAAAAAAATTATGTTTCTCAGTTGGAACATTAAATATCTTGTCTTTGCATTCTATTCAATTGAATATAAGTTGAAAAGGATTTGCAAATCATTGTATTCTGTTCTTATTTACGACTTACACAACGTGCCAACTTCATTACTTTGGGGTTTTGTAATTAAAACATTTTTTTTTGTTAGCCCAACAAAACAACTTACATGTTTGTATTTTTTAAAACTCCAGATATTATGCACAAAAAAAAAAAAGAAAAACAATGGTGGGTGTACACCAGTAAGAAAAAAAATATGTTTTTTTTTACAAACGTGCAAAAATAAATTGAAATCCCAAGTATTATTATAAACGCACTAAATTTGAAGAGAATACGTACAAAACTGTGACTTGGGTTGTGCTCAGCATAAACATTTCGGACAACTACAGTTTCACCTTGCTGGGAGTCCATTACACGAGTGCAGAACGCAGACAAACTATAACCCTAATAAACCACTTGGTAAAGTTACAAACAAACTTTGATGGTGTCCACCATATTGCCAGCAGCTAATTAAACTCCCGATTAGCGACTCCGAGTGTTTGAGCGCC
>NC_084735.1:80559787-80634787 GCF_033978785.1 Entelurus aequoreus
AACGTTATCATGGACGCCCCTGCTTATTTCAGCAAGACAATGTCAAGCCACGTGTTACAACAGCGTGGCTTCGTACTAAAAGAGTGCGGGTACTAGACTGGCCTGCTTGTAGTCCAGACCTGTCTCCCATTGAAAATGTTTGGCGCAATATGAAGCCTAAAATACCACAACGGAGACTATTGAACAACTTAAGCTGTACATCAAGCAAGAATGGGAAAGAATTCCACCTGAAAAGCTTCAAAAATGTGTCTCCTCAGTTCCCAAACGTTTACTGAGTGTTGTTAAAAGGAAAGGCCATGTAACACAGTGGTAAAAATGCCCCATGTGCCAACTTTTTTGCAATGTGTTGCTGCCATTGAATCCTAAGTTAATGATTATTTGCAAAAACAATTAGTTTCTCAGTTTGAACATTAAATATCTTGTCTTTGCAGTCTATTCAATTTAATTGTATTGTTTTTATTTACAAACTACACAACCTGTGAAAGACAAAGTTTAACTTATTCCTGCATTGCTAAGTAAGGTATTTGATTGACATAATGAGGGCCGTGTTGCTATGATCGTGACGCTAATGAGAAAAAAGTTGATTTCCTGCTCCAAATATTAGTCTAATCTACAACTCATCTACAATTCATGTTTGCAGTTTTTTTTTATTCTGTGAAGTTCATATTTTGTCTCATTATTTACCTATAGATGTCCCTGTTGTCTGCTAGTGATATCAAGATTCAGTATATGCTGTTCAGCCTACCAGAGATGTATTCATCTACTTTATTAATACTATTAGGGATATTTTCTCGAAGGCGCGATTTCGAAACGGACATGCTCTTAGTAATCTTGCAAGCCATCAACGTTTCATGACAAAAACCCAACCACGCCAAATGGAAAACGCTCTAAAGCGCGGCTCGTCTTTTCCAAACGCGATGCCGATGCAGATTACGCTCGCTGCGATATTTGTGACGGCAAAATCAAGGCAAGTGGCGGAAATACGTCCAATCTGGTTAAACACAGGATTTGTCTCATGGCTGAAGAGTGCAGCCAAGTTAGATGCACGGCTGCAACTTCTGCAATTTGCACCTTTAGCTCGACTCGACTGCAGAAAACAACACCAGGGAAAAATTGGTGTTAACGTTTTGGTCTCCATGGACCCTCAGGGCATATTTTCCAGATATAAAAAAAAGTACATTTTGTGCAATACTGAGAAAATAACACTGCATTGCTATAGTTAAGTGTTTTATGTTGAAAAAATGTGCAAAACCATTGCAAAAATGTTCCTATACAAATAATTGGATATGTTTTTTGATATATTTTTGATTGATCGATAAAGGGAAATAAATATGTTACTTTTAAAGGCCTACTGAAAGCCACTACTACCGACCACGCAGTCTGATAGTTTATATATCAATGAGGAAATCTTAACATTGCAACACATGCCAATACGGTCGGGTTAACTTATAAAGTGCAATTTTAAATTTCCCGCTAAACTTCCGGTTGAAAACGTCTATGTAGGATGACGTTGTATTGATATATATTGATATATAATGTAGGAACCAGAATATTGATAACAGAAAGAAATGGGGGGAGGGAGGTTTTTTGGGTTGGTGCACTAATTGTAAGTGTATCTTGTGTTTTTTATGTTGATTTAATAAAAAAACAACAAAAAAAAACAACAATACAGATAATAATAAAACCGATAATTTCCGATATTACATTTTAACGCATTTATCGGCCGATAATATCGGCAGGCCGATATTACCGGACAACATGTGTATATATATATATATGTAGGATGACGTTTGCGCGTGACGTCAATAGTTAAACGGAAGTATTCGGACCCCATTGGATCCAATACAAAAAGCTCTGTTTTCATCTCAAAATTCCACAGTATTCTGGACATCTGTGTTGGTGAATCTTTTAGGTGGATAGCTAATGTTTGTAGCATAGCTCTGTGAGGTCCCGTTGCTAAGTTAGCTTCAATGGCGTCGTTAGCAACAGCATTGTTAAGCTTCGACAGGCTGGAAAGCATTGACTGTGTAGTTACATGTCCATGGTTTAATAGTATTGTTGATTTTCTGTCTATCCTTCCAGTCAGGGGTTTATTTCTTTTGTTTCTATCTGCGGTTAAGCCCGATGCTATCACGTTAGCTCCGTAGCTAAAGTGCTTCGCCGATGTATTGTCGTGGAGATAAAAGTCGCTGTGAATGTCCATTTCGCGTTCTCGACTCTCATTTTGAAGAGGATATAGTATCCGAGGTGGTTTAAAATACAAATCCGTGATCCACAATACAAAAAGGAGAGAGTGTGGAATCCAATGAGCCAGCTTGTACCTAAGTTACGGTCAGAGCGAAAAAAGATGCATCCTGCACTGCACTCTAGTCCTTCACTCTCACGTTCCTCATCCACGAATCTTTCATCCTGGCTCAAATTAATGGGGTAATCGTCTCTTTCTCGGTCCGAATCGCTCTCGCTGCTGGTGTAAACAATGGGGAAATGTGAGGAGCCCTTCAACCTGTGACGTCACGCTACTTCCGGTACAGGCAAGGCTTTTTTTTTATCAGCGACCAAAAGTTGCGAACTTTATCGTCGATGTTCTCTACTAAATCCTTTCATCAAAAATATGGCAATATCACAAAATGATCAAATATGACACATAGAATGGATCTGCTATCCCGGTTTAAATAAAAAAACATCATTTCAGTAGGCCTTTAAGATGTTACTTCCTGTGCAGTATTTACAACAACACCAGTTACAGATACACAAAAACCAGAGGTTACTGGCGTCCTGGAACAGATTGTTCCACCGTGGAGCTTCTGCTTGTACTTTTGCAAAAGTTCCCAAACTGTCAAGCTTCAAGTTTTACATCATTCCCAGCTTGAGGGCCGTGATTCAAAGTCCTCCGTTCAATATACGGCATGTGATCTTGTATCGAGGCTCCGTAATGTCTATTCATGAATTCCCCCGGGGATTGTCCTTAATGAGAGAATTCACCTCAGACGCTCCCTAATGAAGGCGATGAAAGTAGAGCTCGGAGTGGAGGACCCCACAGACCCAAGATGATACAGTAGTCCATGCTAACTCTCATCTGATCTGCTAGAGTCTCCGCGTCCTCTGGTTACAGTATGCTAGCTCAACTCGTAACTGCTGGCCGTCTTTTGATCAAAATTGAATTTGAAACATTTTGAAGAAAAAAAACCTAACTTTTTCCATGTAGAAGAAAAAGCAACCATTTTTGGCCCATGCTTGGAGCTCCAGTACCGTTCCAAACGTATAATTTAGACAAGATCCAATTAAAATCGACTGCAGAAATGTTGGTTTTCAACACTTTCACAGCCTTTTGATTAGTTTTCCTACGCAGGCCCGGCCCTAACCAATCTGGCGCCCTAGGCAAGATTTTAGGTGGCGCCCCCCCACATCGGCAGTGAAGTGTATATACTTACAAGAAACCGAATAGCTTTGTCTTTGACCTTTTTTTTTACGTAAAGAAAGCAAATTAACAATCAGAATAGTTAACAAGATAAAAAA
The DNA here is from genome assembly GCF_033978785.1 of Entelurus aequoreus. Lineage (NCBI taxonomy): Eukaryota > Metazoa > Chordata > Actinopteri > Syngnathiformes > Syngnathidae > Entelurus > Entelurus aequoreus. The sequence continues at coordinate 80,563,304 of NC_084735.1, forward strand.
AAATATGGATAAATAAATGAATACAAAAAAAAAAAAATGAATATATGAAATACAATATTTTTTACATACATAAACACAAAATAAAACGTGTCAACAAGTTGCATAAAATAAATTAAAAATACAATATAAATAAGGCACTGCACAAAACAAGATATCAAACCAGTATGACTTTAACAATTATATTACAAAAAAAGGGGATCCTACAGAGTTCTCTATTTGTGCTTTTTAATATTGCATTAACTAGAATGACTTACAAATTACTGTACACCAGGGAGTACTGTAATTACCTAACGTTACATTATTATTTTCAATAACAATTTAGCCCCCTCCACAATATTAACCCGACGTTAAAACAGAACTAGTTATTTATTGATTAGCAATTGCCGAATCATGTAACATTAGCTTAATGCTAAAAAGACAGGTTACTATCACATTCTGTAACAGACAAATAATTTCATGTAGGCTAACGTTACCTACCTGCTACCTCTGTCTTTTTCTCGTTTCTCCTCTTCTTTTCTCCCCTGGGCACCTGACAGTTTTGGCCGTTTTGACATCTTGTGTTGATTTTTTTATGTGGTGACGTCCAAAAAGAGTCATGATACGGGAAGGGAGGGGGCGTAATGTTGTAACAAATAATATTTCTATTAAATAGGCTTTACTTTGCATTTTAATTAACGTGGGATTATTTTATGTATTTAGAAATAATAGTACCAACTTTTTTTTTTTTTTCCCTCCAACATTTGTGGCACTGGCGTGGCGCCCCCTGATGGACGGCGCCCTTAGCATTTGCCTATACGGCCTATGCCACGGGCCGGCCCTGTTCCTACGTTTTGATTTCTGTTCTGAACAAAACCTACTGTCAACTCATCACAATTAACATTTTAACTAGTTAGCTGGTGCAAAAAGTAAACAGCCATAACAACTTGATTAACATTTTTTTGTACAATCGCTAACTATCAAGGCAATGTTTTTGTCTGACCGAACAAAATAGGATAGAATAGATAGAATAGAAAGTACTTTATTGATCCCTGGGGGAAATTCAGCACCACAGTTCACTCACAATAGACAATAATAATAATAAATAATATATATATAATATATAAATAATATAAATATATTTTACATAATATTCTACATAATGTAATGAACAAGGGGTGCACAAAGAAATCAATTCTAATACGAATCGCGATTCTAAACAAAGATCTATTCCAGGGGTCACCAACCTTTTTGAAACCGAGAGCTACTTCTTGGGTACTGATTAATGCGAAGGGCTACCAGTTTGATACACACTTAAATAAATTGCCAGAAATAGCCAATTTGCTCAATTTACCTTTAACTCTATGTTATTATTAATAATTAATTATATTTACACTTAATTGAACGGTTTAAAAGAGGAGAAAACACGAAAAAAATGACAATTACATTTTGAAACATAGTTTGTCTCCAATTTCGACTCTTTAAAATTCAAAATTCAACCGAAAAAAAGAAGAGAAAAAATAGCTAATTCGAATCTTTTTAAAAAAATTAAAAAAAGAATTTATGGAACATCATTAGTAATTTTTCCTGATTAAGATTAATTTTAGAATTTTGATGACATGTTTTAAATAGGTTAAAATCCAATCTGCACTTTGTTAGAATATATAACAAATTGGACCAAGCTATATTTCTAACAAAGAAAAATCATTATTTCCTCTAGATTTTCCAGAACAAAAATTTTAAAAGAAATTCAAAAGACTTTGAAATAAGATTTAAATTTGATTCTACAGATTTTCTAGATTTCCCAGAATAATTTTTTTGAATTTTAATCCTAATAAGTTTGAAGAAATATTTCACAAATATTCTTCGTCGAAAAAACAGAAGCTAAAATGAAGAATTAAATTAAAATGTACTTATTATTCTTTACAATAAAAAAAAATAATTTACTTGAACATTGATTTAAATTGTCAGGAAAGAAGAGGAAGGAATTTAAAAGGTAAAAAGGTATATGTGTTTAAAAATCCTAAAATCATTTTTATGGTTGTATTTTTTCTATAAAATTGTCTTTCTGAAAGTTATAAGAAGCAAAGTAAAAACAATTAATGAATTTATTTAAACAAGTGAAGACCAAGTCTTTAAAATATTTTCTTGGATTTTCAAATTCTATTTGAGTTTTGTCTCTCTTAGAATTAAAAATGTCGAGCAAAGCGAGACCAGCTTGCTAGTAAATAAATACAATTTAAAAAATAGAGGCAGCTCACTGGTAAGTGCTGCTATTTGAGCTATTTTTGGAACAGGCCAGCGGGCTACTCATCTGGTCCTTACGGGCTACCTGGTGCCCGCGGGCACCGCGTTGGTGACCCCTGATCTATTCTAAATCAATTCATGAATAAAATAAGATAAAACATTTAAAAACTATTTTTAAAAAGACGTATATACGCAATTTCCTTGCAACCAGAAGTAGCTTTTCTAACATGTAACCTGTTTTGAACAAGTTTAATTGCCAAACCCAAAACCAGTGAAGTTGGCACGTTGTGTAAATGGTAAATAAAAACAGAATACAATGATTTGCAAATCATTTTCAACTTATATTCAATTGAATAGACTGCAAAGACAAGATACTTAACGTTCGAATTGGTAAACATTGTTATATTTTGCAAATATTACCTCATTTGGAATTTGATGCTTGCAACATGTTTCAAAAAAGCTGGCACAAGTGGCAAAAAAGACTGAGAAAGTTGAGGAATGCTCATCAAAACACTTATTTGGAACATCCCACAGGTGAACAGGCAAATTGGGAACAGGTGGGGGCCATGATTGGGTATAAAAGCAGCTTCCATGAAATGCTCAGTCATTCACAAACAAGGATGGGGCGAGGGTCACAGCTTTGTGAACAAATGCGTGAGCAAATTGTCCAACAGTTTAAGAACAACATTTCTCAACCAGCTAATGCAAATAATTTAAGGATTTCACCATCTACGGTCCGTAATATCATCAAAAGGTTCAGAGAATCTGGAGAAATCACTGCACGTAACATTGAATGCCCGTGACCTTGGATCCCTCAGGCGGTACTGCATCAAAAAGCGACATCAGTGTGTAAAGGATATCACCACATGGGCTCAGGAACACTTCAGAAAACTACTGTCAGTAACTACAATTCGTCGCTACATCTGTTATCCATCAAAGTGGGCAATGTAAAAGTAGCAATAGATTTCATGGTAAAATTGTGAAATTTACTGTGGTTTTTACAGCATTTTTCTCTAAATGAAAAAAACCAGTACTTTTATTTACTGTAATAAACTGTGGTGTCGTTTTGGCATTTACTGTAATACACTGAAAAATTGTTGCTTTGCGGTAAAAAACAACAACAACAGACTGGCCAAAATGTTGTAATACCATTAATGTATATTAGTAACCTATCATTTCAAACAGGTACATTTCCAAACAAAATGAAAATAGCTAAAGTTGCACCAATTTATAAGACTGGAGACAAACATCAATTTACAAATTATAGACCTGTTTCTCTACTTCCACAATTTTCTAAAATCATTGAAAAACTGTTCAATAACAGATTAGAAAGTTTCATAAATAAAAATAGAATACTGGAAAAGAACCAATATGGATACAGAGCTAATGTTTCAACTTCAATGGCTTTAATTGAAATTACAGAAGAAATTACCAATGCAATAGATAGTAAAAAATGTGCGGCAGCGGTTTTTATGGATCTAACTAAAGCATTTGACACAATTAATCACAATATTTTAATCAAAAAACTAGAACGATATGGCATCAGAGGGTTAGTCTTAAACTGGATAAGAAGTTATCTAACGAACAGGAAACAATACGTGAAGCTAGGCGAACACACGTCTACAACGCTAAATATATCATGTGGTGTACCTCAGGGATCAATACTAGGACCTAAATTATTCAATCTCTATATAAATGACATTTGTAAAGTTACAAAAGATTTAAAGTTAGTATTATTTGCGGATGATACAACAGCGTTTTGTTCAGGAGAGAACACACAGGAGATAATACAAATAATAACAGAAGAAATGAACAAACTAAAAAGATGGTTTGACAAATACAGACTATCGTTGAATCTTAGTAAAACTAAAATAATGCTATTTGGTAACAGTAGAAGAGAAAGTCCAACACAAATACAAATAGACGGAATAGAAATTGAAAGAGTAAATGAAGCCAAATTTCTAGGTATAATGATTGATGATAAATTGAACTGGAAATCTCACGTAAAAAATATACAACATAAAGTTGCAAGAAACACGTCAATAATGAATAAAGAAAACATGTTCTAGACCAAAAATCCCTTCATATTCTCTACTGCTCACTAGTGTTACCATATCTGAGCTACTGTGTAGAAATATGGGGAAATAACTACAAAAGTACACTTCATTCATTAACGGTGTTACAAAAAAGATCAGTTAGAATAATACATCATGTTGGATATAGAGAACATACAAACCCTTTATTTATTGAATCAAAAATACTGAAATTCCACGACATAGTGAATTTGCAAACAGCTAAAATTATGCACAAAGCAAACTATAATCTGCTACCCAAGAATATACAACAATTCTTCTCAACAAAAAGAGGAGAAATATAATCTTAGAGAAAAACGTAATTTAAAACATTTGTTTGCACGTACAACACTTAAGACCTTCAGTATATCAATATGTGGAATTAAATTATGGAATGGATTAAGCAAAGCCATCAAACAATGTACTAATATGATCCACTTCAAGAAACTCTTCAAACTTAAAGTGTTTACAAAGTACAAAGAAGAAGAACCATGACAAACATTCTCAATTTATTTCATCCATCCATTCATTCATTCTTAAAGTAATCTTACTTATCTCATCACATGAAATGTGACTTACTTCACCAATTATTATTATTAAATTCTTACTATTATTTATTTTTATTGTGATTACTTATGGAGTATATTGTGAATAAATTGTGAACAGGAAGTGAACAAAAAGTTTGAGCAACTGTTATGTAAAGAAAAGGGGTAGGATTAAATAAGCTCTGCTTCTTCCTACTCCTTTTCGAACATGTTGAAAAGAGAAACTGGAAATTGTGACGTATCATGTTGTATGCATGCGTGTTCGAAATAAACTCAAACTCAAATGTAACTGTGAAATTGCATTTTTTTTTAAATTTACAATAAAAAAAAAACAAATGTCAATTTTACAGTAAAATTCTGGCAACTGAGCTGTCTTTTTTTTAAACCATAAAAAGAGCAGTACTGTTTTTCCACTTACAGTAATATACACTACATTTTGAGGTACAATTAATGCAACTTACCATTTATTTTTTTTTTTTTTTACATTTTAGTTTTTTAAAAATCTACTAATAAAATGCATTAAAAAAATAAGACTTTTGACACCTCTGGGTTAGAGGTCGTGAGTTCAAACCCCGGCCGAGTCATACCAAAGACCATAAAAATGGGACCCTGCTTGGCACTCGGCATCGAGGGTTGGAATTGGGGGTTGAATCACCACAAAATTATTCCCGGGCGTGGGACTGCTGCTGCTCACTGCTCCCCTCACCTCCCAGGGGGTGAACAAAGGGGTGGGTCAAATGCAGAGGACAACATTTCACCACACCTAGTGTGTGACAATCATTTTACAAACTTCTCAGTTTGCAAACCTTATTCAAGAACCAATAAACCGAGGTTCCACTGTATTGCGACTTTGGAGAAAACCTGTCTGAATCACTCAACTTTAAAGGCCTACTGAAAGCCACTACTACCGACCACGCAGTCTGATAGTTTATATATCAATGATGAAATCTTAACATTATAACACATGCCAATACGGCCGGGTTAACTTATAAAGTGACATTTTAAATTTGCCGCTAAACTTCCGGTTCGAAACGCCTCTGAGGATGACGTATGCGCGTGACGTAGACCGGCGAACACGGGTATGCCTTCCACATTGAAGCCAATACGAAAAAGCTCTGTTTTCATTTCATAATTCCACAGTATTCTGGACATCTGTGTTCGTGAATCTGTTGCAATCATGTTCATTGCATTATGGAGAAGGAAGCTGAGCAAGCAAAGAAGAAAGTTGTCGGTGCGAAATGGACGTATTTTTCGAACGTAGTCAGCAACAACAGTACACAGCCGGCGCTTCTTTGTTTACATTCCCGAAAGATGCAGTCAAGATGGAAGAACTCGGATAACAGAGACTCTAACCAGGAGGACTTTTGACTTCGATACACAGACGCCTGTAGAGAACTGGGACAACACAGACTCTTACCAGGATTACTTTGATTTGGATGACAAAGACGCAGACGTGCTACTGTGAGTATGCAGCTTTGGCTTCTAAACATTTGATCGCTTGACCGTATGTGCGCAACTTTTTTTTGCGTATGTACGTAACTTTTTAAAAATATATAAGCTTTATGAACCTTGGGTTAGGTGAACGGTCTTTTGGGCTGAGTGATTGTGTGTGTTGATCAGGTGTTTGAATTGTATTGGCGTGTTCTATGGAGCTAGGAGCTAGCAGAGGAGCTAGGAGCTAGCATAACAAACACGCAGGTGTTTTTATGCAGGATTAATTTGTGGCATATTAAATATAAGCCTGGTTGTGTTGTGGCTAATAGAGTATATATATGTCTTGTGTTTATTTACTGTTGTAGTCATTCCCAGCTGAATATCAGGTCACCCCCGGCTCTCACAGCATCTTCCCTATCTGAATAGCTTCAACTCCCCACTAGTCCTTCACTTGCACTTTACTCATCCACAAATCTTTCATCCTCGCTCAAATTAATTGGGAAATTGTCGCTTTCTCGGTCCGAATCTCTCTCACTTCATGCGGCCATCATTGTAAACAATAGGGAACTTTGCGTATATGTTCAACTGACTACGTCACGCTACTTCCGGTAGGGGCAAGCCTTTTTTTTATCAGATACCAAAAGTTGCTATCTTTATCGTCGTTGTTCTATACTAAATCCTTTCAGCAAAAATATGGCAATATCGCGAAATGATCAAGTATGACACAGAGAATAGATCTGCTATCCCCGTTTAAATAAAAAAAATTCATTTCAGTAGGCCTTTAACTTTGGAGATTTCACAGCCGAGACGACGCTATCGGCTAACGACATTCAAAAGAGTCCTGTCTTTTTTTCAGTGATCTTCTCACGTCACGGAGCAGGATTTTACAGAGGTACAATTAGCGAGCCACCTGAGTGGATTTAATGGCTTTAGGTGCACACGGTGAAAGTAACCCCGACAGCCGTGAGTGACAGGCCAGTGAATGCTGGCCACTTATGATGAAATCTCACAAATGTCGGAACCTGGTGCGCTATTAGTAAATCACATGTGTTGGATTTGATGTCACTACAAAACACTTACAGTATATAAAGAAAGTCTGCAGCACTTTATAACACAAACTGATTTTACGAGTGATAGCATTTAATAGTTCATCCCTCCGACGAGGATCAAGTGGCATGCATCCCGACAATTTGCGCTGCCGACCCAAACAAATGAGCCTTTTCAGAGCGCATCCTCGAGCTGTCGCCGCCACTTAGAATTGACCCCCGCCGTACGGCGAGGCCGGGCACAAAGCGACTAAGCGGCCTCCTAAGTCCTCCTCCGCGACTCTTCGCAGCCCTTCAGTCATTCGCCTGGCCGCGGCTTTGCCGGGATTACAGCTGTCGTCGTGGTTTTCACAAACCCGCCAACCCCGGTTGCTTGTCATGGGGAGATATTGTGAGAGGAGGGAACACAAAAGGTCTCCCTGCAGGAAGCGGCAGTTTAGTGGAACACTCCGTTTACCTCCTTTGTCGCCTTCAAAAGGTGAAGCGCGTTTTTGAGACGGTTCCGTTACGCCTGCTTTGACGGAAAGCAACTACACGGCAACAAAAGCAGACATTGATATATAATATATATATATATATATACACTACCGTTCAAAAGTTTGGGGCCACCCAAACAATTTTGTGGAATAGCCTTCATTTCTAAGAACAAGAATAGACTGTCGAGTTTCAGATGAAAGTTCTCTTTTTCTGGCCATTTTGAGCGTTTAATTGACCCCACAAATGTGATGCTCCAGAAACTCAATCTGCTCAAAGGAAGGTCAGTTTTGTAGCTTCTGTAACGAGTTGAACTGTTTTCAGATGTGTGACCATGATTGCACAAGGGTTTTCTAATAATCAATTAGCCTTCTGAGCCAATGAGCAAACACATTGTACCATTAGAACACTGGAGTCATAGTTGCTGGAAATGGGCCTCTATACACCTATGTAGATATTGCACCAAAAACCAGACATTTGCAGCTAGAATAGTCATTTACCACATTAGCAATGCATAGAGTGTATTTCTTTAAAGTTAAGACTAGTTTAAAGTTATCTTCATCGAAAAGTAGAGTGCTTTTCCTTCAAAAATAAGGACATTTAAATGTGACCCAAAACTTTTGAACGGTAGTGTATTTACACTTTATATATATATATATATATATATATATATATATATATATATATATATATATATATACCGTATTTTTCCGACTACAAGTCGCAGTTTTTTTCATAGATTGGCCGGGGCTGCGACTTATACTCAGGAGCAACTTATGTGTGAAATTATTAACACATTACCGTAAAATATCAAATAATATTATTTAGCTCATTCACGTACACTACCGTTCAAAAGTTTGGGGCCACCCAAACAATTTTGTGGAATAGCCTTCATTTCTAAGAACAAGAATAGACTGTCGAGTTTCAGATGAAAGTTCTCTTTTTCTGGCCATTTTGAGCGTTTAATTGACCCCACAAATGTGATGCTCCAGAAACTCAATCTGCTCAAAGGAAGGTCAGTTTTGTAGCTTCTGTAACGAGCTAAACTGTTTTCAGATGTGTGAACATGATTGCACAAGGGTTTTCTAATCATCAATTAGCCTTCTGAGCCAATGAGCAAACACATTGTACCATTAGAACACTGGAGTGATAGTTGCTGGAAATGGGCCTCTATACACCTATGTAGATATTGCACCAAAAACCAGACATTTGCAGCTAGAATAGTCATTTACCACATTAGCAATGTATAGAGTGTATTTCTTTAAAGTTAAGACTAGTTTAAAGTTATCTTCATTGAAAAGTACAGTGCTTTTCCTTCAAAAATAAGGACATTTAAATGTGACCCAAAACTTTTGAACGGTAGTGTATTTACACTTTATATATATATATATATATATATATATATATATATATATATATATATATATATATATATATATATATATATATATATATATATATATATATATATATATATATATACCGTATTTTTCCGACTATAAGTCGCAGTTTTTTTCATAGTTTGGCCGGGGGGTGCGACTTATGCTCAGGAGCGACTTATGTGTGAAATTATTAACACATTACCGTAAAATATCAAATAATATTATTTAGCTCATTCACGTACACTACCGTTCAAAAGTTTGGGGCCACCCAAACAATTTTGTGGAATAGCCTTCATTTCTAAGAACAAGAATAGACTGTCGAGTTTCAGATGAAAGTTCTCTTTTTCTGGCCATTTTGAGCGTTTAATTGACCCCACAAATGTGATGCTCCAGAAACTCAATCTGCTCAAAGGAAGGTCAGTTTTGTAGCTTCTGTAACGAGCTAAACTGTTTTCAGATGTGTGAACATGATTGCACAAGGGTTTTCTAATCATCAATTAGCCTTCTGAGCCAATGAGCAAACACATTGTACCATTAGAACACTGGAGTGATAGTTGCTGGAAATGGGCCTCTATACACCTATGTAGATATTGCACCAAAAACCAGATATTTGCAGCTAGAATAGTCATTTACCACATTAGCAATGTATAGAGTGTATTTCTTTAAAGTTAAGACTAGTTTAAAGTTATCTTCATTGAAAAGTACAGTGCTTTTCCTTCAAAAATAAGGACATTTAAATGTGACCCAAAACTTTTGAACGGTAGTGTATTTACACTTTATATATATATATATATATATATATATATATATATATATATATATATATATATATATATATATATATATATATATATATATATATATATATATATATATATATATATATACCGTATTTTTCCGACTATAAGTCGCAGTTTTTTTCATAGTTTGGCCGGGGGGTGCGACTTATGCTCAGGAGCGACTTATGTGTGAAATTATTAACACATTACCGTAAAATATCAAATAATATTATTTAGCTCATTCACGTACACTACCGTTCAAAAGTTTGGGGCCACCCAAACAATTTTGTGGAATAGCCTTCATTTCTAAGAACAAGAATAGACTGTCGAGTTTCAGATGAAAGTTCTCTTTTTCCGGCCATTTTGAGCGTTTCATTGACCCCACAAATGTGATGCTCCAGAAACTCAATCTGCTCAAAGGAAGGTCAGTTTTGTAGCTTCTGTAACGAGCTAAACTGTTTTCAGATGTGTGAACATGATTGCACAAGGGTTTTCTAATCATCAATTAGCCTTCTGAGCCAATGAGCAAACACATTGTACCATTAGAACACTGGAGTGATAGTTGCTGGAAATGGGCCTCTATACACCTATGTAGATATTGCACCAAAAACCAGACATTTGCAGCTAGAATAGTCATTTACCACATTAGCAATGTATAGAGTGTATTTCTTTCAAGTTAAGACTAGTTTAAAGTTATCTTCATTGAAAAGTACAGTGCTTTTTCTTCAAAAATAAGGACATTTCAATGTGACCCCAAACTTTTGAACGGTAGTGTATATATATATATATACCGTAATTTCCGGACTATAAGCCGCACCTGACTATAAGCCGCACCAGCTAAATTTAGGGGAAAATACAGATTGCTCCATATATAAGCCGCACCCGACTATAAGCCGCAGGGTTTTGATGTGTAATTACTGTAGTATATAGGGGTTCCTGCTACCACGGAGGGGATTGTCGGGACGGAGATGACGGTTTGGGAATGCAAAGCGTCCCATTTATTAACAATAAATCTTTCAATCATTCAATCAAACTTTCACATCTTTGACATGGCGACCAGCATTCGTGCAGAGTACAAATAATACAACGGTGCAAAGTAATACAAAGTGCTCGCATGTACGTTATCAAAATAACCAGCCTACCGGTATATGAAAAGTCAGTCTTTAATCATTGTGTCATCGTCTTCCTCCTGCGTACTAAAACCAACGAAATCCTCTTCGTCGGTGTCGGAGAAGAACAGGCCGTAAATAAGCCGCACCCTTGTATAAGCCGCAGGGACCAGAACGAGGGGAAAAAGTAGCGGCTTATAGTCCGGAAATTACGGTATATGTATATATATATATATGTATATGTATATATATATATATATATATATATATATGTATATGTATATATATATGTATATGTATGCAACTGGAAGGAGCTTGTCTAACCTGAAACCTGTTTTGAAAAAATTCACTTATAAATATTTCAAACCAAATAATACGTTTGTACATTGCAAGAAACGGTGTGATTTGAGAACCGTGTGGAATCGAGCATCGAATCGGAATCGAATTTTCACCCCAGGAATGGGAATCGGATCCTCAGGTGGTTTATATATATATATATATATATATATATATATACCGTATTTTTCCGACTATAAGTCGCAGTTTTTTTTATAGTTTGGCCGGGGGGTGCGACTTATACTCAGGAGCGACTTATGTGTGAAATTATTAACACATTACCGTAAAATATCAAATAATATTATTTAGCTCATTCACGTAAGAGACTAGACGTATAAGATTTCATGGGATTTAGCGATTAGGAGTGACAGATTGTTTGGTAAACGTATAGCATGTTCTATATGTTATAGTTATTTGAATGACTCTTACCATAATATGTTACGTTAACATACCAGGCACGTTCTCAGTTGGTTATTTATGCGTCATATAACGTACACTTATTCAGCCTGTTGTTCACTATTCTTTATTTATTTTAAATTGCCTTTCAAATGTCTATTCTTGGTGTTGGGGTTTATCAAATAAATTTCCCCCAAAAATGCGATTTATACTCCAGTGCGACTTATATATATTTTTTTCCTTCTTTATTATGCATTTTCGGCCGGTGCGACTTATACTCCGAAAAATACGGTGTATATGTATATATATATATATATATATATATATATATATATATATATATATATATATATATATATATATATATATATATATATACACTACCGTTCAAAAGTTTGGGGTCACATTGAAATGTCCTTATTTTTTATTTATTTTATTTATTTATTCCTTATTTTTGAAGGAAAAGCACTGTACTTTTCAATGAAGATAACTTTAAACTAGTCTTAACTTTAAAGAAATACACTCTATACATTGCTAATGTGGTAAATGACTATTCTCGCTGCAAACGTCTGGTTTTTGGTGCAATATCTACATAGGTGTATAGAGGCCCATTTCCAGCAACTATCACTCCAGTGTTCTAATGGTACAATGTGTTTGCTCATTGGCTCAGAAGGCTAATTGATGATTATAAAACCCTTGTGCAATCATGTTCACACATCTGAAAACAGTTTAGCTCGTTACAGAAGCTACAAAACTGACCTTCCTTTGAGCAGATTGAGTTTCTGGAGCATCACATTTGTGGGGTCAATTAAACGCTCAAAATGGCCAGAAAAAGAGAACTTTCATCTGAAACTCGACAGTCTATTCTTGTTCTTAGAGATGAAGGCTATTCCACAAAATTGTTTGGGTGACCCCAAACTTTTGAACGGTAGTGTATATATATATATATATACATATATATATATATATATATATATATAGATAGAGAGAGAGAGAGGTGGTGCCTTGTCCAGGGTGTACCCCGCCTTCCGCCCGAATGCAGCTGAGCTGAGATATACATATATATATGTATATAAAGTGTAATAAATATGTTATATATTTAATATCAATATAAATGATGTGTATGAGATGTAGTGTCTCTCTCCGTTTGATATCAGAAAAAAAAAACCATCTGGATCTGCTTCTAATTTGCATCTCAATGTCCTCCAATAAGCACACATCTGGTACATAAATATTTACATGAAAACTGCGTTCATGTCACGGTTGCTCATGGCTGAGCTTGTTGTGACCCCAGAATGCAGAGATAAAAGGCGACGTGCCGGTAGAGGAGTTTAGTAAAAAAAAAAAAAAAAAAAAAAAAACAGCCGGTAAGTGCACAACAGTGACTCCGTAGTGCTGGCAAGGATCAACAGGTGAACTTGAATAGACTTGATTAATTCATATAAAACAGGTGCGCTGGCAGGAAACTAAGCAGAACATGACTCAGTTGTAAAGCAACTGCAGTACCTGCACTTGAAGAAGGTTGTAAACAAATTCTTTATAGCACAATTTGATTATTTTGGAAATACTTTGCCTTTATGCACACAAGGTAATTACTGCTACTTCTACTTTTGTCCTAAATACGACATTTCCTGCATCCGGTGACGCTTATGTTGGAACAGATGGTCGGTCCTGCCGGGCCCTCAGCATAAGTGACTTTAACAACTTCATTTTAGAGTACATTACCGAGAGGTTTATGCTCATTACCGTCGGCAGCCTTCCAACATGGCCGACTCTCGGCGATTTCATTTACTCGGCGGCGGCGGCCCCCCGGCTCGTAAAAACCTTCATCGCTCCGGCAGGTTCAAAGCGCCGAGCGGCTCTGACCCAGGCGGGCGATGAAGGCTTATCACAAGGTCACGGAGACCGGAGTGAACTCTTAATCAGACGCGGCAGACCGAGCGAGGTCGGGTTATTATCAGGAAAATTAAACGGGTGCCAAGAAAGGAGGTCAGAGGTCTCATTAGGCGCCCTTCTCGCGGAAATAACATGCTAATCTTTTTCCACACACGCTTATCCCAAACTATATAAAATATATACTTATATGTACGTTGTATATATATATATATATATATATATATAATTTATATTTTCCATGCCAACAAAGCAAGGCTCCACTAGCTCAATGCTAATTTACATTGGATTTGCCACAGGCATGCTACTGATTAGCATACAGGGATTTACGTGGCAATATCGACCACTACAATTTGGGTAATGAACACTATTCCAATCAAACAGCTGGTGTGTAATAAGTACACCACTTACAGTATTAACACATTTTGAGGCGCAACAAAAGACAAGAGTCAGCTTCATGGCAAAGACTACTTCCTGTCAATGGCATCACGCCGTAGTCTAGACTTGGACATGGACAAACTTTATTGATCCACATGGGAAATTGTTCCACACAGTAGCTCAGTTAGAAAGGAGGGAAAGGGTAAGGATGGAAAGGACAATGCAAGTATAAAGTAGACTAAAAATGTACCATAGTAGCAATATAAATGATAATATATGTAATATTTACATATTATATATACAGTATATAATATATACTGATATATTATATTATCATATTTTTATATAAGATATACAATATATATTATTATTATATTATATTATTTTAATAATTTTATATGTATTTATAATATTATTATTATTAGAGATGACGCTTTAAAATGTAATATCGGAAATTATCGGTATCGGTTTCAAAAAGTAAAATTTATGACTTTTTAAAACGCCGCTGTGTACACGGACGTAGGGAGAAGTACAGAGCGCCAATAAACCTTAAAGGCACTGCCTTTGCGTGCCGGCCCAGTCACATAATATCCACGGCTTTTCACACACAAAAGTAAATGCCATGCATACTTGGTCAACAGCCATACAGGTCACACTGTTACAAATATGCGCCACACTGTGAACCCACACCAAACAAGAATGACAAACACATTTCGGGAGAACATCCGCGCCGTAACACAACGTAAACACAACGGTATAAATACCCAGAACCCCTTGCAGCACTAACTCTTCCGGGACGCTACAATATACACCTAGCCCCCACCCCACCAAAACCCTGCCCACTTCAACCTCCTCATGCTCTCTCAGGGAGAGCATGTCCCAAATTCCAAGCTGTTAAAAAAAAAAAATGCACTTTGTGACTTCAATAATAAATATGGCAGTGCCATGTTGGCATTTTTTTCCCATAACTTGAGTTGGTCAACAGCCATACAGGTCACACTGTTACAAATATGCGCCACACTGTGAACCCACACCAAACAAGAATGACAAACACATTTCGGGAGAACATCCGCGCCGTAACACAACGTGAACACAACGTAAACACAACGGCACAAATACCCAGAACCCCTTGCAGCACTAACTCTTCCGGGACGCTACAATATACACCTAGCCCCCACCCCACCAAAACCCCGCCCACTTCAACCTCCTCATGCTCTCTCAGGGAGAGCATGTCCCAAATTCCAAGCTGTTAAAAAAAAAAAAAATGCACTTTGTGACTTCAATAATAAATATGGCAGTGCCATGTTGGCATTTTTTTCCCATAACTTGAGTTGATTTATTTTGGAAAAACCTTGTTACATTGTTTAATGCATCCAGCGGGGCATCACAACAAAATTAGGCATGATAATGTGTTAATTCCACGACTGTATACATCGGTATCGGTTGATATCGGAATCGGTAATTAAGAGTTGGACAATATCGGAATATCGGATATCGGCAAAAAAGCCATTATCGGACATCTCTAATATTTATTTATAACATATACAATATATATTATTATTATATTATATTATTATTATTATTATACTTGTATATATATTAATAATATTATTAAATATTATTATTATTATTATATATCTTTTCACTACTTGCAACTCTATGCGAAGTCTACTATACAATACTTGCAAATGAGACTCAAAAGAGTAAGAAAACCTTCGCCCCGTTGCGGCTTCAAATATTGCGGCTTCACCACATCTTGGGAAATTTGGTTTTTTTAAGTCTTAAATTAAGAATTTTAAGCATAAAAATGTCTAGATATCAATATTAAAGTAATATTGGCCACCATGGGAGACTAGACCAGTCAGAGCACACCGTTCAGTATCGTGCCCACTGATTGGCTCAGCCTGAGGCAGCATTACTATATTGGGTTCAAAGAGTGTAAATGTGACTAAGGAGTGGTATTTCCTGTCCAGAGGTTGAAAAAACGTATTTAGAAGGTCGAAAACAGGATATTTATGCTCGAGTTATGAAAATATTTTATTTATAAACAATGATTTTTGTGGAATTTCTTTTATCGCGGCCAATTAAAAGGGGAGTTATCATTAGAACACTGTTAAATGTTCAATAATAATAATAAAAAATAGTATACTGTTGATTCCCAGGTATCAGGGATTGCTACCGTATCGTTTAAAATGTGAATATCACCCATGTCTAGATATTGATATCCAAAAAGTTGTGTAATTATTAAACAAATCGTCAATGAATCATACTCTAATTAGTTGATAAAGACAATTTTGGCCCGATGGCGGCCATGCTTTTTGATCAGGTGTGCCCCAGCGGTGATTGGGCACGACGCCCGAGAGTTAGAGTGGGTGCTTTGTTTGCCGTGTGAGAAATTTCAAGTCAATTCGACTTCCGTGCGGCGTTATTTGCCAGACAAATATCGCTTGGACCGATCCCCAGTCTTTTATGTGAAATTGTATCATCACTGACTTCCTCAAAAAAAAGGATGTCGGCCATAAAAAAGAGCAAAGGAATGGTATATTCTCTTTCAAGTCTTGACCTCCCACACCTAGTGGCGGTTACATTCTCCGCACGCCCTCGCAAAAAGGGCGAGAGCGAGTGAGGGATTGTCAGCCTGCTTCGTAATTAACTAATGAGGCCAAAGGAGCAAGAGAGGCTGGCCCCAGGGCGGTCCCTGGCAGAAAACACTCTTTTTTTCAGCTGACCGGGAAGTGGCCCCTGCATCGCAACACCTCATAATCACTGCGGGGCCTCTCAGGGATCCCTGGCATACTAAAGTATCATCATATTGTATCAAGACTCTGTGGTACCTCAGTTTAATACTTGTCCCATTTTGTTTGTGCTGCAAAACTTTTTGGTCTATTATAATTTTAAAGTTATTAACATTTTATAGTTGTATGTTAGTAAAGTGTAATTAACATGTTAATAATCCCCAACTATGTCGAAATGTTTGTGCTACGTTTGTGCTGCAAACCTTTTGGTCTATTACAGTTTTAAAGTTATTAACATTTTATAGTTTTATGTTATTACAGTGTAATTAACATGTTTTTAATCAAAAAATTAACCCCCCAAATATGTCAAAATCTCCCCAAACTTGTCCCATTTGTTTGTGCTACAAAACTTTTTGGTCTATAATAGTTTAAAAGGTATTAAAATTTTACAGTTTTCTGTTATTAAAGTGTAATTAATGTGTTATTAATCCAACCATGTCAAAATCTCCCCAAATGTATCCCATACGTTTGTGCTGCAAAATGTTTGGATTTATTAAAGTTTTAAAGTTATTAACATGTTATAGTTTTATGTTATTAAAGTGTAATTAACGTGTTATTAACTATAACACGATTCCCAAACTTATGTCATTTGTTTGTGCTACGTTTGTGCTGGAAACCTTTTGGACTATTATAGTTTTAAAGTTATTACAATGTTATAGTTTTATGTTATTACAGTGTAATTAATGTGTTATTAATCAAAAATGTAACCCCCCCCCCCTCCAAATATGTCAAAATCTCCCCAGACTTGTCCCATTTGTTTGTGCTACAAAACTTTTAGGTCTGTTATAGTTTAAAAGTTATTAACATTTTATAGTTTTATGTTATTAAAGTGTAATTAACGTGTTATTAATCACACCAAGAATCCCCAACTATGTCGAAATCTCCCCAAACTTATCCCATTTGTTTGTGCTGCAAAACCTTTGGGTCTATTATAGTTTTAAAGTTATTAACATTTTATAGTTTTATGTTATTACAGTGTAATTAACATGTTATTAATCAAAAAATTAACCCCCCAAATATGTCAAAATCTCCCCAAACTTGTCCCATTTGTTTGTGCTACAAAACTTTTTGGTCTATAATAGTTTAAAAGGTATTAAAATTTTACAGTTTTCTGTTATTAAAGTGTAATTAATGTGTTATTAATCCAACCATGTCAAAATCTCCCCAAACTTATCCCATACATTTGTGCTGCAAATTTTTTGGATCTATTAAAGTTTTAAAGTTATTAACATGTTATAGTTTTATGTTATTAAAGTGTAATTAACGTGTTATTAATCATAACAAGAATCCCCAACTATGTTGAAATCTCCCCAAACTTATCCCATTTGTTTGTGCTACGTTTGTGCTGCAAAAATGTTAGGTCTATTATAGTTTTAAAAATATTATAGATTTATGTTATTACAGTGTAATTAACGTGCTATAATTCAAAAATGTAACCCCCCCCCAAATATGTCAAAATCTCCCCAAACGTATCCCATTTGTTTGTGCTACGTTTGTGCTACAAAACTTTTAGGTCTATAATAGTTTAAAAGGTATTAACATTTTATAGTTATGTTATTAAAGTGTAATTAACGTGTTATTAATCCAACTATGTCAAAATCTCACCAAACTTATCCCATACGTTTGTGCTGCAAAATGTTTTGATCTATTAAAGTTTTAAAGTTATTAACATTTTATAGTTAAGAATCCCCAACTATGTCGAAATCTCCCCAAACTTATCCCATTTGTTTGTGCTCCAAAACTTTTTGTCCCTCCTCTCGCCCAACACATCACGGTAATACACAACAATTAACCACACAACAGAGTTACACACACATACACCCCTTTTGGATTAGTCACACTCCATTATCTTGTTTAGTTTGTATTCTAAGTATTGTTTGTTAATATATATATTTATTAATATATATAATAAATACATAGAGCCCTCTTGTGGAACTGTGCCGTCACCTCCTCCTGATACACAACACATAATTAATAAACATGTTATTCATCATAACTAGACCCCCTCGCCCCCCTAACAATCTCCTCAAACGTGTCCCGTTTGTTTTTGCTGCAAAACTTTTAGGCCTAACTAATAAAGTTGTTTTAAGTTATTAATGTTTTATGGTTTTATGTTAACGTGCAATAAACATGTTATTAATCATAACTATAAAAATGGGACCCATTACCTCCCTGCTTGACACTCAGCATCAAGGGTTGGAATTGGAATTAAATCACCAAAAATGATTGCCGGGCGCGGCCACCGCTGCTGCTCACTGCTCCCCTCACCTCCCAGGAGGGTGATCGAGGGGAATGGGTCAAATGCAGAGGGTAATTTCACCACACCTAGTGTGCGTGTGACTATCATTGGTACTTTAACTCTTTTTTTTTAACTTTAACTATTGGGGGCTTGTTATGAATACTGAAACATTAATAACCTAAATATTACAATAGCGAGACCAGGGGCGTCACTAGCTTTTAAGGACAGGGGGGGCTTAGCCCCCGGGAGATGCACAGGATGCGAGCGAACGTAGTGCACGAGCACAGAACTTCACAAACGGCTAACAAAGACTTAGAAATTAATCTAACCTACAGGACCGCAAGCAAGGTCGCAGAGAAAATGCGGACTGGTATTTGACTGATGTGGGCATTTTCTATATCAGGGGTCACCAACCTTTTTGAAACCAAGAGCTACTTCTTGGGTACTTATTAATGCGAAGGGCTACCAGTTTGATACACACTTAAATAAATTGCCAGAAATAGCCAATTTGCTAAATTTACCTTTAACTCTGTTATTATTAATAATTAATGATATTTACACTTAATTGAACGGTTTAAAAGAGGAGAAAACACGAAAAAAAATGACAAGTAAAATTTGAAACATAGTTTATCTTCAATTTCGACTCTTTAAAATTCAAAATTCAACCAAAAAAAAGAGAAAAACTAGCTAATTCGAATCTTTTTGAAAAAATTAAAAAAATAATTTAAGGAACATCATTAGTAATTTTTCCTGATTAAGATTAGTTTTAGAATTTTGATGACATGTTTTAAATAGGTTAAAATCCAATCTGCACTTTGTTAGAATATAAAACAAATTGGACCAAGCTATATTTCTAACAAATCATTATTTCTTCTAGATTTTCCAGAACAAAAATTTTAAAAGAAATTCAAAATACTTTGAAATAAGATTTAAATTTGATTCTACAGATTTTCTAGATATGCCAGAATAATTTTTTTGAATTTTAATCATAATAAGTTTGAAGAAATATTTCACAAATATTCTTCGTCGAAAAAACAGAAGCTAAATTGAAGAATTAAATTAAAATGTATTTATTATTCTTTACAATAATAATAATAAAAAAAAGTACTTGAACATTGATTTAAATTGTCAGGAAAGAAGAGGAAGGAATTTAAAAGGTAAAAAGGTATATGTGTTTAAAAATCCTAAAATCATTTTTAAGGTTGTATTTTTTCTCTAAAATTGTCTTTCTGAAAGTTATAAGAAGCAAAGTAAAAAAAATAATGAATTTATTTAAACAAGTGAAGACCAAGTCTTTAAAATATTTTCTTGGATTTTCAAATTCTATTTGAGTTTTGTCTCTCTTAGAATGAAAAATGTCGAGCAAAGCGAGACCAGCTTGCTAGTAAATAAATACAATTTAAAAAATAGAGGCAGCTCACTGGTAAGTGCTGCTATTTGAGCTATTTTTAGAACAGGCCAGCGAGCTACTCATCTGGTCCTTACGGGCTACCTGGTGCCCGCGGGCACCGCGTTGGTTACCCCTGTCCTATATGAACAAGTCCAAGGACCGCAAGCAAGGTCGCAGAGAAAATGCGGACTGGATTTTGAGTGATGTGGGCATTTTCTATATGAACAAGTGGAATGGATTGGATACCGACGCACTAAAGGGGCTCTCTATCTTACGCTATGAAGCGAGGGGAAACTGAGTGAATAATGACAGGTTATATGATTATTTATTAAAACTCCTATTCGGGCCACTTTATAATGAATATGTCGGCATGTATTTGTAAAAAAAAAATTAAAAAAAATTGAATATTTATTTTTTTATTATTTTTAACACCAAATTATTTAGGGGGGCTTAAGAACATTTTAGGGGGCTAACAACGCCAATGAGCGAGACCAACCATTTTTTCAGCACGAAAAAGGTCTTTTTTTTTTTTTTTCAAAGCGTGGTCGGAGAGAGCGACATGTTCCTAAAGGATAAACAAACGAGCTGTGTTCCACAAATAGGACCCTGATCTAAGTCGTCGTGCACCCTGTGACTCCTCCATGACTCCAAAGAGACGGATGGATGTTAACACCAGCGTGTTCAAACCCCCTCCAAACATCTCATCTGCCGCTATTTGGAGCTTTTTTTTTAGCTTCTGTCAGCTCATTACTTCTGTCTCACGGCGTGTTCAACTTCTGCTCCCGTCAGTGTTGTCTCAAAGACAAAAGGGAGCTCTGATCGACGCGACAGAACAACGGTGGGCGGATCACAAAAAGTTCCGCCCGGCGGTAAAAAAGACAAACAAATGTCGAGGCGGACTCGTTAAGGCTGCGGCGTCTGCCGGGTGCATTCCGGTCTTTACCTGGTGACGCCCTCCACCTGTGGCCATGGCCACGGGTGACAGTGCAGTCGCAATAACGGATCCCAGGTATCGACTCGTCGCCAGGGAATAAACAAGTTCACACTCGGTGCCACGCGCTAAAACGTCACATGACTTTGAAGCAGGAGATAACCGTTTTGCCGACAAATCCAAATTTTTGCCTCCAAGTGTGCGCATTTTATCCACTTTTGACATATACCGTAAAATAAGCCGCTACTTATTTCCTCGGTTTTGAACCCCGCGGCTTACAAAACGGAGCGGCTAATTTATGAATTGTTTTCCCGCTGACGCCCGTAATGTTTTGTGTTCAGTCGTTTGCATGAAACCCGAGTGTTATGGAGTAGGATAGGATAGGACTTTATTGTCGTTGCACAAGTACGACAACTATGTTTTCAGCACAAACCCGTTCAAGATTAGACAAACAAACAGTGTACAGCAGGGGTGTCCAAACTTTTTCCACTGAGGGCCGCACACTGAAAAATCAAAGCAAGCGGGGGCCATTTTGATATTTTTTTATTTTAAAAAACAATACAATATATGTTTAAAAAAGATACACTTAGGCCTCCACTCGGACCCCGAAAGGTTTTGGTCAAAAAAAATATTACAAATGTGTCATTATTTAGTATTATTATTATTATTATTATTCAAGGTTTAAATCTCTCGATCAACATTAGGTCTATCTGTCAATATAACGCTTTTAAAGATTTAAGATGTATGCCATTTTTGTGTTTTTTTATGGGGAAAAAAACACAAAATATGCAATATTTTCCCCCAATAACATTTTAAAGTGGAATATTTGAGATTATATAATAATTGGAGTCTTAAAAAGGTCAATAACTCATAACAACATTGATTTTAATGTATTATTTTTTTGAGCGATGACACTTAAAAAAAAAAAAAAAAGTCCCACTAAAATGATTGGGGATCCAAAAGGGTACTGCTCAGTAAAGTTTAAAAAAATAAATCCAATCCTTTTACCACAATAGTCTCAAGATCAACTTCAGATCTATCCGTCAATTATACGTTTTATTGTTGTTTATGATTTTTGTTTGTTCGTTTTAGGCACTTCTTTAAAAAACTTTTGTTTTTTAAATGGCAACCAAAAAATATGCAACATTTTCCCCCCAAAATATCTCAAAGTGGAAGTAAATGGAGCCTTGAATAGGTCAATAATTCATAATGACATTGATTTTGATTCATTATTATTTTTTAAAGAAAGAAACAGCCTGCATGGCAGCTTTGGATTATTAGAGTAAATAATGCAACATTTTCTTGTTACATTTCACCTGTTTGCTCTTTTATACCACTTTTTATGTTTTTTTTGTTTTTTTTAATCTTATTTTTAGAATGTGTCGTGGGGCCCTTAAAAATTACCTGCGGACACCGCACTTTGGACACCCCTGGTGTACAGGGTTACAGAATAGGAATGCTGATGGGTCGCCAAAGGTGCCCCGAAAAAGATAAGAAAAAGGTAAAACGCTGGGGAAGAAGATGAGTAAAAAAATACAATCTAAATTGGGCTACTAAGGGGGCCTAGTCTGGAGTGGTAAAAAACCTCCATGCCATGCACACATAAACACGTTACATTTAATCACGACAACTGGCAGCAGAGGGGCGGGGAGTTGGAGCCCTGGAGGTCGACTGCTGCTATGAAACGCTGCCAGCCGTCCATCACCCCGAGGGGAAACCATCTGTGGTGAAGGCGTGGTCTGGGGGAGGGTGTGTGTGCGTGTTTGTGCCCATTGTCTTGGGTGTGATGATGTAATATTCACAGGCCGGGGCCGTTCTGCATGCAAGCAAAAGTTCGACTCCAGATGTCGTTGAGGCGGGAGGGAGGTCAAAAGCGTCCATCATTGAGGTGTCCTCGGGGGATGTTTTCAGAACAGCCTGTTGCTGTTCTTCACAGCGTCAAGGCCATTCGAGGGAGTCAAATCGTAGATTAGGATGTTTGTTTTCCGCGAGCAGACATTACAATGACTTGTCTGTTCTTTTCATCCATGCTGGCTGCTCTCATATTTAATTTTTCGTTTTCACCAAGCTTCTCCATGATGTGATCTGTCTTGCGATTCAGTTCAGAAATCGCCACATTCTGTGATCCCCCAAACCTTCCATTGCGACAAACAGCCTTCGGGCTCCTTGAGTGGCTGCCATCGTCTTACGAATTTGACGATACACCAGAGCAATGCCCAGCCCAATCAGCAGGTGCCCCGCGATCACGGTTCCAAATAGTGTTATTGTTTGTGCTATGGCGCCATCTCTTGGACGGGTTTGCTCACTGCAGTTTTTCAACTTGTTTAAGTCGGGGTCCACGTAAATCAATTCATGGTACAAATGTATACTATCAGCATAATACAGTCATCACACAAGTTGATCATCAGAGTATATACATTGAATTATTTACATTATTTACAATCCGAGGAGTTGTTTGTGGAGGGGGGGGTTAGGTTTGGTTGATATCAGCACTTCAGTCATCAACAATTGCATAATCAGAGAAATGGACATTGAAAAAGTGTAGGTCTGACTTGGTAGGATATGTACAGCGAGCAGTGAACATAGTGAGTTCAGAAAGCAAAAGAACAAGTATATACATTTGATTATTTACATTTGATTATTTACAATCCGGGGAGGTGGGATGTGGAGGTGGGAGGGACATGCTAACATCACACTTACATTTTTAACAGCAACATCATGCTAGGTTAGTCTAAAAAAAAACCCAAAAAGCGATCTGTATCTGACTGACAGGTAGTTGGCAGAGCTTTATTTGGATGTGTGTAGCAAAGCCCGCTTTACGCCGTTGTAAACATTGTGACATAAAGCCTCTGAAGTCCCACAAAACACCCGGGTCAGCCTCACACAAAACCTCTGTCGTAAGTTTTCAGTTCAGCGAGCCCTTAAGATACTAGATTCTACTAGCTTGTGAACAAACGCAGTGGTAAACACTGACATCCACACCTCTAAAGTCGATCATGACTTCCAATCCCTATCACAAATTAAGTCAAACGTTAGCGACACTAGCACAGCTAGGTTAGCTAAAGTGCTAACATTTAACTCACATTTTAAAGGCATCATCATGTTAGCGTAGCCTACAGGCTGAAGAAAACGATCAAACTCCGACCTCTGATAGGCAGTTGTTGGCCTCGCTTGATTTTGGGCTGTGTAGCGAAGCCCGCTTAATGTCATTGAACACATTATTGTGACATAAGCCTCTAAAGCCGATCAAAACATCTGTATCACCGTCGTGCAAAACCCTGAGGGTGTAAAAAAAACACAGACGCAAACACAAACGTCAAATATGGCTAATCTCGTACAATTTGGAATTCAGCCGACATTTTTGGAACTACACGCCTCTTAAGTCAATCATAACTTCCGATGTGTCATCACAAAGGACGTCAAACGGATAGCGACACTAGCAAAGCTATGTTAGCTACAGTGCGTACGTTTTAATTCTCAATAAATAGCAACACTATGCAAGTTAGCCTTTTTGTCTAAGAAAAACAACACAATCAAACTCAGACATCTGTAGTTGACGAAGTTCTGCTAGCTTGTAAACAAATTCAAACACAAACGTTGAATACGGCTAATCTCGGACAATTTTGGAATTCAGCCGACATTTTTGGAACTACACGCCTCTTAAGTCAATCATAACGTCAGATTCTTCAACCACAAATGACGTCAAACGGATAGCGACACTAGCATAGATATGTTAGCATTAGGGCGCATGTTTAACTCTTAAGCAAATAGCAACATTATGCTAAGTTAGCCTTTTCGCCGAAGAAAAACAAAACAATCGAACTCGGACATCTGTAGTTGACGAAATTTTGCTAGCTTGTAAACAAATTCAAACACAAACGTCAAATACGGCTAATCTCGGACAATTTGGAATTCAGCCGACATTTTTGGAACTACACGCCTCTTAAGTCAATCATAACTTCCGATGTGTCATCACAAATGACGTCAAACGGATAGCGACACTAGCAAAGCTATGTTAGCTACAGTGCGTACGTTTTAATTCTCAATAAATAGCAACACTATGCAAGTTAGCCTTTTTGTCTAAGAAAAACAACATAATCAAACTCGGACATCTGTAGTTGATGAAGTTCTGCTAGCTTGTAAACAAATTCAAACACAAACGTTGAATACCGCTAATCTCGGACAATTTGGAATTCAGCCGACATTTTTGGAACTACACGCCTCTTTAGTCAATCATTACTTCCGATTCCTCAACCACAAATGACGTCAAACGGATAGCGACACTAGCATAGATATGTTAGCATTAGGGCGCATGTTTAACTCTCAATCAAATAGCAACATTATGCTAAGTAAGCCTTTTCACCGAAGAAAAACAAAACAATCGAACTCGGACATCTGTAGTTGACGAAGTTCTGCTAGCTTGTAAACAAATTCAAACACAAACGTTGCATACCGCTAATCTTGGACAATTTGGAATTCAGCCGACATTTTTTTAACTACACGCCTCTTAAGTCAATCATTACTTCCGATTCCTCAACCACAAATGACGTCAAATGGATAGCGACACTAGCATAGATATGTTAGCATTAGTGCGCATGTTTAACTCTCAATCAAATAGCAACATTATGCTAAGTTAGCCTTTTCACCGAAGAAAAACAAAACAATCGAACTTGGACATCTGTAGTTGACGAAGTTCTGCTAGCTTGTAAACAAATTCAAACACAAACGTCGAATACGGCTAATCTCGGAATTCAGCCGACATTTTTGGAACTACACGCCTCTTAAGTCAATCATAACTTCCGATTCCTCAATCACAAATGACGTCAAACGGATAGCGACACTAGCATAGATATGTTAGCATTAGTGCGCATGTTTAACTCTCAATTAAATAGCAACATTATGCTAAGTTAGCCTTTTTGTCTAAGGAAAACAACACAATCAAACTCGGACACCCGTAGGTGACGAAGTTTTGCTAGCTTGTAAACAAATTCAAACATATACGTCAAATACGGCTAATCTCGGACAATTAGGAATTCTGCCGACATTTTTGGAACTACACGCCTCTTAAGTCAATCATAACTTCCGATGTGTCATCACAAATGACGTCAAACGGATAGCGACACTAGCATAGATATGTTAGCATTAGTGCGCATGTTTAACTCTCAATTAAATAGCAACATTATGCTAAGTTAGCCTTTTTGTCTAAGGAAAACAACACAATCAAACTCGGACACCCGTAGGTGACGAAGTTTTGCTAGCTTGTAAACAAATTCAAACATATACGTCAAATACGGCTAATCTCGGACAATTAGGAATTCTGCCGACATTTTTGGAACTACACGCCTCTTAAGTCAATCATAACTTCCGATGTGTCATCACAAATGACGTCAAACGGATAGCGACACTAGCAAAGCTATGTTAGCTACAGTGCGTACGTTTTAATTCTCAATAAATAGCAACACTATGCAAGTTAGCCTTTTTGTCTAAGAAAAACAACATAATCAAACTCGGACATCTGTAGTTGACGAAGTTCTGCTAGCTTGTAAACAAATTCAAACACAAACAATGAATACCGCTAATCTTGGACAATTTGGAATTCAGCCGACATTTTTGGAACTACACGCCTCTTAAGTCAATCATAACTTCCGATTTCTCAACCACAAATGACGTCAAACGGATAGCGACACTAGCATAGATATGTTAGCATTAGGGCGCATGTTTAACTCTTAATCAAATAGCAACATTATGCTAAGTTAGCCTTTTCGCCAAAGAAAAACAAAACAATCGAACTCGGACATCTGTAGTTGACGAAGTTCTGCTAGCTTGTAAACAAATTCAAACACAAACGTTGAATACCGCTAATCTCGGACAATTTGGAATTCAGCCGACATTTTTGGAACTACACGCCTCTTAAGTCAATCATAACTTCCGATTCCTCAACCACAAATGACGTCAAACGGATAGCGACACTAGCATAGATATGTTAGCATTAGTGCGCATGTTTAACTCTCAATCAAATAGCAATATTATGCTAAGTTAGCCTTTTCTCCGAAAAAAAAACAAACAATCGAACTCGGACATCTGTAGTTGACAAAATTTTGCTAGCTTGTAAACAAATTCAAACATATACGTCAAATGCCGCTAATCTCGTACAATTTAAAAATTCAGCCGACATTTTTGGAACTACACGCCTCTTAAGTCAATCATAACTTCCGATTCCTCAATCACAAATGACGTCAAACGGATAGCGACACTACCATAGCTACGTTAGCTACAGTGCGTTCATTTAACTCTCAATTAAATAGCAACGTTATGCTGTTAGATTTTTCGCCGAAGAAAAACAAAACAATCAAACTCGGACTAGCTTGTAAACAAACGCAGACGCAAACACAAACGTCAAATACGGCTAATCTCGTACAATTTGGAATTCAGCCGACATTTTTGGAACTACACGCCTCTTAAGTCAATCATAACTTCTGATTCCTCATCACAAATGATGTCAAACGGAAAGGGACACTAGCAAAGCTATTTTAGCTACAGTATATACGTTTAACTCCCAATTAAACAGCAACATTATGCTTTGTCAGCCTTTTTGCCGAAGAAAAACAAAACAATAGAACTCGGACACATGTAGTTGAGAACATTTTGCTAGCTTGTAAACAAAAGCGGTTGAAAATTCTCACGTCAAGTACCGCTAGTTTTGTACAATATGGAATTTGGCCGACATCTTTGGAACTACACGCCTCTTAAGTTAATTGTAACTTCCGATTCCTCATCACAAATGACGTCAAAGGTTAGCGGCACTACCATAGCTATGCTAGCTACAGTGCATACGTTGAACTCCCAATTAAACAGCAACATTATCCTAAGTTAGCCTTTTCGTCTAAGAAAAACAAAATAATCAAACTCGGACATCTGTAGTTGACGAAATTTTGGCTAGTTTGTAAACAAACACAAAAGTCAAATACGGCTAATCTCGTACAATTTGGAATTCAGCCGACATTTTTGGAACTACACGCCTCTTAAGATAATTGTAACTTCTGATTTGTCATCATAAATGACGTCAAACGTTAGCGACACTAGCATAGAAATGCCGTTCTTATCCGTACTGCAAAGTTCAAATTGGAATGACAATAAAAGGAAGTCTAAGTCTAAGTCTAAGTCTATAGCTATGTTAGCTACAGTGCGCATGTTTAACTCTCAATTAAACACCAACATTATGCTTTGTTAGCCTTTTTGCCGAAGAAAAACAAAACAATCGAACTCGGACACCCGTAGTTGAGAAAATGTTGCTAGCTTGTAAACAAAAGTGAATGAAAATTCTCACGTCAAGTACCGCTAGTCTCGTACAATTTGGAATTCGGCCGACATCTTTGGAACGACACGCCTCTTAACTCAATCATAACTTCCGATGTGTCATCACAAATGACGTCAAAGGTTAGCGGCAATAGCGTAGCTATGTTAGCTACAGTGTATACGTTGAACTCCCAATTAAACAGCAACATTATCCTAAGTTAGCCTTTTCGTCTAAGAAAAACAAAACAATCGAACTCGGACACCCGTAGTTGACGAAATTTTGGCTAGATTGTAAACAAACACAAAAGTAAAATTCCGCTAATCTCGTACAATTTGGAATTCGGCCGACATCTTTGGAACGACACGCCTCTTTAGTCAATCGTAACTTCCGATGTGTCATCACAAATGACGTCAAAGGTTAGCGGCACTAGCATAGCTATGTTAGCTACAGTGTATACGTTGAACTCCCAATTAAACAGCAACATTATCCTAAGTTAGCCTTTTCGTCTAAGAAAAACAAAACAATCGAACTCGGACACCCGTAGTTGACGAAATTTTGGCTAGCTTGTAAACAAACACAAAAGTAAAATTCCGCTAATCTCGTACAATTTGGAATTCGGCCGAAATCTTTGGAACGACACGCCTCTTAAGTCAATCGTAACTTCCGATGTGTCATCACAAATGACGTCAAAGGTTAGCGGCACTAGCATAGCTATGTTAGCTACAGAGTATACGTTGAACTCCCAATTAAACAGCAACATTATCCTAAGTTAGCCTTTTCGTCTAAGAAAAACAAAACAATCAAACTCGGACACCCGTAGTTGACGGAATTTTGGCTAGCTTGTAAACAAACACAAAAGTAAAATACCGCTATTCTCGTACGATTTGGAATTGGGCCGACATCTTTGGAACTACACGCCTCTTAAGTCAATCGTAACTTCCGATGTGTCATCACAAAGGACGTCAAAGGTTAGCGGCACTAACATAGCTATGTTAGCTACAGTGTATACGTTGAACTCCCAATTAAACAGCAACATTATCCTAAGTTAGCCTTTTCGTCTAAGAAAAACAAAACAATCGAACTCGGACACCCGTAGTTGACGAAATTTTGGCTAGCTTGTAAACAAACACAAAAGTAAAATACCGCTAATCTCGTACAATTTGGAATTCGGCCGACATCTTTGGAACAACACGCCTCTTAAGTCAATCGTAACTTCCGATGTGTCATCACAAATGACGTCAAAGTTTAGCGGCACTAGCGTAGCTATGTTAGCTACAGTGTATACGTTGAACTCCCAATTAAACAGCAACATTATCCTCAGTTAGCCTTTTCGTATAAGAAAAACAAAACAATCGAACTCCGACACCCGTAGTTGACGGAATTTTGGCTAGCTTGTAAACAAACACAAAAGTAAAATACCCCTAATCTCGTACAATTTGGAATTGGGCCGACATCTTTGGAACTACACGCCTCTTAAGTCAATCGTAACTTCCGATGTGTCATCACAAATGACGTCAAAGGTTAGCGGCACTAGCATAGCTATGTAAGTTAGCCTTTTCGTCTAAGAAAAACAAAACAATCGAACTCGGACACCCGTAGTTGACGAAATTTTGGCTAGCTTGTAAACAAACACAAAAGTAAAATACCCCTAATCTCGCACAATTTGGAATTGGGCCGACATTTTTGGAACGACACGCCTCTTAAGTCAATCGTAACTTCCGATGTGTCATCACAAATGACGTCAAAGTTTAGCGGCACTAGCGTAGCTATGTTAGCTACAGTGTATACGTTGAACTCCCAATTAAACAGCAACATTATCCTAAGTTAGCCTTTTCGTCTAAGAAAAACAAAACAATCGAACTCGGACACCCGTAGTTGACGAAATTTTGGCTAGCTTGTAAACAAACACAAAAGTAAAATACCCCTAATCTCGCACAATTTGGAATTGGGCCGACATTTTTGGAACGACACGCCTCTTAAGTCAATCGTAACTTCCGATGTGTCATCACAAATGACGTCAAAGGTCAGCGGCACTAGCATAGCTATGTTAGCTACAGTGTATACGTTGAACTCCCAATTAAACAGCAACATTATCCTAAGTTAGCCTTTTCGTCTAAGAAAAACAAAACAATCGAACTCCGACACCCGTAGTTGACGGAATTTTGGCTAGCTTGTAAACAAACACAAAAGTA
Organism: Entelurus aequoreus; assembly: GCF_033978785.1. NCBI lineage: Eukaryota > Metazoa > Chordata > Actinopteri > Syngnathiformes > Syngnathidae > Entelurus > Entelurus aequoreus. The sequence continues at coordinate 80,594,215 of NC_084735.1, forward strand.
AAATACCGCTAATCTCGTACAATTTGGAATTGGGCCGACATCTTTGGAACTACACGCCTCTTAAGTCAATCGTAACTTCCGATGTGTCATCACAAAGGACGTCAAAGGTTAGCGGCACTAGCGTAGCTATGTTAGCTACAGTGTATACGTTGAACTCCCAATTAAACAGCAACATTATCCTAAGTTAGCCTTTTCGTCTAAGAAAAACAAAACAATCGAACTCGGACACCCGCAGTTGATGAAATTTTGGCTAGCTTGTAAACAAACACAAAAGTAAAATACCGCTAATCTCGTACAATTTGGAATTGGGCCGACATCTTTGGAACTACACGCCTCTTAAGTCAATCGTAACTTCCGATGTGTCATCACAAAGGACGTCAAAGGTTAGCGGCACTAACATAGCTATGTTAGCTACAGTGTATACGTTGAACTCCCAATTAAACAGCAACATTATCCTAAGTTAGCCTTTTCGTCTAAGAAAAACAAAACAATCGAACTCGGACACCCGTAGTTGACGAAATTTTGGCTAGCTTGTAAACAAACACAAAAGTAAAATACCGCTAATCTCGTACAATTTGGAATTCGGCCGACATCTTTGGAACTACACGCCTCTTAAGTCAATCGTAACTTCCGATGTGTCATCACAAATGACGTCAAAGTTTAGCGGCACTAGCGTAGCTATGTTAGCTACAGTGTATACGTTGAACTCCCAATTAAACAGCAACATTATCCTAAGTTAGCCTTTTCGTATAAGAAAAACAAAACAATCGAACTCCGACACCCGTAGTTGACGGAATTTTGGCTAGCTTGTAAACAAACACAAAAGTAAAATACCCCTAATCTCGTACAATTTGGAATTGGTCCGACATCTTTGGAACTACACGCCTCTTAAGTCAATCGTAACTTCCGATGTGTCATCACAAATGACGTCAAAGGTTAGCGGCACTAGCGTAGCTATGTTAGCTACAGTGTATACGTTGAACTCCCAATTAAACAGCAACATTATCCTAAGTTAGCCTTTTCGTCTAAGAAAAACAAAACAATCGAACTCGGACACCCGTAGTTGACGAAATTTTGGCTAGCTTGTAAACAAACACAAAAGTAAAATACCGCTAATCTCGTACAATTTGGAATTCGGCCGACATCTTTGGAACTACACGCCTCTTAAGTCAATCGTAACTTCCGATGTGTCATCACAAATGACGTCAAAGTTTAGCGGCACTAGCGTAGCTATGTTAGCTACAGTGTATACGTTGAACTCCCAATTAAACAGCAACATTATCCTAAGTTAGCCTTTTCGTATAAGAAAAACAAAACAATCGAACTCCGACACCCGTAGTTGACGGAATTTTGGCTAGCTTGTAAACAAACACAAAAGTAAAATACCCCTAATCTCGTACAATTTGGAATTGGGCCGACATCTTTGGAACTACACGCCTCTTAAGTCAATCGTAACTTCCGATGTGTCATCACAAATGACGTCAAAGGTTAGCGGCACTAGCATACCTATGTTAGCTACAGTGTATACGTTGAACTCCCAATTAAACAGCAACATTATCCTAAGTTAGCCTTTTCGTCTAAGAAAAACAAAACAATCGAACTCGGACACCCGCAGTTGATGAAATTTTGGCTAGCTTGTAAACAAACACAAAAGTAAAATACAGCTAATCTCGTACAATTTGGAATTCGGCCGACATCTTTGGAACGGCACGCCTCTTAAGTCAATCGTAACTTCCGATGTGTCATCACAAATGACGTCAAAGGTTAGCGGCACTAGCATAGCTATGTAAGTTAGCCTTTTCGTCTAAGAAAAACAAAACAATCGAACTCGGACACCCGTAGTTGACGAAATTTTGGCTAGCTTGTAAACAAACACAAAAGTAAAATACCCCTAATCTCGCACAATTTGGAATTGGGCCGACATTTTTGGAACGACACGCCTCTTAAGTCAATCGTAACTTCCGATGTGTCATCACAAATGACGTCAAAGTTTAGCGGCACTAGCGTAGCTATGTTAGCTACAGTGTATACGTTGAACTCCCAATTAAACAGCAACATTATCCTAAGTTATCCTTTTCGTCTAAGAAAAACAAAACAATCGAACTCGGACACCCGTAGTTGACGGAATTTTGGCTAGCTTGTAAACAAACACAAAAGTAAAATTCCGCTAATCTCGTACAATTTGGAATTCGGCCGACATCTTTGGAACAACACGCCCCTTAAGTCAATCGTAACTTCCGATGTGTCATCACAAATGACGTCAAAGTTTAGCGGCACTAGCGTAGCTATGTTAGCTACAGTGTATACGTTGAACTCCCAATTAAACAGCAACATTATCCTAAGTTAGCCTTTTTGTCTAAGAAAAACAAAACAATCGAACTCGTACACCCGTAGTTGACGAAATTTTGGCTAGCTTGTAAACAAACACAAAAGTAAAATTCCGCTAATCTCGTACAATTTGGAATTCGGCCGACATCTTTGGAACGACACGCCTCTTAAGTCAATCGTAACTTCCGATGTGTCATCACAAATGACGTCAAAGGTTAGCGGCACTAGCATACCTATGTTAGCTACAGTGTATACGTTGAACTCCCAATTAAACAGCAACATTATCCTAAGTTAGCCTTTTCGTCTAAGAAAAACAAAACAATCGAACTCGGACACCCGTAGTTGACGAAATTTTGGCTAGCTTGTAAACAAACACAAAAGCAAAATTCCGCTAATCTCGTACAATTTGGAATTCGGCCGACATCTTTGGAACGGCACGCCTCTTAAGTCAATCGTAACTTCCGATGTGTCATCACAAATGACGTCAAAGGTTAGCGGCACTAGCATACCTATGTTAGCTACAGTGTATACGTTGAACTCCCAATTAAACAGCAACATTATCCTAAGTTAGCCTTTTCGTCTAAGAAAAACAAAACAATCGAACTCGGACACCCGCAGTTGATGAAATTTTGGCTAGCTTGTAAACAAACACAAAAGTAAAATACCGCTAATCTCGTACAATTTGGAATTGGGCCGACATCTTTGGAACTACACGCCTCTTAAGTCAATCGTAACTTCCGATGTGTCATCACAAAGGACGTCAAAGGTTAGCGGCACTAACATAGCTATGTTAGCTACAGTGTATACGTTGAACTCCCAATTAAACAGCAACATTATCCTAAGTTAGCCTTTTCGTCTAAGAAAAACAAAACAATCGAACTCGGACACCCGTAGTTGACGAAATTTTGGCTAGCTTGTAAACAAACACAAAAGTAAAATACCGCTAATCTCGTACAATTTGGAATTCGGCCGACATCTTTGGAACTACACGCCTCTTAAGTCAATCGTAACTTCCGATGTGTCATCACAAATGACGTCAAAGTTTAGCGGCACTAGCGTAGCTATGTTAGCTACAGTGTATACGTTGAACTCCCAATTAAACAGCAACATTATCCTAAGTTAGCCTTTTCGTATAAGAAAAACAAAACAATCGAACTCCGACACCCGTAGTTGACGGAATTTTGGCTAGCTTGTAAACAAACACAAAAGTAAAATACCCCTAATCTCGTACAATTTGGAATTGGTCCGACATCTTTGGAACTACACGCCTCTTAAGTCAATCGTAACTTCCGATGTGTCATCACAAATGACGTCAAAGGTTAGCGGCACTAGCGTAGCTATGTTAGCTACAGTGTATACGTTGAACTCCCAATTAAACAGCAACATTATCCTAAGTTAGCCTTTTCGTATAAGAAAAACAAAACAATCGAACTCCGACACCCGTAGTTGACGGAATTTTGGCTAGCTTGTAAACAAACACAAAAGTAAAATACCCCTAATCTCGTACAATTTGGAATTGGGCCGACATCTTTGGAACTACACGCCTCTTAAGTCAATCGTAACTTCCGATGTGTCATCACAAATGACGTCAAAGGTTAGCGGCACTAGCATACCTATGTTAGCTACAGTGTATACGTTGAACTCCCAATTAAACAGCAACATTATCCTAAGTTAGCCTTTTCGTCTAAGAAAAACAAAACAATCGAACTCGGACACCCGCAGTTGATGAAATTTTGGCTAGCTTGTAAACAAACACAAAAGTAAAATACAGCTAATCTCGTACAATTTGGAATTCGGCCGACATCTTTGGAACGGCACGCCTCTTAAGTCAATCGTAACTTCCGATGTGTCATCACAAATGACGTCAAAGGTTAGCGGCACTAGCATAGCTATGTAAGTTAGCCTTTTCGTCTAAGAAAAACAAAACAATCGAACTCGGACACCCGTAGTTGACGAAATTTTGGCTAGCTTGTAAACAAACACAAAAGTAAAATACCCCTAATCTCGCACAATTTGGAATTGGGCCGACATTTTTGGAACGACACGCCTCTTAAGTCAATCGTAACTTCCGATGTGTCATCACAAATGACGTCAAAGTTTAGCGGCACTAGCGTAGCTATGTTAGCTACAGTGTATACGTTGAACTCCCAATTAAACAGCAACATTATCCTAAGTTATCCTTTTCGTCTAAGAAAAACAAAACAATCGAACTCGGACACCCGTAGTTGACGAAATTTTGGCTAGCTTGTAAACAAACACAAAAGTAAAATTCCGCTAATCTCGTACAATTTGGAATTCGGCCGACATCTTTGGAACAACACGCCCCTTAAGTCAATCGTAACTTCCGATGTGTCATCACAAATGACGTCAAAGGTTAGCGGCACTAGCATAGCTATGTTAGCTACAGTGTATACGTTGAACTCCCAATTAAACAGCAACATTATCCTAAGTTAGCCTTTTCGTCTAAGAAAAACAAAACAATCGAACTCGGACACCCGTAGTTGACGAAATTTTGGCTAGCTTGTAAACAAACACAAAAGTAAAATTCCGCTAATCTCGTACAATTTGGAATTCGGCCGAAATCTTTGGAACGACACGCCTCTTAAGTCAATCGTAACTTCCGATGTGTCATCACAAATGACGTCAAAGGTTAGCGGCACTAGCATAGCTATGTTAGCTACAGAGTATACGTTGAACTCCCAATTAAACAGCAACATTATCCTAAGTTAGCCTTTTCGTCTAAGAAAAACAAAACAATCAAACTCGGACACCCGTAGTTGACGGAATTTTGGCTAGCTTGTAAACAAACACAAAAGTAAAATACCGCTATTCTCGTACGATTTGGAATTGGGCCGACATCTTTGGAACTACACGCCTCTTAAGTCAATCGTAACTTCCGATGTGTCATCACAAAGGACGTCAAAGGTTAGCGGCACTAACATAGCTATGTTAGCTACAGTGTATACGTTGAACTCCCAATTAAACAGCAACATTATCCTAAGTTAGCCTTTTCGTCTAAGAAAAACAAAACAATCGAACTCGGACACCCGTAGTTGACGAAATTTTGGCTAGCTTGTAAACAAACACAAAAGTAAAATACCGCTAATCTCGTACAATTTGGAATTCGGCCGACATCTTTGGAACAACACGCCTCTTAAGTCAATCGTAACTTCCGATGTGTCATCACAAATGACGTCAAAGTTTAGCGGCACTAGCGTAGCTATGTTAGCTACAGTGTATACGTTGAACTCCCAATTAAACAGCAACATTATCCTCAGTTAGCCTTTTCGTATAAGAAAAACAAAACAATCGAACTCCGACACCCGTAGTTGACGGAATTTTGGCTAGCTTGTAAACAAACACAAAAGTAAAATACCCCTAATCTCGTACAATTTGGAATTGGGCCGACATCTTTGGAACTACACGCCTCTTAAGTCAATCGTAACTTCCGATGTGTCATCACAAATGACGTCAAAGGTTAGCGGCACTAGCATAGCTATGTAAGTTAGCCTTTTCGTCTAAGAAAAACAAAACAATCGAACTCGGACACCCGTAGTTGACGAAATTTTGGCTAGCTTGTAAACAAACACAAAAGTAAAATACCCCTAATCTCGCACAATTTGGAATTGGGCCGACATTTTTGGAACGACACGCCTCTTAAGTCAATCGTAACTTCCGATGTGTCATCACAAATGACGTCAAAGTTTAGCGGCACTAGCGTAGCTATGTTAGCTACAGTGTATACGTTGAACTCCCAATTAAACAGCAACATTATCCTAAGTTAGCCTTTTCGTCTAAGAAAAACAAAACAATCGAACTCGGACACCCGTAGTTGACGAAATTTTGGCTAGCTTGTAAACAAACACAAAAGTAAAATACCCCTAATCTCGCACAATTTGGAATTGGGCCGACATTTTTGGAACGACACGCCTCTTAAGTCAATCGTAACTTCCGATGTGTCATCACAAATGACGTCAAAGGTCAGCGGCACTAGCATAGCTATGTTAGCTACAGTGTATACGTTGAACTCCCAATTAAACAGCAACATTATCCTAAGTTAGCCTTTTCGTCTAAGAAAAACAAAACAATCGAACTCCGACACCCGTAGTTGACGGAATTTTGGCTAGCTTGTAAACAAACACAAAAGTAAAATACCGCTAATCTCGTACAATTTGGAATTGGGCCGACATCTTTGGAACTACACGCCTCTTAAGTCAATCGTAACTTCCGATGTGTCATCACAAAGGACGTCAAAGGTTAGCGGCACTAGCGTAGCTATGTTAGCTACAGTGTATACGTTGAACTCCCAATTAAACAGCAACATTATCCTAAGTTAGCCTTTTCGTCTAAGAAAAACAAAACAATCGAACTCGGACACCCGCAGTTGATGAAATTTTGGCTAGCTTGTAAACAAACACAAAAGTAAAATACCGCTAATCTCGTACAATTTGGAATTGGGCCGACATCTTTGGAACTACACGCCTCTTAAGTCAATCGTAACTTCCGATGTGTCATCACAAAGGACGTCAAAGGTTAGCGGCACTAACATAGCTATGTTAGCTACAGTGTATACGTTGAACTCCCAATTAAACAGCAACATTATCCTAAGTTAGCCTTTTCGTCTAAGAAAAACAAAACAATCGAACTCGGACACCCGTAGTTGACGAAATTTTGGCTAGCTTGTAAACAAACACAAAAGTAAAATACCGCTAATCTCGTACAATTTGGAATTCGGCCGACATCTTTGGAACTACACGCCTCTTAAGTCAATCGTAACTTCCGATGTGTCATCACAAATGACGTCAAAGTTTAGCGGCACTAGCGTAGCTATGTTAGCTACAGTGTATACGTTGAACTCCCAATTAAACAGCAACATTATCCTAAGTTAGCCTTTTCGTATAAGAAAAACAAAACAATCGAACTCCGACACCCGTAGTTGACGGAATTTTGGCTAGCTTGTAAACAAACACAAAAGTAAAATACCCCTAATCTCGTACAATTTGGAATTGGTCCGACATCTTTGGAACTACACGCCTCTTAAGTCAATCGTAACTTCCGATGTGTCATCACAAATGACGTCAAAGGTTAGCGGCACTAGCGTAGCTATGTTAGCTACAGTGTATACGTTGAACTCCCAATTAAACAGCAACATTATCCTAAGTTAGCCTTTTCGTCTAAGAAAAACAAAACAATCGAACTCGGACACCCGTAGTTGACGAAATTTTGGCTAGCTTGTAAACAAACACAAAAGTAAAATACCGCTAATCTCGTACAATTTGGAATTCGGCCGACATCTTTGGAACTACACGCCTCTTAAGTCAATCGTAACTTCCGATGTGTCATCACAAATGACGTCAAAGTTTAGCGGCACTAGCGTAGCTATGTTAGCTACAGTGTATACGTTGAACTCCCAATTAAACAGCAACATTATCCTAAGTTAGCCTTTTCGTATAAGAAAAACAAAACAATCGAACTCCGACACCCGTAGTTGACGGAATTTTGGCTAGCTTGTAAACAAACACAAAAGTAAAATACCCCTAATCTCGTACAATTTGGAATTGGGCCGACATCTTTGGAACTACACGCCTCTTAAGTCAATCGTAACTTCCGATGTGTCATCACAAATGACGTCAAAGGTTAGCGGCACTAGCATACCTATGTTAGCTACAGTGTATACGTTGAACTCCCAATTAAACAGCAACATTATCCTAAGTTAGCCTTTTCGTCTAAGAAAAACAAAACAATCGAACTCGGACACCCGCAGTTGATGAAATTTTGGCTAGCTTGTAAACAAACACAAAAGTAAAATACAGCTAATCTCGTACAATTTGGAATTCGGCCGACATCTTTGGAACGGCACGCCTCTTAAGTCAATCGTAACTTCCGATGTGTCATCACAAATGACGTCAAAGGTTAGCGGCACTAGCATAGCTATGTAAGTTAGCCTTTTCGTCTAAGAAAAACAAAACAATCGAACTCGGACACCCGTAGTTGACGAAATTTTGGCTAGCTTGTAAACAAACACAAAAGTAAAATACCCCTAATCTCGCACAATTTGGAATTGGGCCGACATTTTTGGAACGACACGCCTCTTAAGTCAATCGTAACTTCCGATGTGTCATCACAAATGACGTCAAAGTTTAGCGGCACTAGCGTAGCTATGTTAGCTACAGTGTATACGTTGAACTCCCAATTAAACAGCAACATTATCCTAAGTTAGCCTTTTCGTCTAAGAAAAACAAAACAATCGAACTCGGACACCCGTAGTTGACGAAATTTTGGCTAGCTTGTAAACAAACACAAAAGTAAAATACCCCTAATCTCGCACAATTTGGAATTGGGCCGACATTTTTGGAACGACACGCCTCTTAAGTCAATCGTAACTTCCGATGTGTCATCACAAATGACGTCAAAGGTCAGCGGCACTAGCATAGCTATGTTAGCTACAGTGTATACGTTGAACTCCCAATTAAACAGCAACATTATCCTAAGTTAGCCTTTTCGTCTAAGAAAAACAAAACAATCGAACTCCGACACCCGTAGTTGACGGAATTTTGGCTAGCTTGTAAACAAACACAAAAGTAAAATACCGCTAATCTCGTACAATTTGGAATTGGGCCGACATCTTTGGAACTACACGCCTCTTAAGTCAATCGTAACTTCCGATGTGTCATCACAAAGGACGTCAAAGGTTAGCGGCACTAGCGTAGCTATGTTAGCTACAGTGTATACGTTGAACTCCCAATTAAACAGCAACATTATCCTAAGTTAGCCTTTTCGTCTAAGAAAAACAAAACAATCGAACTCGGACACCCGCAGTTGATGAAATTTTGGCTAGCTTGTAAACAAACACAAAAGTAAAATACCGCTAATCTCGTACAATTTGGAATTGGGCCGACATCTTTGGAACTACACGCCTCTTAAGTCAATCGTAACTTCCGATGTGTCATCACAAAGGACGTCAAAGGTTAGCGGCACTAACATAGCTATGTTAGCTACAGTGTATACGTTGAACTCCCAATTAAACAGCAACATTATCCTAAGTTAGCCTTTTCGTCTAAGAAAAACAAAACAATCGAACTCGGACACCCGTAGTTGACGAAATTTTGGCTAGCTTGTAAACAAACACAAAAGTAAAATACCGCTAATCTCGTACAATTTGGAATTCGGCCGACATCTTTGGAACTACACGCCTCTTAAGTCAATCGTAACTTCCGATGTGTCATCACAAATGACGTCAAAGTTTAGCGGCACTAGCGTAGCTATGTTAGCTACAGTGTATACGTTGAACTCCCAATTAAACAGCAACATTATCCTAAGTTAGCCTTTTCGTATAAGAAAAACAAAACAATCGAACTCCGACACCCGTAGTTGACGGAATTTTGGCTAGCTTGTAAACAAACACAAAAGTAAAATACCCCTAATCTCGTACAATTTGGAATTGGTCCGACATCTTTGGAACTACACGCCTCTTAAGTCAATCGTAACTTCCGATGTGTCATCACAAATGACGTCAAAGGTTAGCGGCACTAGCGTAGCTATGTTAGCTACAGTGTATACGTTGAACTCCCAATTAAACAGCAACATTATCCTAAGTTAGCCTTTTCGTCTAAGAAAAACAAAACAATCGAACTCGGACACCCGTAGTTGACGAAATTTTGGCTAGCTTGTAAACAAACACAAAAGTAAAATACCGCTAATCTCGTACAATTTGGAATTCGGCCGACATCTTTGGAACTACACGCCTCTTAAGTCAATCGTAACTTCCGATGTGTCATCACAAATGACGTCAAAGTTTAGCGGCACTAGCGTAGCTATGTTAGCTACAGTGTATACGTTGAACTCCCAATTAAACAGCAACATTATCCTAAGTTAGCCTTTTCGTATAAGAAAAACAAAACAATCGAACTCCGACACCCGTAGTTGACGGAATTTTGGCTAGCTTGTAAACAAACACAAAAGTAAAATACCCCTAATCTCGTACAATTTGGAATTGGGCCGACATCTTTGGAACTACACGCCTCTTAAGTCAATCGTAACTTCCGATGTGTCATCACAAATGACGTCAAAGGTTAGCGGCACTAGCATACCTATGTTAGCTACAGTGTATACGTTGAACTCCCAATTAAACAGCAACATTATCCTAAGTTAGCCTTTTCGTCTAAGAAAAACAAAACAATCGAACTCGGACACCCGCAGTTGATGAAATTTTGGCTAGCTTGTAAACAAACACAAAAGTAAAATACAGCTAATCTCGTACAATTTGGAATTCGGCCGACATCTTTGGAACGGCACGCCTCTTAAGTCAATCGTAACTTCCGATGTGTCATCACAAATGACGTCAAAGGTTAGCGGCACTAGCATAGCTATGTAAGTTAGCCTTTTCGTCTAAGAAAAACAAAACAATCGAACTCGGACACCCGTAGTTGACGAAATTTTGGCTAGCTTGTAAACAAACACAAAAGTAAAATACCCCTAATCTCGCACAATTTGGAATTGGGCCGACATTTTTGGAACGACACGCCTCTTAAGTCAATCGTAACTTCCGATGTGTCATCACAAATGACGTCAAAGTTTAGCGGCACTAGCGTAGCTATGTTAGCTACAGTGTATACGTTGAACTCCCAATTAAACAGCAACATTATCCTAAGTTATCCTTTTCGTCTAAGAAAAACAAAACAATCGAACTCGGACACCCGTAGTTGACGGAATTTTGGCTAGCTTGTAAACAAACACAAAAGTAAAATTCCGCTAATCTCGTACAATTTGGAATTCGGCCGACATCTTTGGAACAACACGCCCCTTAAGTCAATCGTAACTTCCGATGTGTCATCACAAATGACGTCAAAGTTTAGCGGCACTAGCGTAGCTATGTTAGCTACAGTGTATACGTTGAACTCCCAATTAAACAGCAACATTATCCTAAGTTAGCCTTTTTGTCTAAGAAAAACAAAACAATCGAACTCGTACACCCGTAGTTGACGAAATTTTGGCTAGCTTGTAAACAAACACAAAAGTAAAATTCCGCTAATCTCGTACAATTTGGAATTCGGCCGACATCTTTGGAACGACACGCCTCTTAAGTCAATCGTAACTTCCGATGTGTCATCACAAATGACGTCAAAGGTTAGCGGCACTAGCATACCTATGTTAGCTACAGTGTATACGTTGAACTCCCAATTAAACAGCAACATTATCCTAAGTTAGCCTTTTCGTCTAAGAAAAACAAAACAATCGAACTCGGACACCCGTAGTTGACGAAATTTTGGCTAGCTTGTAAACAAACACAAAAGCAAAATTCCGCTAATCTCGTACAATTTGGAATTCGGCCGACATCTTTGGAACGGCACGCCTCTTAAGTCAATCGTAACTTCCGATGTGTCATCACAAATGACGTCAAAGGTTAGCGGCACTAGCATACCTATGTTAGCTACAGTGTATACGTTGAACTCCCAATTAAACAGCAACATTATCCTAAGTTAGCCTTTTCGTCTAAGAAAAACAAAACAATCGAACTCGGACACCCGCAGTTGATGAAATTTTGGCTAGCTTGTAAACAAACACAAAAGTAAAATACCGCTAATCTCGTACAATTTGGAATTGGGCCGACATCTTTGGAACTACACGCCTCTTAAGTCAATCGTAACTTCCGATGTGTCATCACAAAGGACGTCAAAGGTTAGCGGCACTAACATAGCTATGTTAGCTACAGTGTATACGTTGAACTCCCAATTAAACAGCAACATTATCCTAAGTTAGCCTTTTCGTCTAAGAAAAACAAAACAATCGAACTCGGACACCCGTAGTTGACGAAATTTTGGCTAGCTTGTAAACAAACACAAAAGTAAAATACCGCTAATCTCGTACAATTTGGAATTCGGCCGACATCTTTGGAACTACACGCCTCTTAAGTCAATCGTAACTTCCGATGTGTCATCACAAATGACGTCAAAGTTTAGCGGCACTAGCGTAGCTATGTTAGCTACAGTGTATACGTTGAACTCCCAATTAAACAGCAACATTATCCTAAGTTAGCCTTTTCGTATAAGAAAAACAAAACAATCGAACTCCGACACCCGTAGTTGACGGAATTTTGGCTAGCTTGTAAACAAACACAAAAGTAAAATACCCCTAATCTCGTACAATTTGGAATTGGTCCGACATCTTTGGAACTACACGCCTCTTAAGTCAATCGTAACTTCCGATGTGTCATCACAAATGACGTCAAAGGTTAGCGGCACTAGCGTAGCTATGTTAGCTACAGTGTATACGTTGAACTCCCAATTAAACAGCAACATTATCCTAAGTTAGCCTTTTCGTATAAGAAAAACAAAACAATCGAACTCCGACACCCGTAGTTGACGGAATTTTGGCTAGCTTGTAAACAAACACAAAAGTAAAATACCCCTAATCTCGTACAATTTGGAATTGGGCCGACATCTTTGGAACTACACGCCTCTTAAGTCAATCGTAACTTCCGATGTGTCATCACAAATGACGTCAAAGGTTAGCGGCACTAGCATACCTATGTTAGCTACAGTGTATACGTTGAACTCCCAATTAAACAGCAACATTATCCTAAGTTAGCCTTTTCGTCTAAGAAAAACAAAACAATCGAACTCGGACACCCGCAGTTGATGAAATTTTGGCTAGCTTGTAAACAAACACAAAAGTAAAATACAGCTAATCTCGTACAATTTGGAATTCGGCCGACATCTTTGGAACGGCACGCCTCTTAAGTCAATCGTAACTTCCGATGTGTCATCACAAATGACGTCAAAGGTTAGCGGCACTAGCATAGCTATGTAAGTTAGCCTTTTCGTCTAAGAAAAACAAAACAATCGAACTCGGACACCCGTAGTTGACGAAATTTTGGCTAGCTTGTAAACAAACACAAAAGTAAAATACCCCTAATCTCGCACAATTTGGAATTGGGCCGACATTTTTGGAACGACACGCCTCTTAAGTCAATCGTAACTTCCGATGTGTCATCACAAATGACGTCAAAGTTTAGCGGCACTAGCGTAGCTATGTTAGCTACAGTGTATACGTTGAACTCCCAATTAAACAGCAACATTATCCTAAGTTATCCTTTTCGTCTAAGAAAAACAAAACAATCGAACTCGGACACCCGTAGTTGACGAAATTTTGGCTAGCTTGTAAACAAACACAAAAGTAAAATTCCGCTAATCTCGTACAATTTGGAATTCGGCCGACATCTTTGGAACAACACGCCCCTTAAGTCAATCGTAACTTCCGATGTGTCATCACAAATGACGTCAAAGTTTAGCGGCACTAGCGTAGCTATGTTAGCTACAGTGTATACGTTGAACTCCCAATTAAACAGCAACATTATCCTAAGTTAGCCTTTTTGTCTAAGAAAAACAAAACAATCGAACTCGTACACCCGTAGTTGACGAAATTTTGGCTAGCTTGTAAACAAACACAAAAGTAAAATTCCGCTAATCTCGTACAATTTGGAATTCGGCCGACATCTTTGGAACGACACGCCTCTTAAGTCAATCGTAACTTCCGATGTGTCATCACAAATGACGTCAAAGGTTAGCGGCACTAGCATACCTATGTTAGCTACAGTGTATACGTTGAACTCCCAATTAAACAGCAACATTATCCTAAGTTAGCCTTTTCGTCTAAGAAAAACAAAACAATCGAACTCGGACACCCGTAGTTGACGAAATTTTGGCTAGCTTGTAAACAAACACAAAAGCAAAATTCCGCTAATCTCGTACAATTTGGAATTCGGCCGACATCTTTGGAACGGCACGCCTCTTAAGTCAATCGTAACTTCCGATGTGTCATCACAAATGACGTCAAAGGTTAGCGGCACTAGCATACCTATGTTAGCTACAGTGTATACGTTGAACTCCCAATTAAACAGCAACATTATCCTAAGTTAGCCTTTTCGTCTAAGAAAAACAAAACAATCGAACTCGGACACCCGCAGTTGATGAAATTTTGGCTAGCTTGTAAACAAACACAAAAGTAAAATACCGCTAATCTCGTACAACTTGGAATTCGGCCGACATCTTTGGAACGACACGCCTCTTAAGTCAATCGTAACTTCCGATGTGTCATCACAAATGACGTCAAAGGTTAGCGGCACTAGCGTAGCTATGTTAGCTACAGTGTATACGTTGAACTCCCAATTAAACAGCAACATTATCCTAAGTTAGCCTTTTCGTCTAAGAAAAACAAAACAATCGAACTCGGACACCCGTAGTTGACGGAATTTTGGCTAGCTTGTAAACAAACACAAAAGTAAAATCCCGCTATTCTCGTACGATTTGGAATTGGGCCGACATTTTTGGAACGACACGCCTCTTAAGTCAATCGTAACTTCCGATGTGTCATCACAAATGACGTCAAAGGTTAGCGGCACTAGCATAGCTATGTAAGTTAGCCTTTTCGTCTAAGAAAAACAAAACAATCGAACTCGGACACCCGTAGTTGACGAAATTTTGGCTAGCTTGTAAACAAACACAAAAGTAAAATACCCCTAATCTCTTACAATTTGGAATTAGGCCGACATTTTTGGAACGACACGCCTCTTAAGTCAATCGTAACTTCCGATATGTCATCACAAATGACGTCAAAGGTTAGCGGCACTAGCGTAGCTATGTTAGCTACAGTGTATACGTTGAACTCCCAATTAAATAGCAACATTATCCTAAGTTAGCCTTTTCGTCTAAGAAAAACAAAACAATCAAACTCGGACACCCGTAGTTGACGGAATTTTGGCTAGCTTGTAAACAAACACAAAAGTAAAATACCGCTATTCTCGTACGATTTGGAATTGGGCCGACATCTTTGGAACGACACGCCTCTTAAGTCAATCGTAACTTCCGATGTGTCATCACAAATGACGTCAAAGTTTAGCGGCACTAGCGTAGCTATGTTAGCTACAGTGTATACGTTGAACTCCCAATTAAACAGCAACATTATCCTAAGTTAGCCTTTTCGTCTAAGAAAAACAAAACAATCGAACTCGGACACCCGTAGTTGACGGAATTTTGGCTAGCTTGTAAACAAACACAAAAGTAAAATCCCGCTATTCTCGTACGATTTGGAATTGGGCCGACATTTTTGGAACGACACGCCTCTTAAGTCAATCGTAACTTCCGATGTGTCATCACAAATGACGTCAAAGGTTAGCGGCACTAGCATAGCTATGTAAGTTAGCCTTTTCGTCTAAGAAAAACAAAACAATCGAACTCGGACACCCGTAGTTGACGAAATTTTGGCTAGCTTGTAAACAAACACAAAAGTAAAACACCCCTAATCTCGTACAATTTGGAATTGGGCCGACATTTTTGGAAAGACACGCCTCTTAAGTCAATCGTAACTTCCGATGTGTCATCACAAATGACGTCAAAGGTTAGCGGCACTAGCGTAGCTATGTTAGCTACAGTGTATACGTTCAACTCCCAATTAAACAGCAACATTATCCTAAGTTAGCCTTTTCGTCTAAGAAAAACAAAACAATCGAACTCGGACACCCGCAGTTGACGAAATTTTGGCTAGCTTGTAAACAAACACAAAAGTAAAATTCCGCTAATCTCGTACAATTTGGAATTCGGCCGACATCTTTGGAACGACACGCCTCTTAAGTCAATCGTAACTTCCGATGTGTCATCACAAATGACGTCAAAGGTTAGCGGCACTAGCGTAGCTATGTTAGCTACAGTATATACGTTTAAACTCTCATCTAAATAGCAACATTACGCTAAGTTAGCCTTTTCGTCTAAGAAAAACAACACAATCGAACTCGGACACCCGTAGTTGACGGAATTTTGGCTAGCTTGTAAACAAACACAAAAGTAAAATACCCCTAATCTCGTACAATTTGGAATTGGGCCGACATTTTTGGAACTACACGCCTCTTAAATCAATCGTAACTTCCGATGTGTCATCACAAAGGACGTCAACGGTTAGCGGCTCTAGCGTAGCTATGTTAGCTACAGTGTATACGTTTAAACTCTCATCTAAATAGCAACATTACGCTAAGTTAGCCTTTTCGTCTAAGAAAAACAAAACAATCAAACTCGGACGTCCGTAGCTGACAACATTTTTGTAGCTTGTAAACAAACGGACATACAACGTCAAATACCGCTACTCTCGTACATTTTTGGAACTCATAACTTCGAGTTTTGTCACATTTAGTGCTCATAAACAGGCTCCATTGTGTTGGAAAGTCACTTTTTGCACGATGACTCGCAGAGAACGACGATTCCGAACATTAAATATTTGCAACAAGACCTGGTCAAACCTGGTTTGGATTGTTGACAGTGACCGGTTGACCCAGGTGTCGTATTTCTATTTTATTTTGACGGTGAGTGTTTCAAACTCGCTGAAGCGCGGAGAGTCAGCGTTTTCCCTCGCCATGGCAGATATTCCCCGGACTCCCGAGTCAAGTGGTTATCGCCTCGGTCTCAGAATGCAATTCCATCCAAACAGAAGTCTCTCTTCGGCACACAGGTGGACAAGTACACAGAGATGTGGATTCTATTTCACTTGGCAATCTTTGGGGGGGAAGAAGAAAAAAAAAAAAAAAAAAAAAAAAAAAAAAAAAAAAAGCTGATTGGCGGCGACGTGACACGATGAACCCAATCTGAGAGGCTCAGAAGTGGTTGTCAGGCGGACTTTCTTTTAGGGCCGTCAGCATATTTCCAAAGATGTTCCCATCAAACGGTGGAGGGGAGAAAAAAAAAAAGAAATCAGCATGACAATGACACGCTGGCGAGGGACACTACAAAGAAGCTGTGATATTAGCCGCGGACATTTCGTCATGATGGACCGACTTTTATTGCGGCGGGGTCTTGTCCGAGATGAAAAGCTTTTTAATTTGGGATACGCTACCACTCGGGACATCAGAAGATGTTGATAAGGAGAGAAAAGAAATGATGAAATTGATCTTGTAACTGACGGGAAGGTGGAAACGGAAAAGGGAAAAATGTTCTGCAAGAATAGTGAAGAGAACATTTCCACTCAAAAGATCAAAACACCAAAAGTCCAAATGACAAATGTACCCATCCATCCATCTTCTTCCGCTTATCCGAGGTCGGGTCGCGGGGGCAGCAGCCTAAGCAGGGAAACCCAGACCCAGTCCTATGAGCTAAAAGAACCCGATGGGACTCCTTCTTCAGCTTGACGGCATCCCTCACCGCCGGTGTCCACCAACGGGTTCTAGTATTACCGCCACGACAGGCACCAACTACCTTGCAGCCACAGCTCCAATCAGCCGCCTCGACAATAGAGGCGCGGAACATGGTCCATTCGGACTCAATGTCCAGCACCTCCCTCGTGACATGTTCAAAGTTCTTCCGGAGGTGGGAATTGAAACTCTCTCTGACAGGAGACTCTGCCAGACGTTCCCAGCAAACCCTCACAATGCGTTTGGGCCTGCCAGGTGTGTCCGGCATCCTCCCCCACCATCGCAGCCAACTCACCACCAGGTGGTGATCGGTAGAAAGCTCCGCCCCTCTCTTCACCCGAGTGTCCAAAACATGAGGCCGCAAATCCGACGACACAACTACAAAGTCGATCATGGAACTGCGGCCTAGGGTGTCCTGGTGCCAAGTGCACATATGGACACCCTTATGTTTGAACATGGTGTTCGTTATGGACAATCTGTGACGGGCACAAAAGTCCAATAACAAAACACCACTCGGGTTCAGATCCGGGCGGCCATTCTTCCCAATCACGCCTCTCCAGGTTTCACTGTCGCTGCCAACATGAGCGTTGAAGTCACCCAGTAGAACGAGAGAATCACCCGGGGGAGCACTCTCAAGTACTCCCTCGAGCGAATCCAAAAAGGGTGGGTACTCTGAGCTGCGGCTTGGCGCGTAAGCGCAAACCACAGTCAGGACCCGTTCCCCCACCCGAAGGCGGAGGGAAGCTACCCTCTCGTCCACCGGGTTGAACTCCAACATGCAGGCTCTGAGCCGGGGGGCAACAAGAATTTCCACCCCAGCCCGTCGCCTCTCACTGCCGGCAACGCCAGACTGGAAGAGAGTCCAGCCCCTCTCGAGAGAACTGGTTCCAGAGCCCTTGCTGTGTGTCGAAGTGAGTCCGACTATGTCTAGCCGGAACTTCTCCACCTCGCGCACTAGCTCAGGCTCCTTCCCCCCCAGCGAGGTGACGTTCCACGTCCCAAGAGCTAGCTTCTGTAGCCGAGGATCGGACCGCCAAGTGCCCTGCCTTCGGCCGCCGCCCAGCTCACTTCGCACCCGACCTCTATGACCCCTGCTATGGGTGGTGAGCCCATTGGAGGGGGACCCACGTTGCCTCTTCGCGCTCGCCATCGTGCCCCACCTCCGGGCCCGGCTCCAGAGGGGGGCCCCGGTGACCCGCGTCCGGGCGAGGGAAATCTGGGTTCCTTGTTTTTATCTTTCATTGAGGTCTTCGAGCTGCTCTTTGTCTGATCCCTCACCTAGGACCAGTTTGCCTTGGGAGACCCTACCAGGGGGCATAAAGCCCCCGGACAACATAGCTCCTAGGATCATTTGGACACGCAAACTCCTCTACCACGGTAAGGTGGCAGCTCAGAGAGGAAATGTACCCATAATACCCGAAACCAGTGAAGTTGGCACGTTGTGTAAATGATAATAATAAAAACAGAATACAATGATTTGCAAATCCTTTTCAATTGAATAGACTTCAAAGACAAGATACTTAACGTTCGAACTGGAAAACGTTATTTTTTTGCGAATATTAGCTCATTTGGAATTTGATGCCTGCCACATGTTTCAAAAAAAGCTGGCACAAGTGGCAAAAAAGACTGAGGAAGTTGGGGAATGCTCATCAAACACTTATTTGGAACGTCCCACAGGTGAACAGGCTAATTGGGAACAGGTGGCTGCCATGATTGGGTATAAAAGCAGCTTCCATGAAATGCTCAGTCATTCACAAACACGGATGGGGCGAGGGTCACCGCTTTGTCAACAAATGCTTGAGCAAATTGTTTAAGAAACCACATTTCTCAACCAGCAATTGCAAGGAATTTAGGGATTTCACCATCTACGGTCCGTAATATCATCAAAAGGTTCAGAGAATCTGGAGAAATCACTGCACGTAAGCGGCAAGGCCGTGACCTTCGATCCCTCAGTCAGTACTGCATCAAAAAGCGACATCAGTGTGTAAAGGATATCACCACATGGGCTCAGGAACACTTCAGAAAACCACTGTCAGTAACTACAGTTTGTCGCTACATCTGTAAGTGCAAGTTAAAACTCTACTATGCGAACCCAAAGCCATTTATCAACAACACCCAGGGCCCGAGCTCACCTAAGATGGACTGATGCAAAGTGGAAAAGTGTTCTGTGGTCTGACGAGTCCACATTTCAAATTGTTTTTGGAAACTGTGGACGTCGTGTCCTTCGGACCAAAGAGGAAAAGAACCATCCGGACTGTTCTAGGCGCAAAGTTCAAAATCCAGCATCTGGTATGGGGGTGTATTAGTACCCAAGGCATGGGTAACTTACACATCTGTGAAGGCACCATTAACGCTGAAAGGTACATACAGGTTTTGGAGCAACACATGTTCTTCCATGTGAATACCTCATAAGTCCAAAATAGATGATACATTATTATCTGCTCACAGATGCTACCAGGTGGTTGTTTGAGTAGACTGCAGCTAGTCCTGTATAAATTAACCAACCCCTGATCCTTAATGCTTCAGTCACACGCAGGATTCTCACAGGAATGAGGCAAAGATACATCCGAACACACTGTAGTGTATGATAATACATTTGCATATCGCATGATATGGTATAAATAACGCCCTCAAATATTTGTATATATTATGACCGTTGGTACTTATTTTATTTTTTGTATAATTAATTTTTTTTATTAAGTGTAATATTTAAATTGTAAATATTTTTAAATGTATCAATTTTAATTTATTACAGGTTTTGTAATAAATGAACAAAGAAGTGAATTTGTTAATTGGCAAACTGTGACTTCAAAAAAAAAAATCTAAATAAATCAAATAAACAAAAATTAATACAAATAATAATTAAAACCAAATTTAAATAAATCAAGCAAACACAATTACATACAAATAAATCGAAGTATATTTCAATCAAACAAAACAAATATTCATCCAAATTTAAATACATTAAACAAATAAAAATACATTGAAAAATTCATATTTTTACATTTAAATTAGTATAATATATGAATATGTCAACATCAGCACAAACGAGAATGATCATCTGCTCACAGATGCCACCTGATGGTTGTTTGAGTACACTGCAGCGAGTCCTGTATAAATTAACCAAACCTCACCCCTTAATGCTTCAATCGCACGCAGGATTCTCACAAGAATGAGGCAAAAATACACCCAAACACACAATGTGTTAGGAGAGCACATTTGCTTATTGCATAAATATCGCGTACATTATGACAGTTGGTGCTTTTTTTTAATGTATTGATTTAATAAGTGTATTATTAAAATTGCATATATTTTTAAATGTATGAATGTTACAGGGTTTGTAAAAAATGTACAAAAAAGTGAATTAGTTCATTGGTAAACAGTGAATTAAAAAAAAACAAAAATAAGATATACCAAATAAATTAAACATGAAAAATAACAACTCAAATTTAAATTAACTTAACACAATTTCATATAAAGCATACATCAAACCAAATGAAAATACATTAAACAAATGCAATTAATTTATCAAAAAATATAACTAAATCCCTCCAAATTTTAATAAACTAAAAAAATACAAAAATATAAAAAATATTCATGTTTGTACATGTACATTAATATATGTGAATATGATATCAAGATCAATACAATTGAGGATGCTTGTATGATACACACCCACCTGAACTGAAAAGACAATAATGATACAAAACACAGGTATTTCCGTGTTGTTGTTTTTTGTTTTTTTACATGAGTGCCATGAAGGACGTGTCCACTGACATAGTCCACCACCACCACCCGCACCAACCTGAGTCTGCAAGACAGGATTGGACACGGCGGGACCCGTGTGCAGAGGCCAGCCTTAAATCCATTACAATCTCTAGCAATCGTTTTATAGCCTCCGGGTGCTTTCGTGCTTATTCCTCGTAGGAGACGAGCATCACTCGTGCTGCGGCCAGTCAACATTTACCATGAACTCTTTCGCCCGAGTACAAACAGTTCAGGAAATTGCCTGGGTGCAGACTTAGCTGAAAATGAGTCAATACTATAGACGGTACACTTAGAGTAGTCAGTGTGCAGGTTTAGCGGTGCTGCCAGCACACACTGTTGACTTATCTGGCAACACAACTTGGTGGTGGTAGCGTCACAGTCTGAGTATGCACAAGTGCTGCCAAGACCACCACCACCATGCTTAACTGTGAGACACGATTATCCTGCTGCATTTTTGATGCTGGAATTTAAGTTTCTCCCCGTTAACTGCAGTTCCCACAGGGCTGGCAGCAGCACTCGTGCATACCCATACCTTGACGCTACCACCACAATGCTTGAGTAAGGGTAAGACACACTTGTCTTGCAACAAGTGTTGGAATTCAGGTTTCCCTCACTTGGCCACAGCTGCCGCAGTCCAAGTAGCACTCATGCATACCCAGACCTGTACGCTACCACAGGTGAAACCATTACCTTGCCACTTTTTTTTGTTGGAAATTAGACTTCCCTCAAGGAACCAGTTTCTCCCACAATGCAGGCAGCACTCATGCATACCCAAACCGTAGCGCCTCTTTTATCATCCTTGGCTGTGGGCAAGACACAATTATTTTGCTTCACTTTTATCGTGGAAGTCAGGTTTATCTCAATGACCTGCAGCAGCACTCATGCATATCTCGATCTTAGCGTGACCACCACCATGCTTGATTGTAGGCAAGACATAATTATCTTGCTACACTTTTGTGTTGGAATTAAGGTTTTCTTAAATTAACCACAGCTCCCACAGTCCAGGCTGCACTCGTGCATACCCAGAACTGTTTTCTACCACAACCATGCTTGACTGTAAAACCATTATTTTGCCACTTTTTAGCGTTAGAAATTAGGCTTCCTTCAAGGAACCAAATGCTCCCACAACGCAGGCAGCACTCATGCATACCCAAACCGTAACACCTCCTTTACCATGCCTGGCTGTGGGTAAGACACAATTATTTTGCCTTACTTTAATGTTGGTAGTCAATGAACTGCATACCCCCCAGTGCTGGCAGCAGCACTCGTGCATATCCAGACTTTAGCATTACCACCATCATATTTCATTGTAAGCAAGACACTTATTTTAATACACTTTTGTGTTGGAATTAAGGTTTATCTCAATTAACCGCAATTCCGCAGTGCTATCAGCACTCGTGCATACCCTGACAGTGGAACTACCACAACCCTGCGCGACTGACAATCATCTTGCTACACTTTTGTGTTGTAATTCAGGTTTGCCTATATTAACTAAAATTCCCCCAGTTCTGGCAGCACTCATGCATACCCAGACAGTGGAACTACCACAACCATGCATGACTGTCAATCATCTTGCTACACTTTTGTGTTGTAATTCAGGTTTTCATCAATTAACCGCAATTCTCTCAGTTCTGGCAGCACTCGTGCATACCCAGACAGTGGAACTACCACAACCATGCATGACTGACAATCATCTTGCTACACTTTTGTGTTGTAGTTCAGGTTTTCATCAATTAACCGCAATCCCCTCAGTTCTGGCAGCACTCGTGCATACCCAGACAGTGGAACTACCACAACCATGCGTGACTGACACTTTTGTGTTGTAATTCAGGTTTGCTTCAATTAACCGCAATTCCCGCAGTGCTATCAGCACTCGTGCATACCCTGACAGTGGAACTACCACAACCATGCATGACTGACAATCTACTTGGTACACTTTTGTGTTGTAATTCAGGTTTGCCTCAATTAATCGCAGCACTCGTGCATTCCCAGACAGTGGAACTACCACAACCATGTGTGACTGACAATCATCTTGCTACACATTTGTGTTGCAATTCAGATTTGCCTCAATTAACCGCAATTCCCCCAGTGCTGGCAGCACTCGTGCATACCCAGACAGTAGAACTTCCACGACCATGTGTGACTGACAATCAACTTGCTACACTTTTGTCTTCTAACTCAAGTTTGCCTCAATTAATCACAGTTCCCTCAGTGCTGGCAGCACTCATGCATACCCAGACAGTGGAACTACCACAACCATGCATGACTGACAATCAACTTACTACACTTTTGTGTTGTAATTCAGGTTTTCATCAATTAACCGCAATTCCCTCAGTTCTGGCAGCACTCGTGCATACCCAGACAGTGGAACTACCACAACCATGCGTGACTGACAATCAACTTACTACACTTTTGTGTTGTAATTCAGGTTTTCATCAATTAACCGCAATTCCCTCAGTTCTGGCAGCACTCGTGCATACCCGGACAGTGGAACTACCACAACCATGTGTGACTGACAATCATCTTGCTACACTTTAGTGTTGTAATTCAGCTTTTCTTTAATTAGCCGCAATTCCCTGAGTGCTATGAGCACTCGTGCATACCCAGACAGTGGAACTACCACAACCATGCGTGACTGACAATCAACTTACTACACTTTTGTGTTGTAATTCAGGTTTTCATCAATTAACCGCAATTCCCTCAGTTCTGGCAGCACTTGTGCATACCCAGACAGTGGAACTACCACAACCATGCATGACTGACAATCATCTTGCTACACTTTTGTGTTGTAATTCAGGTTTTCATCAATTAACCGCAATTCCCTCAGTTTTGGCAGCACTCGTGCATACCCAGACAGTGGAACTACCACAACCATGTGTGACTGACAATCATCTTGCTACACTTTTGTGTTGTAATTCAGGTTTTCATCAATTAACCGCAATTCCCTCAGTTTTGGCAGCACTCGTGCATACCCAGACAGTGGAACTACCACAACCATGTGTGACTGACAATCATCTTACTACACTTTTGTGTTGTGACTCAGGTTTTCATCAATTAACCGCAATTCCCTCAGTTCTGGCAGCACTCGTGCATACCCAGACAGTGGAACTACCACAACCATGCGTGACTGACAATCATCTTACTACACTTTTGTGTTGTGACTCAGGTTTTCATCAATTAACCGCAATTCCCTCAGTTCTGGCAGCACTCGTGCATACCCAGACAGTGGAACTACCACAACCATGCATGACTGACAATCAACCTGCTACACTTTTGTGTTGTAATTCAGTTTTCCTCAATTAACCGCAGCACTCGTGCATACCCAGACAGTGGAACTACCACAACCATGCATGACTGACAATCAACTTACTACACTTTTGTGTTGTAATTCAGGTTTTCATCAATTAACCGCAATTCCCTCAGTTCTGGCAGCACTCGTGCATACCCAGACAGTGGAACTACCACAACCATGTGTGACTGACAATCATCTTGCTACACTTTTGTGTTGTAATTCAGGTTTTCATCAATTAACAGCAATTCTCTCAGTTCTGGCAGCACTCGTGCATACCCTGACAGTGGAACTACCACAACCATGCATGACTGACAATCAACTTGCTACACTTTTGTGTTGTAATTCAGGTTTTCATCAATTAACCGCAATTCCCTCAGTTCTGGCAGCACTCGTGCATACCCAGACAGTGGAACTACCACAACCATGTGTGACTGACAATCATCTTGCTACACTTTCTTTTGTGTTGTATTTCAGGTTTTCATCTATTAACCGCAATTCCCTCAGTTTTGGCAGCACTCGTGCATACCCAGACAGTGGAACTACCACAACCATGCATGACTGACAATCAACCTGCTACACTTTTGTGTTGTAATTCAGTTTTCCTCAATTAACCGCAGCACTCGTGCATACCCAGACAGTGGAACTACCACAACCATGCATGACTGACAATCAACTTACTACACTTTTGTGTTGTAATTCAGGTTTTCATCAATTAACCGCAATTCCCTCAGTTCTGGCAGCACTCGTGCATACCCAGACAGTGGAACTACCACAACCATGTGTGACTGACAATCATCTTGCTACACTTTTGTGTTGTAATTCAGGTTTTCATCAATTAACAGCAATTCTCTGTTCTGGCAGCACTCATGCATACCCAGACAGTGGAACTACCACAACCATGCATGACTGACAATCAACTTGCTACACTTTTGTGTTGTAATTCAGGTTTTCCTCAATTAACCGCAATTTCCGCAGTGCTATCAGCACTCGTGCATACCCTGACAGTGGAACTACTACAACCATGCGTGACTGACAATCATCTTGCTACACTTTTGTGTTGGAATTCAGGTTTTCATCAATTAACCGCAATTCCCTCAGTTCTGGCAGCACTCGTGCATACCCAGACAGTGGAACTACCACAACCATGCGTGACTGACAATCATCTTACTACACTTTTGTGTTGTAATTCAGCTTTTCTTTAGTTAACCGCAATTCCCTGAGTGCTATTAGCACTCGTGCATACCCAGACAGTGGAACTACCACAACCATGCATGACTGACAATCATCTTGCTACACTTTTGTGTTGTAGTTCAGGTTTTCATCAATTAACCGCAATTCCCTCAGTTCTGGCAGCACTCGTGCATACCCAGACAGTGGAACTACCACAACCATGCCTGTCTGACAATCATCTTGCTACACTTTTGTGTTGTAGTTCAGGTTTTCATCAATTAACCGCAATTCCCTCAGTTCTGGCAGCACTCGTGCATACCCAGACAGTGGAACTACCACAACCATGCATGACTGACAATCATCTTGCTACACTTTTGTGTTGTAATTCAGGTTTTCATCAATTAACCGCAATTCTCTCAGTTCTGGCAGCACTCGTGCATACCCAAACAGTGGAACTACCACAACCATGCATGACTGACAATCAACTTACTACACTTTTGTGTTGTAATTCAGGTTTTCATCAATTAACCGCAATTCCCTCAGTTCTGGCAGCACTCGTGCATACCCAGACAGTGGAACTACCACAACCATGTGTGACTGACAATCATCTTGCTACACTTTCTTTTGTGTTGTATTTCAGGTTTTCATCAATTAACCGCAATTCCCTCAGTTCTGGCAGCACTCGTGCATACCCAGGCAGTGGAACTACCACAACCATGCATGACTGACAATCAACTTACTACACTTTTGTGTTGTAATTCAGGTTTTCATCAATTAACCGCAATTCCCTCAGTTCTGGCAGCACTCGTGCATACCCAGACAGTGGAACTACCACAACCATGCGTGACTGACAATCATCTTACTACACTTTCTTTTGTGTTGTATTTCAGGTTTTCATCAATTAACCGCAATTCCCTCAGTTCTGGCAGCACTCGTGCATACCCAGACAGTGGAACTACCACAACCATGCGTGACTGACAATCGTCTTGCTACACTTTTGTGTTGCGATTCAGGTTTGCCTCAATGAGCCGCAGCACCGCCATTGCTGGCAGCAGCACTCGTGCACACCCAGGCTTTACCACCACGATGCTTGACTTTGGGCACGACACAGCCATCTTGTTACTTATTGTGTTTATGAGCTAA
Source organism: Entelurus aequoreus (assembly GCF_033978785.1). Lineage (NCBI taxonomy): Eukaryota > Metazoa > Chordata > Actinopteri > Syngnathiformes > Syngnathidae > Entelurus > Entelurus aequoreus. The sequence continues at coordinate 80,621,088 of NC_084735.1, forward strand.
TAGCTAGGTGTTGCTAGTGAATCTATACTGCTACGCAAGCTGTACACAGACTACTCTAATGAATCCCCATTCCTACAGCATTGCCCCTTAACAAGACATGCTGCAACACAAAAGTAATCATCCTCTTCCATAACCTAATGGGTGACTTCAGTCAGCGGCAAACTTTAGCATCCGAGCTGATCCGACTCCAACGGTGATCTCCCGCCGTGCGTTCGAAGGCTCCTACGAGCGCGCACGAAGCAGACCACCTGTGGGGGGCGCCGGCTGTTGCATACAAATCCGGCTGCGCAAAAAAAAAAGGGGATTGTGCCGCTAACGATTTACAAGCAGAAACGTCACGTAAAACGCTGCGCAGCGACCGCCACGCGTGAAGAGCAGCATTATGATCCTGACAGGAAGTGTAATCAGCGCCACTTGCCAGAATAATCCTTTGCTGAAAAATGGAAATTATTTTTTAGTCGACTCTTGAGGATTCACTTCTCGTTTTACTGCAGCAAATTCCTGTCCATGCCTGCATAAAAACGACACTAATCTACAGATATATTCCCAAGCTGTTGTAGTACGTCTTTAAGAACAGCTGCTCCTGTCATATAGAGGATCTTTGACCAAGATCTATGCAGTACGTCCTTAGAAATGTGTTTTATAGAGGATCTTTGACTAAGATCTATGCAGTACGTCCTTAGAAACATGTGTTATATCGGGGATCTTTGACTAAAATCTACACAGTAAGTCCTTAGAGACATGTGTTTTATAGAGGATCTTTGACTAAGATCTGTGCAGTACGTCCTTAAAGACATGTGTTATATAGATGATCTTTGACTAAGATCTCTGCAGTATGTCCTTAGAGATATATAATACATAGAGGATTTTTGACTCAGGCATATGCAGTACGTCCTTAGAAACATGTGTTATATAGAAGATCTTTGACTAAGATCTGTGCAGTACGTCCTTAGAGACATGTGATATAGAGGATCTTTGACTAAGATCTATGCAGTACGTCCTCAGAAACATGTTGTTATATAGAGGATCTTTGACTAAGGCATATGCAGTACGTCCTTAGAAACATGTGTTATATAGAAGAACTTTGACTAAGATCTATGCAGTACGTCCTCAGAAACATGTGTTATATAGAGGATCTTTGACTAAGGTATATGCAGTACGCCCTTAGAAACATGTGTTATATAGAGGATCCTTGACTAAGGTCTATGCAGTCGGTTGTTAGAAACATGCGTTATTTAGAGGATCTGTGACTATGGTCTATGCACTAGGTCCTTAGAAACATGCGTTATATAGAGGATCTTTGACTAAGGTATATGCAGTACGTCCTTAGAAACATGTGTTATATAGAGGATCTTTGACTAAGGTCTATGCAGTACATCCCTAGAAACATGTGTTATATAGAGGATCTTTGACTAAGGTATATGCAGTACGTCCTTAGAAACGTGTTATATAGAGGATCTTTGACTAAGGTCTATGCAGTACATCCCTAGAAACATGTGTTATATAGATGATTTTACACTAAGATCTATGCAGTATGTCCTCAGAAACATGTGTATATAAAGGATCTTTGACTAAGGTCTATGCACTAGGTCCTTAGAAACATGCGTTATATAGAGGATCTTTGACTAAGGTATATGCAGTACGTCCTTAGAAACATGTGTTATATAGAGGATCCTTGACTAAGGTCTATGCAGTCGGTCGTTAGAAACATGCGTTATTTAGAGGATCTGTGACTATGGTCTATGCACTAGGTCCTTAGAAACATGTGTTATATAGAGGCTCTTTGACTAAGGTATATGCAGTACGTCCTTAGAAACATGTGTTATATAGAGGCTCTTTGACTAAGGTCTATGCAGTCGGTCGTTAGAAACATGCGTTAGAGGATCTGTGACTAAGGTCTATGCACTAGGTCCTTAGAAACATGCGTTATATAGAGGATCTTTGACTAAGGTATATGCAGTACGTCCTTAGAAACGTGTTATATAGAGGATCGTTGACTAAGGTCTTTACAGTACGTCCTTAGAAACATGTTGTTATATAGAGGATCGTTGACTAAGGTCTTTACAGTACGTCCTTAGAAACATGTTGTTATATAGAGGATCTTTGACTAAGGTATATGCAGTACGTCCTTAGAAACATGTGTTATATAGAGGATCCTTGACTAAGGTCTATGCAGTCGGTCGTTAGAAACATGCGTTATTTAGAGGATCTGTGACTATGGTCTATGCACTAGGTCCTTAGAAACATGTGTTATATAGAGGATCTTTGACTAAGGTATATGCAGTACGTCCTTAGAAACATGTGTTATATAGAGGCTCTTTGACTAAGGTCTATGCAGTCGGTCGTTATAAACATGCGTTAGAGGATCTGTGACTAAGGTCTATGCACTAGGTCCTTAGAAACATGCGTTATATAGAGGATCTTTGACTAAGGTATATGCAGTACGTCCTTAGAAACATGTGTTATATAGAGGATCGTTGACTAAGGTCTTTACAGTACGTCCTTAGAAACATGTTATATAGAGGATCTTTGACTAAGGTATATGCAGTACGTCCTTAGAAACATGTGTTATATAGAGGATCCTTGACTAAGGTCTATGCAGTATGTCGTTAGAAACATGCGTTAGAGGATCTGTGACTAAGGTCTATGCACTAGGTCCTTAGAAACATGCGTTATATAGAGGATCTTTGACTAAGGTATATGCAGTACGTCCTTAGAAACATGTGTTATATAGAGGATCCTTGACTAAGGTCTATGCAGTCGGTCGTTAGAAACATGCGTTAGAGGATCTGTGACTAAGGTCTATGCAGTACGTCCTTAGAAACATGCGTTATATAGAGGAACTTTGACTAAGGTATATGCAGTACGTCCTTAGAAACATGTGTTATATAGAGGATCGTTGACTAAGGTCTTTACAGTACGTCCTTAGAAACATGTTATATAGAGGATCTTTGACTAAGGTATATGCAGTACGTCCTTAGAAACATGTGTTATATAGAGGCTCTTTGACTAAGGTCTATGCAGTCGGTCGTTAGAAACATGCGTTAGAGGATCTGTGACTAAGGTCTATGCACTAGGTCCTTAGAAACATGCGTTATATAGAGGATCTTTGACGAAGGTATATGCAGTACGTCCTTAGAAACATGTTGTTATATAGAGGATCTTTGACTAAGGTATATGCAGTACGTCCTTAGAAACATGTGTTATATAGAGGCTCTTTGACTAAGGTCTATGCAGTCGGTCGTTAGAAACATGCGTTAGAGGATCTGTGACTAAGGACTATGCACTAGGTCCTTAGAAACATGCGTTATATAGAGGATCTTTGACTAAGGTATATGCAGTACGTCCTTAGAAACATGTGTTATATAGAGGATCGTTGACTAAGGTCTTTACAGTACGTCCTTAGAAACATGTTGTTATATAGAGGATCTTTGACTAAGGTATATGCAGTACGTCCTTAGAAACATGTGTTGTATAGAGGCTCTTTGACTAAGGTCTATGCAGTCGGTCGTTAGAAACATGCGTTAGAGGATCTGTGACTAAGGTCTATGCACTAGGTCCTTAGAAACATGCGTTATATAGAGGATCTTTGACTAAGGTATATGCAGTACGTCCTTAGAAACATGTGTTATATAGAGGATCTTTGACTAAGGTCTTTACAGTACGTCCTTAGAAACATGTTGTTATATAGAGGATCGTTGACTAAGGTCTTTACAGTACGTCCTTAGAAACATGTTGTTATATAGAGGATCGTTGACTAAGGTATATGCAGTACGTCCTTAGAAACATGTGTTATATAGAGGATCCTTGACTAAGGTCTATGCAGTCGGTCGTTAGAAACATGCGTTAGAGGATCTGTGACTAAGGTCTATGCACTAGGTCCTTAGAAACATGCGTTATATAGAGGATCTTTGACTAAGGTATATGCAGTACGTCCTTAGAAACATGTGTTATATAGAGGATCGTTGACTAAGGTCTTTACAGTACGTCCTTAGAAACATGTTGTTATATAGAGGATCTTTGACTAAGGTATATGCAGTACGTCCTTAGAAACATGTGTTATATAGAGGATCCTTGACTAATGTCTATGCAGTCGGTCGTTAGAAACATGCGTTAGAGGATCTGTGACTAAGGTCTATGCACTAGGTCCTTAGAAACATGCGTTATATAGAGGATCTTTGACTAAGGTATATGCAGTACGTCCTTAGAAACATGTGTTATATAGAGGATCGTTGACTAAGGTCTTTACAGTACGTCCTTAGAAACATGTTGTTATATAGAGGATCGTTGACTAAGGTATATGCAGTACGTCCTTAGAAACATGTGTTATATAGAGGATCCTTGACTAAGGTCTATGCAGTCGGTCGTTAGAAACATGCGTTAGAGGATCTGTGACTAAGGTCTATGCACTAGGTCCTTAGAAACATGCGTTATATAGAGGATCTTTGACTAAGGTATATGCAGTCGGTCCTTAGAAACATGTGTTATATAGAGGATATTTGACTAAGGTCTATGCAGTCGGTCCTTAGAAACATGTGTTATATAGAGGATATTTGACTAAGGTATAGACCTTAGTCAAATATCCTCTATATAACACATGTACGACCTTAGAAACATGTGTTATATAGAGGATCTTTGACTAAGAAATATGCAGTACGTCTTTAGAAACATGTGTTTTATAGAGGATCTTTGACTATTATCTTTGCAGTATGTTCTTAGAAACATGTGTTATATAGAGGATTTTACACTAAGATCTGTGCAGTATGTCCTCAGAAACATGTATTATATAGAGGATCTTTGACTAAGGTCTCTGCAGTACGTCCTTAGAAACATGTGTTATATAGAGGATCTTTGACTAAGACCTTGTCAGAGAGAGAATCTTTGCTAACGTTTTTGCTGTATGTTCTCAAAAAACTGTGCAGCACCAGGATCTCTGACCAACATTTTGGCAGTAGATCCTCAAAATTGACAGGATGCTCCTGTTACGTAGAGGATCTTTGACGGGCGTTTTCTGTGCTAGGCCTTCAAAAACAGCAGTGAGCGCAGTTTGATTGAACAAAAAGATCCTCATAGAACAGGATCTTTGACTACTGTTTTTTGCAGTAGGTCTTCTGTTATTTTGTCATGTAGAGGATCTTTGACTGCAATACGTCCTCAAAAACAGCAGAATAGATCTGTCGTATAAAGGATCTTTGACTACAGTGTATATCTATGGTTTTATGAATACTTTAGTTGAATAGTAATCAGTGTTTCCCACACATTCATTTATTTGTGGATGTCCGCCACGTCCACCACAAATAAAAAAAATTAAAAAATTGTTTTATTTATTTATTTTTTTGTCCTGTCCAGCTTCACAGGTAAATCATATAGTTGATGTAGATGCCCGTATCGGCTGCTCAGATTTACTTTACAAAAGAGAAGTGTAGGATACTTCTCTTGTCGCCTTATTTGTATTTGACTTTATTAAATGTATTTATATTAGAAACACAACATGTGTATATAACAAAGGGTGCAAAGTCTGCAGGCAGTAGGAAACACATGGTTAAGTGTAGGGAGTAAAACTGATGGCAGTCTAAAGTTCAAGATTTTTGGAGCTTTTTTAAAAGTTCAGATGTTTGATGAAGCTCTGTGTCTATCTACCTCCACTACTGTTTTCTGTTTATTTGTTACTGACTGTGGCAGGACACCTCTGCCTCTGTTTCACTTTATGTTGCTGGTAAAAAATTATGGTTTTAGTAGTAGGCTAAAGTAAAATTATTTAGTATGCACTAATTAAAGGGGCAGAGCTTTAAGAGACATTTTAGCTTTTATATTTTATAAGATATATTTTTTGTAAGAACCACAATTAATACATATATTTCAGTGAATAACTTATTGTTCAAATCTGTTTATAAATATGTACATAACGTGTTGTAATTATATTGTGAAATGGATGGATGGACGTTTAAAACAAAACTGTTATTAATTAGTAAGTATACATTTTTTGAGCCTTTTTAGAGAAAATCATATCATTGTAGTAAATTATGCAAATTACTCGATGATGTCATGGTGCCCGCGCCCATAGCCACGCCCATAGCCACAGGTATCTTGGCAGTTTATGGGAAACACTGGTAATACACGCTTGTACTACATAAAATAAGGTGTTTACTTGTACAAGAGGAGAGTACACAGTGCAGTACTGCGTGGTGAGTACATTTATGTCTGGAACATTTCCTTTCAAAACTCTGGTATTCCTCAACCGTCCACCCGGCGCGTCGGCGTCATTACGTCCAAACGGCCCAGAGAGTTTATTGTTCCAGGTCTTTCTCCGTCCCTTTCCGGCGCTTTGCTATTTTTGTAGAGACCGAATGTGGAATTAAACAAGAATAAAAATAAATGTGTGTGGGAGGAAGAGAGGGGGGGAAAAAAGCTACATTTTTAGGTTGAAGCAGGAGGATGAAAACAAACAAGAGTGGCTCCATGTGTGGGAGACGTGTTTGTCAGGCAATAGTTTGCTGAGGTATTGATCAGGAAAATAATTGCTACTTTACTGTGTCATTTTTCAATGACAATTTAAAAGGCTGGAACACTTCGCCACGTAATCCCCCCAACGGCGCCTTGTAATCAGCGCGGGCCGCGACTACTTAAAGCTCATTGTTATTTTCCCCAGAAACTCTCCCGGCGAGCCTTGAGAGTGTCAACTCTGGCCTGCGCTGACAAGCCGAGGAGCAGCAACGCTCTCTGGATGTACTCAGCCAGCAAATTTATGCTAACTAATTCACGCCCGGGATTATCAGGTTTTTTGTTTTTTTTTGTTGCGCCTTCGCTCGACTCTTCCCTCCCTCACCGCCGGCCAATAAATGAGATTAGGAACACGGGAAGGCATGACTCCGACACCGGCGAGGTGGAATAGATGGTTTGGGAGTACTGCCTTATCGGCTGAGGCAGAGATAGCGAGAGAGAGAAGAACTGCAGAGTCAATTTTAGCTCCTTTCTGGGAATTTATCTTCCTTAGGAGGACATCTTGTCGTGACACTCGTCTTGTCAACAAAGGCCGGAGGAGCCGCGCTCCAACGCCTAACGGCTGCTGGCTGGTTTCGTATGCAGAATGTAACATATGCAGAATGTAAAATATGCAGAATGTAACATATGCAGAATGTAACATATGCAGAATGTAAAATATGCAGAATGTAAAATATGCAGAATGTAGCATATGCAGAATGTAGCATATGCAGAATGTAACATATGCAGAATGTAACATATGCAGAATGTAACATATGCAGAATGTAAAATATGCAGAATGTAAAATATGCAGAATGTAGCATATGCAGAATGTAACATATGCAGAATGTAACATATGCAGAATGTAACATATGCAGAATGTAAAATATGCAGAATGTAACATATGCAGAATGTAACATATGCAGAATGTAAAATATGCAGAATATAACGTATGCGGAATGTAACATATGCGTAATATATATGCAGAATGTAACATGGGAATGTAACATATCCGTAATGTAACATATCCGTAATGTAACATATCCGGAATGTAACATATGCGGAATGTAACGTATGCAGAATGTAACATACGCAGAATGTAACGTATGCAGAATGTAAAATATGCAGAATGTAACATATGCAGAATGTAAAATATGCAGAATGTAAAATATGCAGAATATAACGTATGCGGAATGTAACATATGCGTAATATAATATATGCAGAATGTAACATGGGAATGTAACATATGCAGAATGTAACATATCAGGAATGTAACATATGCGGAATGTAACGTATGCAGAATGTAACATATGAGTAATATAGCGTATGCGGAATGTAACGTATGCGTAATATAATATATGCAGAATGTAACATATGGGAATGTAACATATGCAGAATGTAACATATGCATAATATAGCATATGCAGAATGTAACATATGCATAATATAGCATATTCAGAATGTAACATATGGGCATGTAACATATGCAGAATGTAACATATGCATAATATAGCATATGCAGAATGTAACATATGCATAATATAGCATATTCAGAATGTAACATATGGGCATGTAACATATGCAGAATGTAACATCTGCGTAATATAACATATGCGGAATGTAACATATGTGTAATATAATATATGCAGAATGTAACATATGCAGAATGTAAAATATGCAGAATGTAAAATATGCAGAATATAATGTATGCGGAATGTAACATATGCGTAATATAATATATGTAGAATGTAACATATGCAGAATGTAAAATATGCAGAATATAACGTATGCGGAATGTAACATATGCGTAATATAATATATGCAGAATGTAACATGGGAATGTAACATATCCGTAATGTAACATATCCGGAATATAACATATGCGGAATGTAAAATATGCGGAATGTAACGTATGCAGAATGTAACATATGGGAATGTAACATATCCGTAATGTAACATATCCGGAATATAACATATGCGGAATGTAAAATATGCGGAATGTAACGTATGCAGAATGTAACATATGCAGACTGTAACATATGAGTAATATAGCGTATGCGGAATGTAACGTAAGCGTAATATAATATATGCAGAATGTAACATATGGGAATGTAACATATGCAGAATGTAACATATGCATAGTATAGCATATGCAGAATGTAACATATGGGAATGTAACATATGCAGCATGTAACATCTGCGTAATATAACATATGCGGAATGTAACGTATGTGTAATATAATATATGTAGAATGTAACATATGCAGAATGTAAAATATGCAGAATATAACGTATGCGGAATGTAACATATGCGTAACATAATATATGCAGAATGTAACATGGGAATGTAACATATGCAGAATGTAACATATGGGAATGTAACATATCCGTAATGTAACATATCCGGAATGTAACATATGCGGAATGTAAAATATGCGGAATGTAACGTATGCAGAATGTAACATATGCAGAATGTAACATATGAGTAATATAGCGTATGCGGAATGTAACGTAAGCGTAATATAATATATGCAGAATGTAACATATGGGAATGTAACATATGCAGAATGTAACATATGCATAATATAGCATATGCAGAATGTAACATATGGGAATGTAACATATGCAGAATGTAACATATGGGAATGTAACATATGCAGAATGTAACATCTGCGTAAGATAACATATGCGGAATGTAACATATGTGTAATATAATATATGTAGAAGGTAACATATGCAGAATGTAAAATATGCAGAATGTAACATATGCAGAATATAACGTATGCGGAATGTAACATATGCGTAACATAATATATGCAGAATGTAACATGGGAATGTAACATATGCAGAATGTAACATATGGGAATGTAACATATCCGTAATGTAACATATCCGGAATGTAACTTATGCGGAATGTAAAATATGCGGAATGTAACATATGCACAATGTAACCTATGCAGAATGTAACATATGAGTAATATAGCGTATGCGGAATGTAACGTAAGCGTAATATAATATATGCAGAATGTAACATATGGGAATGTAACATATGCAGAATGTAACATATGCATAATATAGCATATGCAGAATGTAACATATGGGAATGTAACATATGCAGAATGTAACATCTGCGTAATATAACATATGCGGAATGTAACATGTGTAATATAATATATGCAGAATGTAAAATATGCAGAATATAATGTATGCGGAATGTAACTTATGCGTAACATAATATATGCAGAATGTAACATATGCAGAATGCAACATATGGGAATGTAACATATCCGGAATGTAACATATCCGGAATGTAACATATGCGGAATGTAAAATATGCGGAATGTAACGTATGCAGAATGTAACCTATGCAGAATGTAACATATGAGTAATATAGCGTATGTGGAATGTAACGTATGCGTAATATAATATATGCAGAATGTAACATATGGGAATGTAACATATGCAGAATGTAACATATGCATAATATAGCATATGCAGAATGTAACATATGGGAATGTAACATATGCAGAATGTAACATCTGCGTAATATAACATATGCGGAATGTAACATATGTGTAATATAATATATGTAGAATGTAACATATGCAGAATGTAAAATATGCAGAATATAATGTATGCGGAATGTAACATATGCGTAACATAATATATGCAGAATGTAACATGGGAATGTAACACATGCAGAATGTAACATGTGGGAATGTAACATATCCGTAATGTAACATATCCGGAATGCAACATATGCGGAATGTAAAATATGCGGAATGTAACGTATGCAGAATGTAGCATATACAGAATGTAACATATGAGTAATATAGCGTATGCGGAATGTAACGTATGCATAATATAATATATGCAGAATGTAACATATGGGAATGCAACATATGCAGAATGTAACATATGCGTGATATAACGTATGCAGAATGCAACATGTACGGAATGTAACATATGCAGAATGTAACATATGCGTCATATAACGTATGCAGAATGTAACATACGGAATGTAAAATATGCGGAATGTAACGTATGCAGAATGTAACATATGCAGAATCTAACATATGCGTGATATAACGTATGCAGAATGTAACATATACGGAATGTAAAATATGCGGAACGTATCATATGCAGAATGTAAAATATGCAGAATGTAACATATACGGAATGTAACATATGCAGAATGTAACATATGCGTGATATAACGTATGCAGAATGTAACATATACGGAATGTAAAATATGCGGAATGTAACATATGCAGAATGTAACATTTGCGTAATATAACGTATGCGGAATGTAACATATGTGTAATATAATATATGCAGAATGTAACATATGGGAATGTAACATATGCAGAATGTAACATATAAATAATATAAAATATGCATAATGTAACATTTGCGTAATATAACGTATGCGGAATGTAACAAATGTGTAATATAATATATGCAGAATGTAACATATGGGAATGTAACTTATGCAGAATGTAACATATAAATAATATAACATATGCATAATGTAACATATACAATGTGTACTAGTCCTCTACGATGTGTACTAGTCATCTACGATGCATACTAGTCATATACGATGTGTACTAGTCCTTTACGATGTGTACTTGTCCTTTACGATGTGTACTAGTCATCTAGGATGCATACTAGTCATATACGATGCATACTAGTCCTTTACGATGTGTACTTGTCCTCTACGATGTGTACTCGTCATCTACGATGCATACTAGTCATATACGATGCGTACTAGTCCTTTACGATGTGTACTTGTCCTCTACGATGTGTACTAGTCATCTAGGATGCATACTAGTCATATACGATGCGTACTAGTCCTTTACGATGTGTACTTGTCCTCTATGTGTACTAGTCATCTAGGATGCATACTAGTCATATACGATGCGTACTAGTCCTTTACGATGTGTACTTGTCCTCTACGATGTGTACTAGTCATCTAGGATGCATACTAGTCATATACGATGTGTACTAGTCCTTTACGATGTGTACTTGTCCTCTATGTGTACTAGTCATCTACGATGTGTACTAGTCCTCTACAATGTGTAGTAGTCCTCCACGATGTGTACTAGTCCTTTACGATGTGTACTTTTCCTCTACGATGTGTACTAGTCATCTACGATGTGTACTAGTCATCTACGATGTGTACTAGTCATCTACGATGTGTACTAGTCCTTTACAATGCGTACTAGTCATCCACGATGCCTACTAGTCCTCTACAATGTGTAGTAGTCCTCTACGATGTGTGCTAGTCCTTTACGATGTGTAGTAGTTCTCTACGATGCTTAATAGTTCTCTACGATGCGTAGTAGTCATCTACGATGTCTACTTGTCCTCTACGATGTGTACTCGTCCTCAGTAGAATTAGAGTGAGTCCATTTCTGTCTGCTTGTCCTCATTTTTTTTTTCTTTTTCCAAGGGCAAACTTTTTTTTCTTGTCTCCGCACTCGAGCAGCAGCGTTGCCGCAGTCGGCGATTTACTTCCTGCTCGTCTCTTCTTCCTGCTCGTCTCGTCCTGATGCTCTTTTTGCCTTCCATATTTCTATACATTATTCAAGCATGCTGGCGTGCAGAGGATGTTGACGACGCACAGACGTCGTTCCATTTTTTTTTTTTCACCTTTAAACATTTCCCGTTCATGCAGTTCAATAATGCATGTGCGATCTGTGTGTGTTTGTGTGTGTGTGTGTGTGTGTTTGTGTGTATGAGCGGTATGCCAAAAGTGTGATTGCAAAGGCTGAAAGAATGATTTTTTTTTTTTTTCCGACCACGTCTAAATCGAAAGTGCGTGTGTACGAGAACGCCTCACTACTTCTAATGTGTTCATTCATTTAATAGCCTCCTTATGACCGATGTTGCAGCAGGTGGTGGGCGGAGTCAAGTATCTGTTGTTAAAAGTGTATTCAACAGGTGAGTGCAACGAATAACAACCACAAGGTGTCTTACAGGGGCTAGTGGTCTACAATATCTCATTAGTACTAAGTCAACATGTTTGACTTTAGAAAAAAGTATCAGTGTAACCGTTCAGTAAAAATTATATCAACAATGTTATTATTTTGGCCCGAAATGAACAAAGGCTAAGCTAACTAGCGGTTAGCTTTCAGGTGAATATCTTCTTAGCTTAGCTTGCGTCTCTTCCCAATCAAAATATTTGACCTTTAAAATAAGTATCAGTGTCACCGTTAAGTAAAAATTATATCCAAAATATTACTATTTTGGCCCTAAATGAACAAAGGCTAAGCTATCTAGCGGTTAGCTCGCACGATAATAACTTCTTAGCTTAGCTTGCGTCTCTTCCAAACCAAATATTTGACTTTAAAAAGAAGTATCAGTGTCACCGTTAAGTAAAAATTATATCCAAAACATTATTTTGGCCTGAAATAAACAAAGGCTAAGCTAACTAGCGGTTAGCTTGCAGGGGAATATCTTTTCAGGTTAGCTTACGTCTCTTTAAACAAAATATTTGACTTTAAAAAGAAGTATCAGTGTCACCGTTCAGTAAAAATGATATCAACAATATTATTAATTTCGGCCCGAAATGAACAAAGGCTAAGCTAACTAACGGTTAGCTCGCAGGGGAACAACTTCTTATCTTAGCTTGCGTCTCTTCAAAGTCAAAATATTTGACTTTAAAAAGAAGTATCAGTGTCACCGTTAAGTAAAAATGATATCAAAAATATTATTTTGGTCCGAAATGAACAAAGACTAAGCTAACTAGTAGTTAGCTCGCAGGAGAATAACTTTTCAGGTTAGCTTACGTCTCTTCCAAACAAAATATTTGACTTTAAAAAGAAGTATCAGTGTCACCGTTAAGTAACAATTATATCCAAAATATTATTGTTTTGGCCATAAATGAACAAAGGCTAAGCTAACTAGCGGTTAGCTGTCAGGGGAATAACTTCTTACCTAAGCTTGCATCTCTTCCAAACAAAATATTTGACTTTAGAAAGAAGCATCAGTGTCACCGTTAAGTAAAAATTATATCAAAAATATTATTATTTTGGCCCTAAATGAGCGAAGGCTAAGCTAACTAGCAGTTAGCTCGCAGGAGAATAACTTCTTAGCTTAGCTTGCATCTCTTCCAAACAAAATATTTGACTTTAAAAAGAAGTATCGTGTCACCGTTAAGCAAAAATTATATCAAAAATATTATTTTGGCCCGAAATGAACAAAGGCTAAGCTA
>NC_084735.1:80642287-80654787 GCF_033978785.1 Entelurus aequoreus
CACACACACACACACACACACACACACACACACACACACACACACACACACACACACACACACACACACACACACACACACACACACACACACACACACACACACACACACACACACACACACACACATTCTTACATACATACATACATATATATATACGTTAGGTCAGGAAAAAACACAGGCTATATCATCCCTACAAGCCTGTTTCGCAGGTTTCCTTATATATATATATATACACATATGTAAACTGTGAAAATCTGCTGTACAGTATGTGTGCTTGGATCTTATTTTTTGGAACACTAATTCAAAACCTCACAATAATTTTTGATTGAAAGCTAAAGACTTTATGACAGGCCACATTAAAAAACTGAATTTAATTGTATTGTATTTTTACTGAATGAGACACATGAAAATAAATGTTGTGGGGTTTACAATATTAACTATGAATGATAAAACACTGAATATTGACAACATGAACGTCACCTACCCTCTCGATCGAAATATTTTTCAATCAAGCGAAACGCAACAAAAATGCAACAAACACAGCGAAATATGAACGCGATTATATATATATATATGTATCAAAATATAAATACAAACTAAATACATTTGATAAAATGACAATCAAAAAAGTGAATTACATTTATTAAACACGTATTCATATAAATTAATTCAATGTTTTATCAAAAAAGTGTTTTGGTCATAATAATATTTTACAAAATGCTTAAAATATATATATGTTTTAAAGTAATAAGAATAATAACATTATTGGCAGAAAAATATTAATATTAACAATAAATAATCAATAAATTGTCTAAAATATTTATTTTAAAGTTACCCCCAAAATGGTATCAATTCAAAGTTTTATGAGTAAAATATATATATATATATATATATATATATATATATATATATATATATATATATATATATATATATATATATATATATATATATATATATATATATATATATATATATTTTTTTTTTTTTTATTTTTATTTTTTTTTTATTAGTCTTATTCTAATATTCTTGTGTGTTGTTGCTATTGTTTAAAATAATATGCAAGGAATCAATATCGATACAAACTTTACAATATATTGCTATTATTATTTCAAACAAAAGCAACAACTCACAAGAATATTACAATAAGATAATTAATATTCATTCCATAATCACCTGCATAATAGGAAACCAGCAGGTGAAAAAAACAAAAAAAAACATGACACCATGCTGAACAACAACACGATCATTTTAACGAGCCACCTTCCAATTAGCGTCTCTGCAGAGAACACTTGCTTATAAGCGCGCGTCACGCCGGGTGCTTTCATAAGCTGGTCGGGCGCTAAGAGAGAGCGAGGAAAATCACGGCGTGCGCCTCCGAACGTGATGAGTTGTTACGACAAAGTATCCCCCGACGAGCAACACTCCTTTTGTGCGGCGGCTTTTATGGGCGACAAGGTCTTAGCTTAATTAAAACTGGGTTTTAATACCCCCCCGACAAGACGATTGTACAAAACAAACCAGCAAAGGTTGCGTTCCCCAGCCGAGCTCACGGCAAACATCGCGGATGACGGGTTCTCCATTGCAATTCCGATGCCATCGTGCACAGTTAGCCCACTGTCCTTTAGCACGTGTGACGGTAGCGGGGAGCTGGCGTCACCACATCACCCTGCAATGACGCCCGATACGACAATTTCCATCGTTTCCAGGTCAACCTGCGGCTCCAAACCCAATCTAAATCAATTTCCACAACAATGCACAACATCATGAACTAACCACCGATATGTAAAGCAGGCCGGCGACAGTCCAGGTATTTAAATAACTGCTGTGCTGACTTCGCCCAGCAGGGGACCTCGCTCCGTTTTTGCACAAAGGAGACTCATCATCGCTGATTGCAGAAGGGCCAAATAAAGATGGTGGCTTGCTGTGTAAAATAAAAGAGAGATACGGCGCTATGATTGCTTAGTTACACAGACGCCTGCGACAACTCTTGATGTACGCCAGGGTTCTTCAACCCAAACTCAAACAGGTCCAGATGAAGATCATTAAAGGCCATTTTTTTGCCACCTAGAAGGCACAAATTTCATTGGCTGACTAAAAAAAAAAAAAAATATATATATATATATATATATATATATATATATATATATATATATATATATATATATATATATATATATATATATATATAAATATATATTTTTTATATATATTAGGGATGTCCGATAATGGCTTTTTTGCCGATATTCCGATATTGTCCAACTCTTAATTACAGATACCGATATCAACCGATACCGATATATACAGTCGTGGAATTAACACATTATTATGCCTAATTTGGACAACCAGGTATGGTGAAGATAAGGTCCTTTTTAAAAAAATGTATAAAATAAAGTAAGATAAAATACATTTAAAACATTTTCTTGAATAAAAAAGAAAGTAAAACAATATAAAAACAGTTACATAGAAACCAGTAATTAATGAAAATTTGTAAAATGAACTACTAAAGGTTAGTACTATTAGTGGACCAGCAGCACGCACAATCATGTGTGCTTACGGACTGTATCCCTTGCAGACTGTATTGATATATATTGATATATAATGTAGGAACCAGAATATTAATAACAGAAGGAAACAACCCTTTTGTGTGAATGAGTGTAAATGGGGTAGGGAGGTTTATTGGGTTGGTGCACTAATTGTAAGTGTATCTTGTGTTTTTTATGTTGTTTTAATAAAAATAAAAAATAAATTAAAAAACGATACCGATAATAAAAAACGATACAGATAATTTCCTATATTACATTTTAAAGCATTTATCAGCCGATAATATCGGCAGGCAGATGTACAACTTTAGTGGAACGCGGAGCATTACGGTTACCATAGTCAGACGTGTTGTGCTTCAACATACAAATATTATTATGGTGTGTGTATAAGGACCCCAAAAATGGCACCAATTCGGAGATATTATCTGGCATTTTGTTTCGCACTATCATGTAAAAACAACTTTTCTTGCCTATTGGTACCTGCTGATGTGTATTTGTGCGTGTTTACTATTGCAGCTTCTGCTTTTTCTCTATCCTGTCGTTGTGAAACATTCACCCTCTGTTGATGCCATTTCTCATTTAAAGTAGAGTATAGTTTGAACTAGGCTTGTAAGGTACTAATGAATCAAAAACGGTGCTATACTGCCTCTAAAAAATATTGTTTCCTTTTTTTTTTCTTTTTTTTTTTTAAACGGAAATGAAGGCGCTCCGTTGTCACTTTGTGACATTGCTGGATTTAGGAGTAGACGAGCATTTTTGGCAGCGCACAATCACTGAGTATTTACAAGCTGACAAGGTGTAGACCAGGGGTGTCCAAACTTTTTCCACTGAGGGCCGCACACGGAAAAATTAAAGCATGTGGGGGCCATTTTGATATTTTTCATTTTCAAACCATAACAAAATATATGCATTTTTTATTTATTTTACCTTTAGGGGTCCCGGGGACCATAAAGGGTCTCAGTCATTAAAATGTTAAAAATAAGTCAGATTATTATTTTTTTTAAATTATTTAACGCTTACAGTAAATCTCTATATCAACTTCAAGTTGATATAAAGTAATACAAATTAAAAAAAAAATGTTTTATGGCTTTTCTGTCAAAAACAACTTAGTTTTTTTATAGTAAAACTGAAATATGCAGTATTTAGTCATTCGAGCCCTAAAAGATCAATAATGCAGGACACCATTGATTTTAATTCTTTCATATTTTTGAGTAATCACAGTGAAAAGATAAATAAAAAATCACTAAATATGTTTGGGATCCAAAAGGTCCCCCACTCATAAAGTGATGCATTTTTATTAGTTTTTTTTTTTTTTTACTTTCAACACTTAAATTACAAGATCAACTTCAGATATATCTGTCGATTTTACGTTTGAACTATTATTTTGTTTGTATTATGCTCTTTTGTCAAATAAAACTTTGATGTTTTTTAATGGCAACCACACAATATATGCAATATTTTTTTCCATATAAACCATTTTAAAGTGAATTTTTTAAAGTAATAATTCATTGTAACAGAGATTTTTTTGGCTTTTTTTTTTTTTTGAGCAACGGCAAAAAAAGAAAAATGAAGAAAGACAAAATAAAAAAAAAACCAGCCTGCATGGCAGCTTTTGTGTCAACATTGCAACTTTTTCTCGTTAGATTTCACCTCATTCCACTTTTTTTAATGTTCTTTTTTATTTTTACAATAGTATTTCCAGAATGTGTGGCGGGCCGGTAAACAATTAGCTGCGGGCCGCAAATGGCCCCCGGGCCGCACTTTGGACACCCCTGGTGTAGACAGTAATAGGTATCGGTCACAAAATCGCTTTCAACACAACAACGTTCCTTTGTTTTGTGTTGTGCCTGAGAACATAAACTCATAACGGGACTGTGGGTCTACAGTAGATACACCAGCATCATAACTCCGCTTCTGCCAGAGCATAAGAGGACACAGCATAGCGGCTTTGTTGCTACATTTAGCAAGTATCCAGACCCCTCTCAAGTAAAAGGGACACGTTATTATTCTTATGTTCCTGTTAAATGTGTTCAGCAGCCCATCTAGGCGGCGTCGTCGTTGCTATAAAGGCTCTTAACAATCTCGCTTTCCCCCGCTTCCCTAGTAGCCCGCTGTCATCTTCCCGCCTAAACGTCCGCACATGAGAATTCCCGAGGAGTTCTTTACAAGTTCACATCAGAGGAGACTTTGATGGAAGGGGGGTGTGGGTGGAGGGGGGCAGCGCCAACCGCCGAGGCCCTGAGGGACGCCGGCTTCCCTCAAAACTCCCGCTATCGTTACCCTTCGCTACGCCGCTTCATGTACGGGCTGCAGAGGCGGAATTGGAGGCGGCGGTCGATGAGGGAGAACATCCTTAAAAAAAATATATAACAAAATAAAAACGTGACATTTTTCATCAGAACAACCTCTTGGAATGCACGGAACATTCCAGAATGATATCTGCAGGGAGGACTTTTGCCGTTTGATTGATTTTGAAAGCCTTCCCAGCGTTTCGCCCCGAGGAGAAGACGGCCTCCTTTTTATTAAGCTGAATGACTTCCGGTAATATTTGTCTTCATTTCTGCGCCTGCGGGACAAGTCAAGGTGGTGGTCTTGGCTCTGATTGGACCACACAGAAGACTCCGCACCCAACAAAATGATTTGTTTTTAACCCATCATGGGAATTCAGTCACTCGTTGGTCCGTCATAAAAAATGTTTTTTTATCAACTGTTAACAAAAAATATTTAAAAAAATAAAAATAAATGGGGAAGAAACAAAGTATTGAATGATTTAATTATTCACTGTTTAAGATGAATACATTTTATTTATGGGCATATTTCCTAAAAGCTGGACCAACCAATTACATCACCGGAATTAAAGTAAAATAAAGCAAAACTACTCGAGTGGTATATAGTAATTGTTATAATAATATATTTTATTTATGGGCATATTTCCTAAAAGATGGACTGAACAATTAAATCACAGGAATAAACTAAAATAAAGCAAAACTACTCGAGTGATATATAAAATTGTTATAATATATTTTATTTTTGGGAATATTTCCTAAAAGCTTGACTAAACAATTAAATCACCGGAATAAAAGTAAAATAAAACAAAACTACTCGAGTGGTATATAGTAATTGTTATAATAATATATTTTATTTATGGGCATATTTCCTAAAAGCTGGAATAACCAATTACATCACCATAATTAAAGTAAAATAAAGCAAAACTACTCGAGTGGTATATAGTAATTGTTATAATAATATATTTTATTTATGGGCATATTTCCTAAAAGATGGACTAAACAATTAAATCACCGGAATAAACTAAAATAAAGCAAAACTACTCGAGTGATATATAAAATTGTTATAATATATTTTATTTTTGGGAATATTTCCTAAAAGCTTGACTAAACAATTAAATCACCGGAATAAAAGTAAAATAAAACAAAACTACTCGAGTGGTATATAGTAATTGTTATAATAATATATTTTATTTATGGGCATATTTCCTAAAAGCTGGAATAACCAATTACATCACCAGAATTAAAGTAAAATAAAGCAAAACTACTCGAGTGGTATATAGTAATTGTTATAATAATATATTTTATTTATGGCCATATTTCTTAAAAGATGGACTAAACAATTAAATCACCGGAATAAACTAAAATAAAGCACTGCAATAAAACTATAGTAGAGCAAATCTACTCATGTGGTATATAATAATTGTTTTAATAATATATTACATTTATAGGCACATTTCATAAAAGCTTGACTAAACAATGAAACTAAAATACAGCCACACTAATACAGCATAATGACTGCTTTAATAATACATTGTATTTATAGGAAGCTTCCCAACAGCGGGGAAATAACATAAATTGTTTTGTACTGTATTACAAAATAAATTAGGGTTGTTCAAATCTGATATTGATATCAAATATCGGTCCGATGACAGCAAGAAAAACAAAAACAAAAATGGGATTATTGATATGGGATAGGCTTGTATCTGGAATGTTCGATACAAAAAGTCTTGTTTGTGCAAAGCTGGACAGTTAGCATCTAAACGTCCTCCAATAAACACAATAAGGTTGTCTTTCCTTGTATTTTAGTCAAGTCATTTGCAAAAGGTAAACATGGTAGGGTACCAGGTGCTAGCAGCTACACAACAGCTAAGCACACAATAGCACACAAGCTAGACATCCATAATAATTAATTAAACAATAGTGCAGTCTAAAACAGCACATTTGTCAATAACAACAAGTATCAAATAATTCAAGGTTCATATTACACATGCAAAGTCTCCAAGGCGGAAGCGTATCAGAAAGCATCCAGTAACAAACGTGTCCGCATCATTCAACTTACTTACTTTACTGCGTCGTGAGATTAACTTAATGACCTATTGTGGCCACTAGGCGTGGCAATAAAACAGCGATTACCAATCCGCTTCAACTTGAAAACAGCATAAGTCCATTCCAGATAGTTAATAGTGAATAGGTTATTGTTTTTCATGCCTACCGTTGTTCTCTGTTTGACCAACTTTCAGTCATCAAAAAATGTAGCAAGTAATAAGTAAAGTATGTATTATAATTCCTGCTGATATCGTATCAGATCAATAGCGGTATTGTATCGGCTGTGAAAAAACTGCGTTGGGACACCTCTAATATGAATTTGTCACCTCTATTATTACTGTGTGATTACTTTTTGATGCCGTCCTTGCGTACCTACAAAAGCAATACCGTGCAATTGTATTATAGGGACGTGTTAGCGTCATGCTAACACATCTGTGGAAGTTGTAGACACGGCACAGCAGTTTTTAACAAAGTTTTTAACGCACATAGATTGTATCAAAGTCTTTCTCCCGCAGAACGTGACTTGTCAGTCACGTCCGTATCCTCTCTCCCCCCCTCCCCCTGCTCTCGGCCGCTCACTGCTAAAGACAACAGATGATTAGATTAACACGTACTACCTGGGAAATCTAATCACCTGTCAGCTGTGTCTCGCCGTCAGCACATGCCCCGCCCCCATCCGATGGTGTTTCGTCCTCAGCACCATAGACAGAGGCGGTTATCTTTGCTCCTGCATGCGCGCTGGCCACACCTCCCTCCACAACATCCTTTGCTTAGTTTTTTTATATATACCTGTTTTTTTTGTACTGTTTAAATAATTGTAAGTTCAACGTCACCGTGGGGAAATATCGTTTGTCTTTCGAATTGATATTTCATGGATTGTATCGCGCACATCGAGACGGCCACTTCCTGTTCTGGGGTTATCGTGACACAAAAAAACAAAAAGCAAAACAAATCCGGAAGCAGGCAAACCTTTAGACCCGTGGGTCACATTTGGGGTCCAAACTGCGACTCGGTATCGATACAGGTGATCTATGGACAGATGTGATATCGATATCGACAGTACGTATCGATCTAAATAGGGGGGGATTATCGTCAAAACGCGGAAAGACAAACGTTAAGCTGCGACTCGGTATCAATACAGGTGATGTATGGACAATATCGATATCGACAGTACGTATCGATCTTAATATGGGGGCATTATCGTCAAAACGCGGAAAGACAAACATTAAACTGCGACTCGGTATCGATACAGGTGATCTATGGACAATATGATATCGATATCAACAGTACGTATCGATCTAAATATGGAGGAATTATCATCAAAACGCGGAAAGACAAATGTTAAACTGCGACTCGGTATCGATACAGGTGATCTATGGACAATATGATATCGACAGTATGTATCGATCTAAATATGGGGGAATTATCGTCAAAACGCGGAAAGACAAACGTTAAACTGCGACTCGGTATCGATACAGGTGATCTATGGACAATATGATAACGATATCGACAGTACGTATCTATCTAAATATGGGGGAATTATCGTCAAAACGCGGAAAGACAAACGTTAAACTGCGACTCGGCATCGATACAGGTGATCTATGGACAATATATCGCTATCGACAGTACGTATCGATCTAAATATGGGGGCATTATCGTCAAAACGCGGAAAGACAAACATTAAACTGCGACTCGGTATCGATACAGGTGATCTATGGACAATATGATATCGATATCGACAGTACATATCGATCTAAATACGGGGGAATTATCGTCAAAACGCGGAAAGACAAACGTTAAACTGCGACTCGGTATGGATACAGGTGATCTATGGACAAGGTGATATCGATATCGACAGTACGTATCGATCTAAGTTCAACTGCGACTCGGTATCGATACAGGTGATCTATGGACAATATGATATCGATATCGACAGTACGTATCGATCTAAGTATGGGGGAATTATTGGCAAAACGCGGAAAGACAAACGTTAAACTGCGACTCTGCATAGATACAGGTGATCTATGGACAATATGATATCGACAGTACGTATTGATCTAAATTTGGGTGAATTATCGTCAAAACGCGGAAAGACAAACGTTAAACTGCGACTCGGTATCGATACAGGTGATCTATGGACACTGTGATATCGATATCGACAGTACGTATCGATCTAAATATGGGGGCATTATCGTCAAAACGCGGAAAGACAAATGTTAAACTGCGACTCAGGTGATCTATGGACAATGTGATATCGATATCGACAGTACGTATCGATCTAAGTTAAACTGCAACTCGGTATCGATACAGGCGATCTATGGACAATATGATATCGACAGTACGTATCGATCTAATTTTGGGTGAATTATCGTCAAAACGCGGAAAGACAAACGTTAAACTGTGACTCGGCATCGATACAGGTGATCTATGGACAATATGATATTGATATCGACACCACGTATCGATATAAATATGGGTGAATTATTGTCAAAACGCGGAAAGACAAACGTTAAACTGCGACTCGGTATCGATACAGGTGATCTATGGACAGTATGATATCGATAGACAGTACGTATCGATCTAAATATGGGTGAATTATCGTCAAAACGCGGAAAGACAAACGTTAAACTGCGATTCGGTATCGATACAGGTGATGTATGGACAATATGATATCGACAGTACGTATCGATCTAAATATGGGGGCGGAAAGACAAACGTTAAAGCGTCATACCCCGACACAGGCACTCAGACGCACATTACAGCCACTAGGCACCGTCGCAATCCACTTGCAGTTGCCATGGTAACGACTGCCTCTCTCTCTCTCTCTCGTCCTCCAGCCAATAGGAGGCGGCGAGCTCTGCAGCTTTAAGATGGAGGCAGGTGGAGACGCTCAGAAGGACACTCCACTCTTGTTTTGCAGACCAACGCGTGCTTCGTTTGGCCGCCGCCGCCACGCACGCGGCTTTAAGGGCTTTGCGGCACTCTAAATTACAGAGGCGCCGCCGTTATTTAGCCTATTAAAGCGTCACGCCGGCGCGAGTCTCACCAACGATAAACTTCACACTGTAGTCAAGAGAAAGCGTGCGGCCTCCGTCGGCGCCCGCGGGCGGCGTCCTTATTGATTTTGTGTTGTTTTATTTACGGGCAGGCCGGCAGCGAAACATTGCGCGTTTATAGAGGCGGCTCTGGCGGTGAATAAGGGAGAGGAGGACGCCGGGAAAGCCTCTTAATGGCAGCCTGACCCGCTGCCACAGCTGGTCACATGTCACATGCTGATGACGGCCACTTATCTACCCCGTTACAACACACACACACACACACACACACACACACACACACACACACACACACACACACACACACACACACACACACACACATACTGGTTATCATTTGGATACAGGTTGTGGAGGCATGAAAATTTTTAGGTAAAATTTTAGGTAAAAAAAAACTGCCCAGTTAGCTCATACACTGCAAAAAGTCAGTGTTCAAAAACAAGAAAAAAAAAATACAAAAATGAGGGGTATTTTATTTGAACTAAGCAAAATTATCTGCCAATAGAACAAGAACATTTGGCTTGTCAAGACTTTCCAAAACAAGTCAAATTAGCTAACCTCAATGAACCCAAAAATACCTTAAAATAAGTATATTCTCACTAATAACAAGTGCACTTTTCTTGGTAGAAAAAAAACAACAAGAGACCGTTTTGCTCAATGTGTTGAAAAATATTCTTAAATGAAGTAAATGCTAGTGCCATTATCTTGACATGATGATATGCGCTCGGCATTACATTTCTTGAAACCAGCAAACTTACACTAAAAACTAATTTATTGTTCTTAAAGGAAAGGCAACAAGGCAACCGTTTGTTACTCTCATATGGTCTAAAAATGCATTTTTCCATCGACAACATGACATCATCGCACCAAGTGCGTGCTCTTTCAGTCAATTAGTGCGCACATATACATACATATATATATATATATATATATATTGTTTTTTTAATTTATTTTTTTATTGTAATTTTGAAGAATTTATCTGAATGTGCATGAACTATTTCTGTTCAAAATTGCTTGAAATGTCACTTGTTAAATGTTTAAATATTAACTGTCAGTTTACTGTACTGTGCCAACTGTACTACTATATGAGTACGTATTTTATATTGTTTCATTGCAAATAAAACAGCAAAGTCCATTTGGCTGTCATCTGTTTTAATTATGAGACACAATTTTGTCAAAATCACAATTTTTTTTTTTCATGCTTGAAATAAGAAATTATTACTTTAAAAAAAGAAGTTTTATACTTGTGAGTGTTGATGACACAGCTTTGCAACAGTTGATATTCTAGTTTCAAGCATGTTTTACTCAATATAGGTCATCACATCTCAGCAACAAGCTGTAATATCCTACTGAGATCATTTAGGACCAAATCCCTTAAAACAAGTAAAACACTCTAACATAAAATCTGCTTGGTGAGAAGAATTATCTTATCAGACAGAAAATAAGCAAATATCACCCTTATTTGAGATATTTCATCTTACTTAGATTTCAGTTTTTGTATTTTTTGTATTGTTTTTGAACACTGACTTGTTGCAGTGTGGGGACCCTGGGGAAATAGGGTGAATATGGTTCATGGGGACCAAATTTAAATCATTTTGCATAATTCACACACATTTGTACGTGACTACTGAGGACCATTTAAAAAATAAAAAAAAATAAAAAGTTCAAATTAAATATGACATGGTCCTCAGAATACAGCACTACAGCTGTCCTCATATAGGAAGTTTCACCACTAAAATGTTCAAGCAAATCCTCCATCTTCTGTGACATTACTGAAAACTGCTATTTAGCAGTAATGAAGTTGTCTGCAACTCCAACTACCATATATAGAAGGATGGAAAATTCTGAATGTGAATCATACTTTAAGGTAATAATGTTTTATAATCATGCTGTATGAAAATGTCATCCTGAGGAACACTAAACCAGATTTTGTTTTTGTAAAAATATATTAGTTTTAACTAAGGATGGATACCAGACAGAATCACAGTACTATTAATGTTTTATGGGCCAAAGCTTAAAAATCACATAGGCATCTTCACAATGAATCTGACTATTATTTAAAAAGGTTTCCCTTTAGGGCAGTGGTTCCCAACCGCTACCGGTCCGTAGAAAAATAAATAAAATATATATATATATATTTTTTATTAAATCAAGATAAAAAACAAAATATATACATTATATATCAATATAAATCAATACAGTCTGCAGGGATACAGTCCGTAAGCACACATGATTGTATTTCTTAATGACATAAAAAAAATTAAAAATAAAAAATAAAAAAAATTATTTTTCTTCTTTTGTCTTTCTTCATTTTTCTTTTTTTGCCATTGCTCAAAAAAAAAAAAAAATAATGACAAAAAATCCATGTTATAATTAATTATTTTCAGGGCTCCAATTACTTCAAATATTTCACTTTACAATGTTTTATGTGGTAAATATTGCATATATTGTGTAGTAGCCATATAAAAACATCAAAGTTTTCTTTGACAAAAGCGCATAAAACAAACAAAATAATAGTTCCAGCATAAAATCGACAGATATATCTGAAGTTGATCTCGTAACTT
>NC_084735.1:80659787-80672287 GCF_033978785.1 Entelurus aequoreus
CAGTGCTTTTCCTTCAAAAATAAGGACATTTCAATGTGACCCCAAACTGTACATATATATATATATAGACACGCAATTGATGCAAGGCGCTCGTCCCCAACAAGACCGGTAACGCCACACCGCTTTAGCCGTGCTCACCCTTTAGAGCACAGCTGTAACTTCCCGCAGAAGATAGTTTTTCTTTGTTTACATTTTTCCACTTTGTACTATTTTGTTACACTTTAAGCATTTCTTACTTATTCCTGATTTTAAGAGCTTATTAGGTGTTCAATGTGATTTTACCATTTTGTTCACGTTGACCGTTTCCAACCAACGTTGGAATAGCGGAAAGAAGCAAACTGCTGAGTTGTTAGCAACACACCGCTAGCTGCATTTTATAGCGCATGCAGAGCTAGCTCGAGCTGCCGGATGCTGTGTTGTGGAGTTACTAAAAAAAAAAAAACGACAGAAAGGGGTTGCCTACAGCCACAGTAATACCAATCAGGCATAAATTTGAAGCAAAATGAGGCGCACTACCTGGTCCAAACAGCAGAGGCGCAGTTGATGTAACCAGTTTGCCGCTACGGGAAGTCCATGTTGTGTTTTTTGTCATTGTTTTTATTTGTTAGCGACGACGTCTTCAGGCTGCTTTTCCTCGTACGGCAGCTAAACGCTGAAGAGAAAAGACGGCGGCGAGGGAAAACAAAGCCGGCAGAGAAACAAAGAGCAGTTTAGATGCAGGATTGCAAGGAGAAGCTCTGGGGAGATAAGTCACAAAGAAAATCATATTCCCTTTTTCCCCTCCGCTGCCTGGTTTGCCGTTCTCACACCCGCTTAATTGAATCTGCTTTGTTTCGTGACAAAACAAAAAACAAAGTCTGATGCCATCGGCGAGGAGCCAATACGCTTGAAACGAGGGAAGGCGCTCTCGCCGCCGCCGCCGCCTTTTTGAAGCGTTTGCTGAACGTTTTTTTTTTACACACGATGAGGAGAGGCCGCAGTTGGCAGAGCTGGGCGCCGGATCACTAAGTTTGCCGCGTGAAAAAAGAGAAAACAAACTTGCTGGATTCAAAGTGACGCGCTGGGAGGTCGCCTGCGAGGGGAGGAAGTGTTTGCATGTGCGGCGGCGATGGCGATGGAGTTCTATGTGGATTTACAGTGTTTGGTCGTAGCAGTGATAACAGCAAGCAACCTCAGCCGAGGGTCAATACTTTACCCAGCGATGACATCAACTAGAATGTGTTACAGTGGTGTATTATTACCCTACTGGTCAAACAGGTCACACAGCACCAAGTTCAATGAAGGGAATTACAAGCATTTGTCCAAATATTCTCAAAAGAGGTGTCTCCAGAAAGGGAAAAACAAGTTTATATGAGCCTCCATAAACACGACATAGTAATTTATACATTTTTAATATCATTATAAAGTTAATTGTTTAGATGTTTTTTTTTTTTTTTTTAAATTAGTTTATCCATTAAAATAAGACATACATTTTATAATGTTTATATACAGTATATATATATATATATATATATATATATATATATATATATATATATATATATATATATATATATATATATATACATATATTTTTTTTTTTTTTTTTTTTTTAAACAATTTTTTATTTTTTTATTGTATTGCTTATATATATTTAATAATATGACTATATATATATATATATATATATATATATATATATATATATATATATATATATATATATATATATATATATATATATATATATATATAATTTTATTTGTTGTTTAATTGTATTATTTATATATATTTCATAATATGAGTAATATATATATATATATATATATATATATATATATATATATATATATATATATATATATATATATATATATATATATATATATATATATATATATACACACATGTGTGTGTAAGAAAAAGTTCAAATAAGTGAATTACAAATATTTGTCAAAATATTCTGAAAACAGGTGTCTCTTGAAAGGGAAAAAAAGTTTATACAAACACAACATCGTAAATGATTTACTTTTGGATGTCATTATAAAGTTAATTGCTCGTGATTTTTTTTTTTTTTTAAATGAGTTTATCCATTGAAATAAAATATATTTTATTATTTATATCTATTTATTAATATGACTATATATATATATAAATGTGTTTTAAGATTTTATTTAATTTTATTATATATATATATATATATATATATATATATATATATATATATATATATATATATATATATATATATATATATATAATAATATGACTATAAATATATATATATATATATATATATTTATAGTAATACATAGTAATTCATTTATTTTTTAATATCATTATAAAGTTGACATTTTTTTAATGAGTTCATCCAATGAAATAAGACATATATTTGATTATTTATAGATATGTTTATGTTTTTTTATTTTTATATATATTTATTAATATGACTAATATATATATGTATGTGTAAAAAAAGTTCTAATAAGCCATGTAAACAATGTAAATGTATGTATTTTGTTTACAAATGTCATTAAAATGTTGTTTTTTTTAAAACATTTTGTATGTATTTTTGCTATTTTCTTCATTTAAATGTAATATATGTACTTTTTAAATAATACAGCGTAAGACCAAAACAGTCGAGTTGTATTCAGGTGCAAAGGGTAAAAAAACCCAAAAACTAAAACAATATTAGACGTATAAACAACAATGTAATTTATAAATCTAGTTAATAGATAGATTTAAAGCCATGTTTTCTTCAAAAGGGAACTTTTTTCAGTTTTTCAAGAAATTCATATTTGTTTTGTTTTTTTATAAATATTTTTTTATTATAAGAAAGTCATTATTTACAAGAGATAATTAATTATATTTTTTTTATTAAAATAAAATCTGATTTTTTCTAGAAGAAAGTCATATTTCTTCCTTGAAAAAAGTTTTATTTTTTTTTGGAAAGGCAGATTTTTACATTTGAAAAAAACGTTTAAATTAATTTTATTTATAATTTTATTCATAAAACTAACAGATGTAATATTTAATGATATAGCATGAGAACAAATAAAGTTTTATTTAGGTGCAATAAGTAAAGTTAATAGTAGTTGACAAACACTACAATTTAATTAAATTTGTAATAAAAAGTTTAATTTATTTTGCATTTTAAATTAATATTTTAGGCTTCTAACAGATAATACGACTCATTAGAAAATTATGTCTAAATATGCAGAAAAACAGAAGTGTAGAAATATGAGAAACAAGGTGCATTTATTTTGGCGAGACAATCACAATATCCCCCCTAAAAATGTTTTTCTTACAAAAAAACCCAACATTAATTTTACAAGGAAAACAAAATAAGTGTGATAAATTTAAAATAACTACTGTTCCATTAAGTCCAATTATAAAGGTTAACTTCTTTTTACACTTAAGAGTGTTACAATGTTTTATGGCAGCTTTGAGATGTTCAGTGTGGGACAATGACGTGGATTGACTATTCAAGTGAGCTTTTATTGTGAAAGGTGCATGTTAGAGTGCGGGAGAAAAGGAGGTTAAAGAAGACAAATGTTCTTACCTGCACGCAGACGCAGACGCAGAGAGGCCAGCGAGGAGGATGGGAGGAGCCAAGATGGAGGCAGAGAGACATGGAGGGAGGAGCCAAGATGGAGGCAGAGAGACATGGAGGGAGGAGACAAAGTTGAAGATGAAGTTATTGCAGCACACCAAAGGGAAACAACATCTTTGTTAGCGGCCATCATGTCTTCTCTGCAGGAGGATCAGGTCTCACCTCAGAGCTTCACCACAACAACACTAAAACTCACTCGAGGTGCTTTTTGCCCGTAATTGCAGTCGCACACCTCTACGCCTCCACCACACCTCCACCCACCTCCACCACACTTCCACCACACCTCCACCCCACCTCCACCACACTTCCACCACACCTCCACCACACTTCCACCACACCTCCACCACACCGCCACCACACCTCCATCACACCTCCGCCACACTTGTACCACACTTCCACCACACCTCCACCACACTTCCACCACACCTCCACCACACCTCCACCACACCGCCACCACACCTCCATCACACTTCCACCCCACCTCCAACCCACCTCCACCACACCTCCACCACACTTCCACCACACCGCCACCACACCTCCGCCACACTTGTACCACACTTCCACCCCACCTCCACCACATTTCCACCACACCGCCACCACACCTCCGCCACACTTGTACCACACCTCCACCACATTTCCACCACACCTCCACCACACCGCCACCACACCTCCGTCACACTTGTACCACACTTCCACCACACTTCCACCACACCTCCACCACACCTCCGCCACACTTATACCACACTTCCACCACACTTCCACCACACCTCCACCACACTTCCACCACACCTCCACCACACCGCCACCACACCTCCACCCCACTTCCACCACATCTACACCCCACCTCCACCCTACTTCCACCACACTTCGACCCCACTTCCACCCCACCCCACCTCCATCACACTTCCACCACACCTCCGCCACACCTCCACCACACTTCCACCACACCTCTACCACACCTCCACCCTACTTCCACCACACTTCCACCCCACCACACCTCCACCCCACTTCCACCACACTTCCACCACATCTCCACCCCACTTCCACCACACCTCCACCCCACTTCCACCACACCTCCACCACATCTCCACCCCACTATCACCACACTTCCACTCCACCCCACTCCTACACCACCTCCACCACACTTCCACCCCACCACACCTCCACCACACCTCCACCCCACTTCCACTCCAACCCACTTTCACCCCACCTCCACCACACTTCCACCCCACCAGACTTCCACCCCACTTCCACCACACCTCCACCACACCTCCACCCCACTTCCACCCCACCTCCACCACATCTCCACCCCACTTCCACCACACCTCCACCCCACTTCCCCCACATCTCCACCCCACCTCCATCACACTTCCACCACACCTCCACCACACTTCCACCACAATTCCACCACACTTCCACCACACCTCCACCCCACTTCCACCACACCTCCACCACACCTCCACACCTCCACCCCACTTCCACCACATCTCCACCCCACCTCCATCACAATTCCACCACAATTCCACCACACCTCCACCACACTTCCACCACAATTCCACCACACCTCCACCACAATTCCACCACACTTCCACCACACTTCCACCACGCTTCCACAAGTCCACTTTCTACTTCTCACAAGAATCTAGAGAGTGGAAACCTCAGGAAGTCAACTTGTCACAAAGATGCTTCTTTTTATTTCATGCACACTTTCTTCTTCTTCTTTCTGGGCACATGAAACTTTATCACATTACTTTATTACTTCTTTACATTACTTTATTACTCTACTACTTTATTTCATTATAATACTCTACTACAATACTTTATTATTTTACTACATTACTTTATTACATTACTTTATTACTTCTTTACATTACTTTATTACTCTACTACTTTACTTCATTTCATTACTCTACTACATTACCTTATTACTTCATTACATTACTCTACTACATTACTTTATTACTCTACTACTTTATTTCATTACATTATTCTGTTAAATTACTTCCTTACTCTACTATATTACTTCATCACATTAATCTACAACATTACTTTATTGCATTACTTCATTACATTACTTTATTACTCTACTACATTACTTTATTACATTACTTTATTAATCTACTACTTTACTTCATTACATTACTCTACTACATAACTTTATTACTCTACTACTTTATTTCATTACATTATTCTGCTACATTATTTCATTACTCTACTGTGTTACTTCATCACATTAATCTACATTACTTTATCACATTACAGTACATTACTTTATTACACTACACATTACACTACATTACTTTATTACTCTACTACATTACTTTATTATATTACTGTACTACATTAATTATTACATCACTCTACTACATTACTTTATTACATCACTCTACTACATTACTTTATTACTCTACTACATTATTTATTACATTACTACATTACTTTATTACTTAATTACATTACTCTACTATATTACTTTGTTACTCTATTACGTTACTTTTTTACTTTACTCTACTACAGGGGTCCCCAAACTACGGATCCAGCCCGCCAGCGTCCAAAATCCGGCATGTAGGAAGTGCCAAGTTAAAAAAAAAATTAAAAAAAATTGAAAAACACTGAAAAAGTTGCATTATTTTAAGAACAAAATATATATATATTTTTTAAGATCTTAGAATACATTTTCAAAGAAATTATAATTTTTTTAATGTACTTAAAACATTGACAGACAATGTAAGCAAGTTCAGACGATGTTATTTCGTAAGAACTAGAGATGTCCGATAATATCGGCCTGCCGATATTATCGGCCGATATATGCGTTAAAATGTAATATCGGAAATTATCGGTATCGTTTTTTTTATTATCGGTATCCTTTTTTTTTTTTTTTTTTTTTTTTTTTAAATTAAACCAACATAAAAAACACAAGATACACTTACAATTAGTGCACCAACCCAAAAAACCTCCCTCCCCCATTTACACTCATTCACACAAAAGGGTTGTTTCTTTCTGTTATTAATATTCTGCTTCCTACATTATATATCAATATATATCAATACAGTCTGCAAGGGATACAGTCCGTAAGCACACATGATTGTGCGTGCTGCTGGTCCACTAATAGTACTAACCTTTAACAGTTAATTTTACTCATTTTCATTCATTACTAGTTTCTTTGTAACTGTTTTTATATTGTTGTACTTTCTTTTTCATTCAAGAAAATGTTTTTAATTTATTTATCTTATTTTACTAATTTTTTAAAAAAGTACCTTATCTCCACCATACCTGGTTGTCCAAATTAGGCATAATAATGTGTTAATTCCACGACTGCATATATCGGTTGATATCGGTATCAGTAATTAAAGAGTTGGACAATATCGGAATATCGGATATCGGCAAAAAGCCATTATCGGACATCCCTAGTAAGAACGATAAAAATAAGAAAAATAAGTATTTCAAGAACAAAAAAGGCAACCAAAACAGAAGGAAAAGTAAATCAACAAAAAACTTTCACCAAAAAATTGTCTTGAAATATTATATTTTTGTGTAAAAACATAAATCTTGCAAGAAAAAAACAAATATTATTAAATATTTAAATCTGAAGTCATTTAATTCCATACTTGCATGACAGTTTAGGATGTTGAGTGTAAAACGTTGAGAGAAAACGTGCAAATGTCAGCAAAGATGAGGCAAAGCACTGCAACAAACGACACCTTTGCAGCAAAGCAGACTCTGAGGAATTAGCTTCAGTATAGTCGGCACACCCACAGCCCCCAAACTACCTTTTTACTCTGATGCTTTACTGCAGCAGGCAGCTTTCTGAGAAATACCAACAGTAATAATAACAAGTATTCAGGCTACGCACGTGTCATTGTCACTGTGGCTATGAAAAAAGAAGCAATGTTGTTGCCAAGGTTGCAAAATAAAACGGAACTAAAACTCAAGTGAACAGACAAGGTCGCATTATTTTTGTCACAATGTTAATTTCAATTTATTTTTTTCTAACTGTCACAAACAAGCATGTTGTGCTTCTATGAACAACTTAGTTGTTTTCTTCTTCAGTCCAGTCTGAGAACGGTAAAGAGGAATCTTTTTTATTCCCCCTGGAAATTATCTGAGAGGGTCAGAATGTCCTGTGGAACACCGCAAAGATCGATACTCATCCTTTTTTTTTAATCTTTAACGTGACTGGCTGCAGCAGTCTGGCTGAGCTTTACTGCTGATAAACTGCTTTTTTCCCCCCGGAAAATAACGACAGAGACATCCTCAAGTGCATTACTTACAGCGCTGCAACAGAAAGTTAGTCGTGTTTATTTCTAGATGAAAGTCTTTTTAATGTCAAGCGAATAAAAAAAAGTTATATTCTTTTCCAGAAATTTTTTTTTTTTAAATTCTATAAAAGAGTCATATTTTTTCGAGAAGAAAGTCGTATTTTTTTCCTACAAAAATTTGTATTTTTACTTTTTTTTTTCTTGAAGAAAGGCATATTTTTTTACAGAGGAAAAAAGTCTTTTTTTTTTTTACAGATATAAAAGTCATACTTTTTTTCTGAGAAGAAAATATTTAAAATTTTTTTTAAAAAAGTTTTGTTTTTTTCCCAGAGGAAAAAAGTGTTTTCCCAAAGAACAAAGCCACATTTTTTTTTTCCAAAAAGTTGTATTTTAGAAAGTAATATATTTTTCGAGAGGAAATTCAGATTTTTTTTTTCTTGAAGTTGTATTTCCTAAAAAGCAACTTATTTTTTTTAAAAAGAAAACACTTGTTCTTTTTTTTCTAAAAGAAAGTAAAAAAAATATTTCTTAAAGGAAGAAGATGTATTTTTTTTCCAAAAAGTAGTATTTTCTTTTCGAGAAGAAAGTCTTATTTTTTCTAGAGGAAAGTCATATATTTTTTCTAAAAAAAAAAATGCTTGATTTTTATTATAGGAAAACCATATCTTTTGAGAGAGAATTATTGTATATTTTTATTAAAATAGGCACATTTTTTTTTACCGTGAAGAAAGACATTTTTTACAGGGATAAGTTAAGAGAAAGTCATATTTTTTCAAAAGAAATTCACATTTCTTCAAGAGAAAGTCATATTTTTTTCAAAAGAAAGTCATATTGTTTCAAGAAAAAGTCATATTTTAAGAGAAAGTCATTTTTTTTACCGACTAGATTGTCATATTTTTTATTGAAAATAAAGTAGTATTTCTTCCAGAGAAAAAAAACATTTTTTTTTTGGAAGAAGGACATAATTTTCTTTAGAAGAAAGTCTAAAATAATTTTTTTTTACAGGAAAGTCGTATTTATTTTTCGAGAAGAAAGTCATATTTTCTCTAAAAGAAGCGAGTCGTGTTTTTTTTAAAAGATGAATGTCGTTTGTGTCCAAATCTTGCTATTTCAAGAAAAAAAAAGTCATTTTGAATGTCAAAAATTCAGACAAAACTTAAATGATGGCATGAATATGCTTTTCTAATATTTATACATGTCAAGTCAAGATCCTTGACAGGCCAAACTTGGTAGTATTTTTACAAAAATACTCTTTAAATGAGTTAGATATGGGAGGTGTACCTAATGTTGTGTCCAATAACCACTAAGAAGACAATGTGATACCAAAAGAAAATATTCTAACCTCCAGTTTCTTTTAAAGGCTTGATCAACTTTGACGCCCGTGAGCCAAGCAGCAGTAAAAATAAATAAACAAATAAATACAAATAAATTAAAAAATAACGAGTCTGCCAGTGCTTGGCCACAAAAACCAACGTGGAGCCAGAAACACCTTGCGTTTAAAAACAAAAACATTCCAAGCAGTCATGTAGGAAATTGAATCTTAGGCTGCCATTTAAAAAGCGACAGTGACTTATCGCATACAGCAGTTCATAAAAGCACATTCCCGTCTGAATGACACTCCAGGCTGATTTATACTTACTGTAAAGAGCGTTAGATAATAATAAGGACAAAATAAGCCTCGAACTGACTCTTAATGGCACTTGAGTATCTGAGGGTGGTCTTTTCCCTGCTCTTTGTTTGCATTTTCACCCAGAAAACCCAAAGTGCTGCAAGCACAACTATCAGAAATCCTTCTTTTCTCTCTTCGCCAGCGGATGAATCACATTTGAATTGATCGCCGCGCAGCTGCTAGTTATTTTAAGTCATAACAGCCCTAAATTATGCACGTTCCCCCTCTGAAGAGTAATGTCTCCTTGAATAATTGAATTCAACAATTCCACCACCGTCTGCCTGATTGGTCTTTTAATCCAGGCCTTCAATATTTATAATTGGAGATTCAATTCAAAGTCGCCTTGAATTAAAGAGCGCCGAATGTGTTCAAACTGAGTCATCAGTTGCCACGGGGATACAATATAGCGCTACTTAGTCTTTTTTTTTTCTTCCCCCAACAACATTTGCAACAGTAGATGTCAAATGCTCACACACTTTACATAGCGCCACTATTAAAATGTTGTACTATTAGTACAACATGGGAGGTATTTAAACAGTTTTTGTTATAGTACTGTAGCAACAGGCTACACTGACATTAACAGGCATGTTAATATTCCTCATAAAAAACGTTATAAAAACAAGTGCATGTTTATTTTTAGGTGAAAGTAATTTTTTTTGAAGTTTTTTATTCTTTTAAAAAAGTCCAATTCTTTTTCAGAAAAAAAAAGTTGTTTTTTGCTATAAAGAGTCATGTTTTTTCAAGAAGAAAGTCGTATTTATTTCTAGATGAAAGTATTTTTTTTTTTTTAAATGAAAAGTGTTTTATTCTTTTAAAACAAGTCATATTCTTTTTCAGAAAATGAGTTGATTTTTTTTCTATAAAAAGAGTCATATTTTTTCGGGAAGAAAGTCATATTTGTTTCTAGATGAAAGTCTTTTTTTTTTTTTCTCCAGCGAAAATATTTTTATTCTTTAAAAAAAAAAGGCATATTTTTTCTGAAAAAAAGTAGATTTTTTTTCTATAACAGGGTCATATTTTTTCGAGAAGAAAGTCTGTTTTTTGGGGGGTTTTTTTTACAAAAAGGTGTATTTTTTCCCCCCCAAAAAAATTCTTGAAGAAAGGCATATTTTCTACCGGGGAAAAAATGCATATATATATTTTTTGTTACAGATATAAAAGTCATCGTTTTATTTCTGAGAAGAAAATATTTAAAAAGAGTTCCCAGAGAACAAAGCCACATTTTTTCCAAGAAAGTTGTATTTTATAAAGTAATATATTTACATATATATATATATATATATATATATATATATATATATATATATATATATATATATATATATATATATATATATATATATATATATATATATATATATATATATATATATATATATATATAATAGTACTGTAGCTAACAAGCATGTTCATATTTATCATAATAAATGTTATAAAAACAAGTGCGTGTTTATTTTTAGGTGAAAGTAATTTTTTTTTAAGTTTTTTATTCTTTTAAAAAAGTCCAATTCTTTTTCAGAAAAAAAGAGTTGTTTTTTGCTATAAAGAGTCATGTTTTTTCAAGAAGAAAGTCGTATTTATTTCTAGATGAAAGTATTATTTTTTTTAAATGAAAAGTGTTTTATTCTTTTAAAACAAGTCATATTCTTTTTCAGAAAATGAGTTGATTTTTTTTCTATAAAAAGAGTCATATTTTTTCGGGAAGAAAGTCATATTTGTTTCTAGATGAAAGTCTTTTTTTTTTTTTTTCTCCAGCGAAAAAATTCTTATTCTTTTTAAAAAAAAAAAGGCATATTTTTTCAGAAAAAAAGTAGATTTTTTTCTATAACAGGGTCATATTTTTTCGAGAAGAAAGTCTGTTTTTTTTGGGTTTTTTTTACAAAAAGGTGTATTTTTTTCCCCAAAAAAAAATTCTTGAAGAAAGGCATATTTTCTACCGGGGAAAAAATGCATGTATATATTTTTTGTTACAGATATAAAAGTCATTGTTTTATTTCTGAGAAGAAAATATTTAAAAAGAGTTCCCAGAGAACAAAGCCACATTTTTTCCAAGAAAGTTGTATTTTATAAAGTAATATATTTATATATACATACATACATACATACATACATACATACATACATACATACATACATACATACATACATATATATATATATATATATATATATATATATATATATATATATATATATATATATAGTACTGTAGCTACAGGCTACACTGACATTAACAAGCATGTTGATATTTATCATAATAAACGTTATAAAAACAAGCGTGTGTTTATTTTTAGATGAAAGTCATTTTTTTTGTCAAGCCAAGTTTTTTATTCTTTTAAAAAAGTCAAATTCTTTTTCAGAAAAAAAGTAGTTTTTTTGCTATAAAGAAGAACGTCGTATTTATTTCTAGATGAAAGTCTTTTTTTTTAAGTGAAACGTTTTTTTATTCTTTTAAAAAAAGTAATATTCTTTTTTAGAAAATAAGTTGATTTTTTTCTATAAAAAGTGCCATATTTGTTTCTAGATGAAAGTCTTTTTTTTTCTTTTCTCCAGCGAAAATATTTTTATTCTTTAAAAAAAAAAGGCATATTTTTCCAGTAAAAAAGTAGATTTTTTTCTATAACAGGGTCATATTTTTTCGAGAAGAAAGTCTGTTTTTTGGGGTTTTTTTTTTACAAAAAGGTGTATTTCCCCCCCCCAAAAAAAATTCTTGAAGAAAGGCATATTTTCTACCGGGGAAAAAATGCATATATATATTTTTTGTTACAGATATAAAAGTCATCGTTTTATTTCTGAGAAGAAAATATTTAAAAAGAGTTCCCAGAGAACGAAGCCACATTTTTTCCATATATATATATATATATATATATATATATATATATATATATATATATATATATATATATATATATATATATATATATATATATATATATATATATATATATATATATATATATATATATTATAGTACTGTAGC
>NC_084735.1:80677287-80692287 GCF_033978785.1 Entelurus aequoreus
GGAAGGAGAGAGCCGTGCGTTGTCAGGCACCGACGCAGACAGCGATGCGGCATCCGTGACGCGGCGTCCATCACAGATGACTGAGTCCCCGCTTTCAGTGGCAAATGCGAGTTAATAATAAAGTGAAAGGGGGGGGGGGGGGGGGGCGTTGGGGATGGGGGCGTGTGGTCAGCAGTGCTTGAAATAGATACACAGATCCGTTACCGGGTAGCTGTTTATGCATCATTACCAACGTACAGTATCATAACACAAAAGATGCTAGATGCTTGCCAAAGAATAATCCGCAATTAATCGTACTAGAGATAATATCGGACTGCCGATATTATCGGCCGATAAATGCTTTGAAATGTAATATCGGAAATTGTCGGTATCGGTTTCAAAAAGTAAAATGTATGACTTTTTAAAACGCCGCCGTACGGAGTGGTACGCGGACGTAGGGAGAAGTACAGAGCGCCAATAAACCTTGAAGGCACTGCCTTTGCGTGCCGGCCCAGTCACATAATATCTACAACTTTTCACACACACAGGTGAATGCAAGGCATACTTGGTCAACAGCCATACAGGTCACACTGAGGGCGGCCGTATAAACAACTTTAACACTGTTACAAATACGCGCCACACTGTGAACCCACACCAAACAAGAATGACAAACACATCCGCACCGTAACACAACATAAACACAACAGAACAAATGCCCAGAACCCCTTGCAGCACTAACTCTTCCGGGACGCTGCTACAATATACACCCTTCGCTACCCCCTACCCCCAACCCCGCCCACCTGAGCATGTCCCAAATTCCAAGCTGCTGTTTTGAGGCATGTTAAAAAAAAATAATGCACTTTGTGACTTCAATAATAAATATGGCAGTGCCATGTTGGCATTTTTTTCCATAACTTGAGTTGATTTATTTTGGAAAACCTTGTTGCATTGTTTAATGCATCCAGCGGGGCATCACAACACAATGAGGCATAATAATGTGTTAATTCCACGACTGTATATATCGGTAGCGGTTGATATCGGAATCGGTGATTAAGAGTTGGACAATATCGGAATATCGGCACAAAAGCTATTATAGGACATCTCTAAATCGTACGTTTTACAGGGCGGACATGATTAAAGTAATATATCGTCCAGGCAACTAACTCATCGCTGTGACCTAGAAAATTGCCCTCTTCCATAAAATCACGATTAACGGCTACGTTTCGTTAAACACGCACAATAAATGACGCGGCATCGTAACGCACAACCGACTTCGTACATCCGTTGTGCAGTTTGCTAACAACTTTCGATTATGTTAATCGTGTAATATAGGGATGTCCGATATTATCGGCCGATAAATGCGTTAAAATGTAATATCGGAAATTATCGGTATCGGTTTTTTTATTATCTGTATCGTTTTTTTAAAATTTTTTTAATTAAATCAACATAAAAAACACAAGATACACTTACAATTAGTGCACCAACCCAAAAAACCTCCCTCCCCCCATTTCTTTCTGTTATTAATATTCTGGTTCCTACATTATATATCAATATATATCAATACAGTCTGCAAGGGATACAGTCCGTAAGCACACATGATTGTGCGTGCTGCTGCTCCACTAATAGTACTAACCTTTAACAGTTAATTTTACTCATTTTCATTCATTACTAGTTTCTATGTAACTGTTTTTATATTGTTTTACTTTCTTTTTTATTCAAGAAAATGT
The DNA here is from genome assembly GCF_033978785.1 of Entelurus aequoreus. Lineage (NCBI taxonomy): Eukaryota > Metazoa > Chordata > Actinopteri > Syngnathiformes > Syngnathidae > Entelurus > Entelurus aequoreus. The sequence goes on from NC_084735.1 coordinate 80,678,994, forward strand.
TTTTAATTTAGTTATCTTATTTTATTATTTTTTTTAAAAAGTACCTTATCTTCACCATACATGTTGTCCAAATTAGGCATAATAATGTGTTAATTCCACGACTGCATATATCGGTATCGGTTGATATCGGTATCGGTAATTAAAGAGTTGGACAATATCGGAATATCGGCAAAAAGCCATTATCGGACATCCCTAGTGTAATATTGTTAACGATACGAAGGTTTTGCCTCACGCTGAATAAGGCCATTTTAGAAATGGTAAAATAATTGTTTCACGGTTATCAATATTGTCACAATATTATTCTGTACTATATTGTACCTTTTGTCATGTTTCGTTATATATACGAAAAATAAATGACGTAGAAACGTAACGCACATTTGACTTCCTTTGTCCGTGGCTAACAAAACAAAGGTTTTGTGTCGCGCTAAATAAACACTGCAGGTGGGGTGGCCTGCAGACCTGCAGCGAAGCGGGGTGTGCCAGGACCGGCTTCGAGATCAGCGACAGGTCATGGATTGCCCACCTGGGCGCGTTTATCTAATCACCTGTCGCTCTGTTAAAGGCAGCAGCCGGGAAGGAGGAGGGGAGTTGTTGATGGTGGTTGGTGGAGCGCGAGCACGAACGAGAGCGAGAGCAAGACTGACATACTGATGACTGAGAAGGAAGCCTAAGAACATTTTTTTTTAAATTAATTTATTGTTCACAAAGATGAACGAGGCTGTCCTGTCCATCCTTGGTGGTCCGAAGAACCCGGGGTGCAAGACCTCCACAAACACATTTTAAAATGGTAAGATAAATGCATCATTGTTATCAATATTGTCACAATATAATTATATACTATATTGTACCTTCCGTCATGTTTCATTATATATGAAAAATGTATGATGCAGCATCTTAACGCACATCAGACTTTCCATGTTTGTTGTGCACATGGCTAGCAAATAATACCAACAATACGAAGTTTTTGCGCCATGTTGAATAAACACATTCTGAAAAGGTAAGATAATTATATCACGGTTATCAATATTGTCACAATATAATTCTACAAACCACAAAACCAATTAAGTTGGCTTGTTGTGTACATCGTAAATAAACACAGACTACAATGATTTGCAAATCCTTTTCAACCTATATTCAATTGAATAGACTGCAAAGACAAGATATTTAACGTTCAAACTGGAAAAAGTTGTTATTTTTTGCAAATATTAGCTCATTTGGAATTTGATGCCTGCAACATGTTTCAAAAAAGCTGGCGCAAGTGGCAAAAAAGACTGAGAGAGTTGAGGAATGCTCGTCAAACACTTATTTGGAACATCCCTCAGGTGAACAGGCTGATTGGGAACAGGTGGGTGCCATGATTGGGTGGTAAAAGCAGCTTCCATGAAATGCTCAGTCATTCACAAACAAGGATGGGGCGAGGGTCACCACTTTGTCAACAAATGCCCCGGGCAAATTGCTTAAGAACAACATTTCTCAACCAGCTATCGCAAGGAATTTGGGGATTTCACCATCCACGCTCCGTCATATCATCAAAAGCTTCAGAGAATCTGGAGAAATCACTGCACGGAAGCGGCAAGGCCGAACACCAACATTGAATGCCCGTGATCTTCGATGCCTCCGGCGGTACTGCATCAAAAAGCGACATCAGTGTGTAAAGGATATCACCACATGGGCTTCAGGAACACTTCGGAAAACCACTGTCGGTAACTACAGTCGGTCGCCACATCTGTAAGTGCAAGTTAAAACTTTGTTGTAAATAGAACTGCACTATTAGTCTGTTCTATACAACACTGGCATGGGCAGAGGATCTCAGTTATCAGAATACCACATTTTTTAATATCAAATCCGTCAAATTTGGCCGTCTTTTTACGAGAATGTTCAGAGCCCATGTTGCCATAATCTCCCTACACGTGTAGTCTGACTCCTTATCAGATGGAAACGCTGGTCTTCTTGTAGTTCAACGGAGCGAAATGAAGACATTCATTGCGGCGTTATTGTGACATTTCTTTATCTGGAGGTTGCTATTGTTATTCTGTCCTCTCATATCCTCAAGGGAAATAATATTAAAACCTTGGTGCCTGCATGCGGTTTTCTAACGCCGTTTCATTCATCACTGTTGCCAACATGTTGTGTTGCTGCACCAAATGCAAATGTCTGCGGGGGCGGACGGGAAAGGTTCTCCGTGTTACCTGTGGCCTGACAACTGTGTTCCAAGTAAGCCGTCAAAACCCTCTCCCCCCCCCCCAAAAAAAACCACCTTAAACAAGAAAAAAATACAAGACTTCTCTTGTCATGGTTCATGTCTCTGACACAGAGCTTGCATTCAGGACAGTCTCCAGGAAAAGACTGAACGGTTAGAGTGGTAGCGGGGAAAAAAGATAGCACTCAAGCTGTGAACGGCACAGTAGACCGGCCAATACAGTTTATTTTGGAATATGTTTTTTGAATTATATGGAAAAACCACAAATTCAGAAGAAAAACCTCGCTTTCCTGGGGGTGGTATCGACTAAAAAGATGCTAGCATACAAATTGCCTTAGATTTCTGGGAAGCAATACTATTCTTAATTTTAATTTTTTATTCTGCAGCACGAGCCCTGATTCGGGACAGGAGGTCCTTCATCCATCCATCCATCTTCTTCCGCTTATCCGAGGTCGGGTCGCGGGGGCAGCAGCCTAAGCAGGGAAGCCCAGACTTCCCTCTCCCAAGCCACTTCGTCCATTTCTTCCCAGGGGGATCACGAGGTGTTCCCAGGCCAGCCGAGAGAGATGGTCCTCCCAATGTGTCCTGGGTCTTCTCCGTGGCCTCCTACCGGTCGGACGTGCCCAAAACACCTCCCTAGGGAGGCGTTCCGGTGGGAAGCCCAGACTTCCCTCTCCCCAGCAACTTCGTCCAGCTCCTCCCGGGGGATCCCAAGGCGTTCCCAGGCCAGCCGAGAGAGATAGTCTTCCCAATGTGTCCTGGGTCTTCCCCGTGACCTCCTACCGGTCAGACGTGCCCGAAACACCTCCCTAGGGAGGCGTTCGGGTGGGAAGCCCAGACTTCCTTTTCCCCAGCCACTTCGTCCAGCTCCTCCCGGGGGATGCTGAGGTATTCCCAGGCCAGCCGAGTGAGATAGTCTTCCCAACGTGTCCTGGGTCTTCCCCGTGGCCTCCTACCGGTCGGACGTGCCCGAAACACCTCCCTAGGGAGGCGTTCGGGTGGGAAGCCCAGACTTCCCTCTCCCCAGCCACTTCGTCCAGCTCCTCCCGGGGGATCCCGAGGCGTTCCTATGCCAGCCGAGAGAGATAGTCCTCCCAACGTGTCCTGGGTCTTCCCCGTGGCCTCCTACCGGTCGGACGTGCCCGAAACACCTCCCTAGGGAGGCGTTCGGGTGGGAAGCCCAGACTTCCCTCTCCTCAGCCACTTCGTCCATCTCCTCCCGGGGGATCCCGAGGCGTTCCCAGGCCAGCCGAGAGAGATAGTCCCCCCAACGTGTCCTGGGTCTTCCCGGTGGCCTCTTACCGGTCGGAGGTGCCCGAAACACCTCCCTAGGGAGGCGTTCGGGTGGGAAGCCCAGACTTCCCTCTCCCCAGCCACTTCGTCCAGCTCCTCCTGGGGGATCCCGAGGTGTTCTCCGGCCAGCCGAGTGAGATAGTCTTCCCAACGTTTCCTGGGTCTTCCCCGTGGCCTCCTAGCGGTCGGACGTGCCCGAAACACCTCCCTAGGGAGGCGTTCGGGTGGGAAGCCCAGACTTCCTTTTCCCCAGCCACTTCGTCCAGCTCCTCCCGGGGGATGCTGAGGTATTCCCAGGCCAGCCGAGTGAGATAGTCTTCCCAACGTGTCCTGGGTCTTCCCCGTGGCCTCCTACCGGTCGGACGTGCCCGAAACACCTCCATAGGGAGGCGTTCGGGTGGGAAGCCCAGACTTCCCTCTCCCCAGCCACTTCGTCCAGCTCCTCCCGGGGGATCCCGATGCGTTCCCAGGCCAGCCGAGAGAGATAGTCTTCCCAATGTGTCCTGGGTCTTCCCCGTGACCTCCTACCGGTCGGACGTGCCCGAAACACCTCCCTAGGGAGGCGTTCGGGTGGGAAGCCCAGACTTCCCTCTCCCCAGCCACTTCGTCCAGCTCCTCCCGGAGGATCCCAAGGCGTTCCCAGGCCAGCCGAGAGAGATAGTCTTCCCAATGTGTCCTGGGTCTTCCCCGTGACCTCCTACCGGTCGGACGTGCCCGAAACACCTCCCTAGGGAGGCGTTCGGGTGGCATCCTGATCAGATGCCTGAACCACCTCATCTGGCTCCTCTCGATGTGGAGGAGCAGCGGCTTTACTTTGAGCTCCCCCCGGATGGCAGAGCTTCTCACCCTATCTCTAAGGGAGAGCCCCGCCACCCGGCGGAGGAAACTCATTTCGGCCGTTTGTACCCGTGATCTTGTCTTTTCTGTCATATCCCAAAGCTCATGACCATAGGTGAGGATGGGAACGTAGATCGACCGGTAAATTGAGAGCTTTGCCTTCCGGCTCAGCTCCTTCTTCACCACGACGGATCGATACAGCGTCCGCATTACTGAAGACGCCGCACCGATCCGCCTGTCGATCTCACAATCCACTTTTCCCTCACTCGTGAACAAGACTCCGAGGTACTTGAACTCCTCCACTTGGGGCAGGGTCTCCTCCCCAACCCGATGATGGCACTCCACCCTTTTCCGGGCGAGAACCATGGAGGTTCTCATCCCAGTGTTAGGAATATAAATTAGGAATATTTTCTTGACTTGCCTGTACCAACTAGGAATGATCTACAGATAGTAACAATCGATCATTCCGGCAATGAAAAACCAACCGATAAAATGAGCCGATAATAATAACGGCTTACTATTGAACGGCGTGGCGTGGTTGGGGGAGTGGCTGTGCCAGCAACCTGAGGGTTCCTGATTCAATCCCCAGCTTCTACCAACCTAATCACATCAGTTGTGTCCTTGAGCAAGACATTCACCCTTGCTCCTGATGGGTCGTGGTTAGCGCCTTGCATGGCAGCTCCCGCTATCAGTGTGTGAATGGGTGAATGTGGAGATAGTGTCAAAGCGCTTTGAGTACCTTGAAGGTACAAGAATAACCAATTTACCATTTACCATTATCATCGTGATTGTCGTGGGTCTCTCTGTTGTGGCCTGTTCTTATGGTGATGTCATTAAACTGTGTGCACAGCGTGATGGTTATAGAGAAAAGCAACATGGAGGAGTGTACTTTTATTTTGTGGGGTTTCTTTACCGTGTCAGAGGAAGACATTGCAAAAGTAGTTCTGCAGAAATTCCACGGGGAGGCACAAAGACGCACTCCGACACAACAATTCTGATAAGTCGCCTCAAAATTTACCATTGTGAACATTTCTGGATGCTGAGAGTGAGCCGAGACCTGGTGTTAATGGGGGCGACCACAGCAAACAAAAAGCCACAGGACTGATGAGAAAGTGTTTGATGAGGCAACGGTTTAAAAAAGACCTTAGGGGGAAAGAACTTGACGACAAAATGAGCAGTAGTGTATGTTTAACTTCAGGGTTCATCTATAGACACAGATACAGTAAATGTTAGTTACCTTTTATGATTTCTTAGTGGAAAAAAGTGCACTTTATTATCGATTTTTTAATGATCTACAGTTGAAAGTTGCCTTTCTAAGGGGCAGGCACTTATTGCACCATTTTATTATTGTCAAAGAAAAAAAAAGAAAAAATATATATACAGTATATGTATACATATATGTATATACACACGGATAAACTACAACACACAGCCGTTATTGTCTTAAAGGCCTACTGAAATGCGATTTTCTTATTTAAACGGGGATAGCAGATCCATTCTATGTGTCATACTTGATCATTTCGCGATATTGCCATATTTTTGCTGAAAGGATTTAGTAGAGAGCATCGACGATAAAGTTCACAACTTTTGGTCGCTGATAAAAAAGCCTTGCCTGTACCGGAAGTAGCAGACGATATGCGCGCGACGTCACCGGTTGTGGAGCTCCTCACATCTGCACATTGTTTACAATCATGGCCACCAGCAGCGAGAGCGATTCGGGCCGAGAAAGCGACGATTTCCCCATTAATTTGAGCGAGGATGAAAGATTTGTGGATGAGGAAAGTGAGAGTGAAGGACTAGAGGGCAGTGGAAGCGATTCAGATAGGGAAGATGCTGTGAGAGGCGGGTGGGACCTGATATTCAGCTGGGAATGACTAAAACATTAAATAAACACAAGACATATATATACTCTATTAGCCACAACACAACCAGGCTTATATTTAATATGCCACAAATTAATCCCGCGTAACAAACACCTCCACCCTCCCGTCCATATAACCCGCCAATACAACTCAAACACCCGCACAACACACTCAATCCCACAGCCCAAAGTACCGTTCACCTCCCCAAAGTTCATACAGCACATATATTTCCCCAAAGTTACGTACGTGACATGCACATAGCGGCACGCACGTACGAGCAAGCGATCAAATATTTGGAAGCTGCAGCTGCGTACTCACGGTACCCCGTCTGCGTATCCAACTCAAAGTCCTCCTGTTAAGAGTCTTTGTTGTCCCAGTCCAATGGTAAAGCTTGACTGTCATCTTTCGGGAATGTAAACAATGAAACATCGGCTGCGTTTGTGTTGCTGCAGCCGGCCGCTAATACACCGCTTCCCACCTACAGCTTTCTTCTTTGCTGTCTCCCTTGTTCATTGAACAAATTGCAAAAGATTCACCAACACAGATGTCCAGAATACTGTGGAATTTTGCGATGAAAACAGACGACTTAATAGCTGGCCGCAACGCTGTCCCAAAATGTCCTCTACAATCCGTGACGTCACGCGCAGGCGTCATCATACCGAGACGTTTTCAGCAGGATATTTTGCGCGAAATTTAAAATTGCACTTTAGTAATCAAACCCGTATTGGCATGTGTTGCAATGTTAAGATTTCATCATTGATATATAAACTATCAGACTGCGTGGTCGGTAGTAGTGGCTTTCAGTAGGCCTTTAATATCTAGAAATACAAGAGACAATAATCCATAATCAAGCAGGGTTGGTGGCAGCGTCACATCAATGATGGTTCAGGGCTGCACGAGTGCTGCCGGCACTAAAGGAGGTGTGGTTTCTTTGAGTGCGCGCACCGATTCCAACATGACCATATAGAGTGAAACAACTGTAAATGTTGCCTTTTTCAGATAAACTGCAAACAAGACAAATGTGTGCAAAAATAGCAGTCGCCGTATGAGGCGTCATTCTGCGAGGAAACATCCCACTTTCCTTCTTGTTGACGGCATTTTCTACAATTTACAGCTGACGTGTTTGTGCAGAAAGATTCCTTCCTTTCCCCAAACACATTTGTACCGGATAGGAAGACGAATTAAACTTTGGTTGTTTTTTTTTTAATCACCATTTATATCACCTCCTGCCTGCGTCACGCTCCTGTAATTTCCCTTCTGGGGAAGTGCACATTGGCTCGTACGCGCTTTTCTAATGTCGCAGGTTACCATGACAACGTCGCAGGAGGAACACACCGTTGCGCGTTTTTCAAGCGGGTCAAAGGTCACGAAGCAACACCAAAACGCACGAGGAAGATAGCACAACACAGGAAGGTACACATAAACACACAATACTATTACTACTACTACTGGGGGGTAATAGCAACTATTAACAGTACAGTACATTAAGTACCGCAGTGCACGCTGTGACATTTTTTATTTTTTTTTTTGTAATTTATGGTAGGGGTTTTTTTTTGTGGGAGCCTTTGTCAGAAGTGGTAAGCATATGTGAGGGAATATGTTTGTGTGAGGGACGGTGTGTGTCAGGAAAATAGTGTGTTGAAATGCATAATGTTTACCAAAAAAAAAAAACATTGGCATAGAGGAGTGTTTGGCAACCCAAAATGTTAAAAGAGCCACATTGGACCAAAAATAAAAAAAATTAAATCTGTCTGGAGCCGCCAAAAATTAAAAGCCTTATATAAGTGTTATAATGAAGGCGACACATGATGTAGGTGTCTATATTAGCTGTATTAGCCTACTATCAAAATGACTTTAAAAGTCTTATATTAGTGTTATAATGAAGGCGACACATGATGTAGGTGTCTATATTAGCCTACTATCAAAATGACTTTAAAAGTCTTATATAAGTGTTATAATGAAGGCAACACATGATGTAAGTGTCTATATTAGCTATATTAGCCTACTATCAAAATGACTTTAAAAGTCTTATATTAGTGTTATAATGAAGGCAACACATGATGTAAGTGTCCATATTAGCTATATTAGCCTACTATCAAAATTACTTTAAAAGTCTTATATAAGTGTTATAATGAAGGCAACACATGATGTAAGTGTCTATATTAGCTATATTAGCCTACTATCAAAATTACTTTAAAAGTCTTATATAAGTGTTATAATGAAGGTAACACATGGTGTAAGTGTCTATATTAACTATATTAGCCCAATATCAAAATGACATTAAAAGTCATATATAAGTGGTATAATGAAGGCAACACATGATGCAAGTATCTACATTAGCCTACTATCAAAATTACTTTAAACGTCTTATATAAGTGTTATAATGCAGGTGACACATGGTTAAAGTGTCTACATTAACTATATTAGCCTACTATCAAAATGACTTTAAAAGTCTTGTATAAGTGTTATAATGAAGGCAACACATGTTGTGTCTCTATTAGCTATATTAGCCTACGATCAAAATGACTTTAAAAGTCTTATATAAGTGTTATAATGAAGGCAACACATGATGTAAGTGTCTATATTAGCTATATTAGCCTCCTATCAAACGGACTTTAAAAGTCTTATATAAGTGTTATAATGAAGGCAACACATGATGTAAGTGTCTATATTAGCTATATTAGCCTACTATCAAAATTACTTTAAAAGTCTTATATAAGTGTTAAAATGAAGGCAGCACATTATGTAAGTGTCTATATTAGCTATATTAGCCTACTATCAAAATTACTTTAAAAGTCTTATATAAGTGTTAAAATGAAGGCAACACATGATGTAAGTGTCTATATTAGCTATAGTAGCCTACTATCAAAATTATTTTAAAAGTCTTACATAAGTGTTATAATGAAGGCAACACATGGTGTAAGTGTCTATATTAGCTATATTAGCCTACTATCAAAATGAATTTAAAAGTCTTATATAAGTGTTAAAATGAAGGCAACACATGATGTAAGTGTCTATATTAGCCTACTATCAAAATGACTTTAAAAGTCTTATATAAGTGTTATAATGAAGGCAACACATGATGTAAGTGTCTATATTAGCCTACTATCAAAAGGACTTTAAAAGTCTTATACAAGTGTTATAATGAAGGCAACACATGTTGTAAGTGTCTATATTAGCCTACTATCAAAAGGACTTTAAAAGTCTTATATAAGTGTTATAATGAAGGCAACACATGATGTAAGTGTCTATATTAGCAATATTAGCCTACTATCAAAATGACATTAAAAGTCGTATATAAGTGGTATACTGAAGGCAACACATGATGCAAGTGTCTACATTAGCTATATTAGCCTACTATCAAAATGACTTTAAAAGTCTTATATTAGTGTTATAATGAATACGTGCGGATACTGTTTTTGTCAGAATTCCACACAGTTTTATAGATAGGCCCCCCCCGGTCCGCCAGAGAATAAGAAGACATAAAAAATTTAGAATGTATTCAGACCCATTTTTAATTATTTTTAATGACAAATCTAACTACTTTCTCTGGTCTTATTTGACATTTTTGGAGACTTTAACACGAAAACACAAACTTGTTTTGCTTTCCATGTTTTCTGCGCTCTTTTTATGTCCCCGAGCGTCCCAAAGAATTACACGCGTGACTATTTCCCATTCCAAAATGTGGCAAGCGTGAACAGACGCTAAAAAACTCTTTTGCACGTATGAGCCCCCGCCTAGACGGGCATGGTGCGCGTCTTTTGCCGCATTGTTCAAAACAAACACGCGAAGACGGGGGCTGCTTTTTTACGCCTCGGAAAACAGAACGCGGAAGACTGCAGGGGTTTAGACGGAGTCTTAGTCTCGTACTTTTGCTGTCAAGTTTGCCCTATTTGGAGTGACAGCTGTCATAAACAAACCAAAACATGGAGGACAAGCATCCCGTTAGCGGGTTTTGACAGCAGACTACACTGGAAGATGTTTGGGTGTTTTGTGGTCTTTTCTTCACTCAGAAACTTTCTGGTGGGGTGTAAACCCCAGCATATTAAAATACATGATCAATAAACAGAATGTTGACGTACAGAATATTGTTCCAAACTACACATTCTTCCTATAAACCAAATGGAAACAGTGTAAAAAAAATTGCTGATTCCGAGGAAAAAAAGCAAGTGCTCAGTTTAAAGTTCTATTACGGAGTTTTAAGTTTTTCAAAGCATATTTTACATTTATTTGACCTAAATTAAGCATTCTCGAACATTTAAATGGCTAAATGACCTACAAATGTCAATATTACGATAGTATTGGCCACTAAAGGAGACCAAACCTGTTCAGTATCGTGGCTACTGATTGGCTCAGCCTCAGATTGCATTACTTCTGTATTAGGGATGGGTACCGTTCACATTTGAATAGTTGGTACTTTTCTAGGTGTTAATAAATATTTGCTTTTAATAATAAAATCTAATTATGATAACTACTGTCCAGTCCTTGTTTTATTATCGTCATATTATCATTTGCAAGTATGACATTAAGTTGCAGTTTTAGACTTTAGATGGCAGTAGTGTATTGTATATGGTGTGTTGCTCAGTTCAGTCCATGCTGCCTGTTGTGCCCTAAGAAGTGTTAATACTGTAAGTGTTGTACTCGTGAGAATTTCATGTCACAGTACTATTATCATGGTATTCTTAAAAAAAGTACTTCTGCATACTGAAATATTTTAACTAGGCTTTATTATTTTTTAATTAAATAAATACACACACAAAATACTTGTCATTGTTTGCATTTTCTAAAAAATATATATTTAAAATGGGTCTGAATACTTGCTAAGTTGGCAACATCGATCCCTCCCGCTATGTCTTCTTATTCTCTGGCGGACCAGGGGTCTTATCTATAAAACTGTGTGGAATTCTGACTAAAAAAGTCTCCACACGTATGAATAAATCTTAGTTCAAAAGGTGTCAAAAGATACAAATATTTAAAAGAATCAAACTTTATTCATACATAAAGAAATGCAATAGAAAAAAACTTTTCCTTGGCAGAAGAAGCTAGCTGTTTAATTGTAATGTGCAGCTTAGTTGTAGTTTTAATTACCATATTTGGAGGTGTTGAAATCGTCATGTAAAATCCCTAATGCTAATCAGTAGCATCTCAATAGCAAAGCCAATGTATATTAGCATCAAGCTAGCACATTTTTGGAAAAATGGAGCCTTACTTTACTTTTACGATTTTGGAGTCATTTGCTTTGTTATTGGAAATTGCAACAATGCCTAGAAGTAATCTCAGGGCGTTCAATCGATCGCAATAGACTTAGATGGTCAATGAGCATGAACTGATGACGCCTACTGAGGTATTGGCACCAGCCGCTGGACCAGATCTGACCAATCTAAATCTAACACCAGATCTGACCAATCTAAATCTAAAACCAGATATGACCAATCTGAGTCTTTGACCATGAACTGATGAAGCCCACGGAGATATTGGCACCAGCCGCTAGACCAGATCTGACCAATCTAAATCTAAGACCAGATGTGACCAATCTAAGTCTTTGACCATGAACTGATGAAGCCCACGGAGATATTGGCACCAGCCGCTAGACCAGATCTGACCAATCTAAATCTAAGACCAGATCTGACCAATCTAAATCCAAGACCAGATCTGACCAATCTAAATCTAAGACCAGATGTGACCAATCTAAGTCTTTGACCATGAACTGATGAAGCCTACGGAGATATTGGCACCAGCCGCTAGACCAGATCTGACCAATCTAAATCTAAGACCAGATGTGACCAATCTAAGTCTTTGACCATGAACTGATGAAGCCCACGGAGATATTGGCACCAGCCGCTAGACCAGATCTGACCAATCTAAATCTAAGACCAGATCTGACCAATCTAAATCCAAGACCAGATCTGACCAATCTAAGTATTTGACCATGAACTAATGAAGCCTACTGAGGTATTTGCACCCGCCGCTAGACCAGATCTGACCAATCTAAATCTAAGACCAGATCTGACCAATCTAAGTATTTGACCATTAACTAATGAAGCCTACTGAGATATTTGCACCAGTCGCTAGATCAGATCTGACCAATCTAAACCCAAGACCAGATATGGCCAATCTAAATTTAAGACCAGATCTGACCAATCTAAGTCTTTGACCATGAACTGATGAAGCCTACTGAGATATTTGCATCAGCCGCTAGACCAGATCTGACCAATGTAAATCTAAGACCAGATATGACCAATCTAAATCTAAGACCAGATCTGACCAATTTAAATCTAAGACCAGTTCTGACCAATCTAAATCTAAGACCAGATCTGACCAATCGAAGTCTTTGACCATGAACTAATGAAGCCTACTGAGATAAACCAAACAGTCCAGTTGCGATCGATCGAATGCCCTGAGATCACAACGACCTGGATGAGTGAGAACATTCATAGACATACCGAGAGGTAGTTTGGCTGAGTCAGCTCTCAGTGCTGCTGGAGTGATCGCCAAGTGCCAAAGTGTGAATAGCCTGGTTTGACATCACACGCAACCCAGGTAGTATAAAATGGCACAGTTGGACTTGAACGTGAATTGGTGCCAAAAAAGTACCCTTTCCGAATTATTATATTTGAAAACAAGTGTAAAGGTGACCATATGGGTGTTATTTCATGTTTTAAATAATGTTAAAAAAACGTATTTGAAATGTCCTAAACTTTTTTTTTTCTGAAAATTTAAATATTTGATTTGTATTCATTAATCATAAACATTATTGTATGTAAGAAAAAAAAAATATCAAGAAAAATGGTCTGCGGCATATTGTGTTGCATTTACTACACCAAAATTAGTATACATTATATATTGTATATATAATATGTAATTATTATTATATTTTATATTGCTACTATGGTACATTTTTAGTCTACTTTCTACCTTCTGTTTTCGCCCTCTTTTTGTGCACTTGTGTGCATTATCCTTTCCATCCTCATCCTTTCCATCCTTTGTGACTGAGCTACTGTGTGGAACAATTTCCCTTGTGGATCTATAACGTTTGTCTAAGTCCTAGTCAAAATGGCATGGTAAATATTAATAATAAATAATACGATGAGGATACATAAAT
>NC_084735.1:80702287-80834787 GCF_033978785.1 Entelurus aequoreus
GATAGACGTTACAATAATTGAACGGTGTTGACCAACACCGTTAGGGCCGCTTGTTGTCACTGTCACTCAGAGTTGCATTGCAAAATTACACAGAATAAATGTGTTTATTTTGTTTAGAATTCAGATGGGATTGATTTGGTGTGCGGCATATATTTGCTGTGCGCAGAGGACGCTTGAGCAGTGCGCAATTGCGCAGGCGCGCAACTTAGAGGGAACGTTGCTTGGCAGTCCATGTCTTGTTGAAAACACGCCATTCGTCATCAACTTTTCTCTTTTTAGCGTCTCGGGTGTAAACCGTGCATCACTTGTCGCTGTGCACCTTCACTCACAGGTTACACCCGGACATACGCACATAAATAACACTTTTCAAAATAAAAGCAGCACAGTTGTATTGCGCGCACGACATAGATGTTTTTTCAACTTTATTTTGTAATTTGTGATTGCAGCTGTTCACATTCACTCACAATCACACACGTGCATACGTCCACACGGAAGTAATACAAATAACGCTTTTCAAAACAAAAGCAGCACCGCTGTATTGCACACTCGACATAGATACTTTTTAAAATGTATTTTGTAATTTATGATTGGCCTCACGCGGGCCGGACAGGGACGCACAAAGGGCCTGATGTGGCCCGCGGGCCGCAGAATGCCCAGGTCTGGTACAGTACATACTAAATGGTAACACCCCAATAAGTTTTTCAACTTGTTTAAGTCGGGGTCCACGTTTAACAATTTATGGTAAAGTTACATGGTTTAATGCATCCAGCGGGGCATCACAACAAAATTAGGCAATATGGGCAAAAAAGCCATTATCGGACATCTCTACCTGTCACATATTAGTTAGCTCGCTGGCATGTTTCCTAACAATTTTAGGTCACGGCTCAACAATTCCAGTGGGACGGTTAGGGGAGAAAAAAAAATCTATAATGTAAATTCTGCATCAAAGCAAACAAGGCGTGCGATGTGATTGACGTATAGATGAACGAACAAAAAAAATCTAAATTACACGACGTGAAGCGTGACAACACAACGATAAAACTCAACAAAATGCACCCTGGCGTTGATTTAATTATCATTAGTTCTGGGCTTTTATTTTTTACCACTTTTCCTTTTTTTTCCCTGTGAAATAGTATTTCCATTACAGTCGATTCCTTGTGTTTTCCTCACAATGACACAAATAATGACACAAAATGACAGCCAAGACAAGCGGTGCTCTTTCCGATAATGGCCGTCATCTCCACACCTTCCCTCCCTCGCACCACCACTACCGCCCCCAAACAAATACGACCTTCCTTTTGTCAACAATTTGCCCAATCTACATCCACACTTGGCCGATAACCACCTCGTCATAATGAGAGCCTCTTTACCGCAACGTACACCGGCCCGCGTGGCACGTGCGGCATCTGTAAAGCTGACGTCAAATAAGATCGCCTCCAAGATGATCGAGGGCCTTTTGAGGAAAGGTAAAGGTGCATAATTATATATCTGGTAAGGGTGTGGATCCTTGGCCACCCTGAGGATCCGATTCCCATTCCTGGGGTGACAATTCGATTCCGATTCGATGCTCGATTCCACACGGTTCTCAAATCCGACCGTTTCTTGCAATGTACAAACGTATTATTTGGTTTGAAATATTTATAAGTGAATTTTTTCAAAACAGGTTGCCGGTTAGACAAGCTCCTTCCAGTTGCATATATATATATATATATATATATATATATATATATATATATATATATATATATATATATATATATATATATATATATATATATATATATATATACACTACCGTTCAAAAGTTTGGGGTCACATTGAAATGTCCTTATTTTTGAAGGAAAAGCACTGTACTTTTCAATGAAGATAACTTTAAACTAGTCTTAACTTGAAAGAAATACACTCTATACATTGCTAATGTGGTAAATGACTATTCTAGCTGCAAATGTCTGGTTTTTGGTGCAATATCTACATAGGTGTATAGAGGCCCACTTCCAGCAACTATCACTCCAGTGTTCTAATGGTACAATGTGTTTGCTCATTGGCTCAGAAGGCTAATTGATGATTAGAAAACCCTTGTGCAATCGTGTTCACACGTCTGAAAACAGTTGAGCTCGTTACAGAAGCTACAAAACTGACCTTCCTTTGAGCAGATTGAGTTTCTGGAGCATCACATTTGTGGGGTCAATTAAACGCTCAAAATGGCCAGAAAAAGAGAACTTTCATCTGAAAACTCGACAGTCTATTCTTGTTCTTAGAAATGAAGGCTATTCCACAAAATTGTTGGGGTGACCCCAAACTTTTGAACGGTAGTGTATATATATACATATATATATTAGGGGTGTGGGAAAAAATCGATTCGAATTCCAATCGCGTTTCCAATCGATTCTCATTTTTAAAAAATCGATTTTTATTTATTTATTTATTTGTAATTTTTTTTTTTTGAATTTTTTTTTTTTTTGAATAAATCAATCCAACAAAACAATACCATAACAATGCAATCCAATTCCAAAACCAAACCCGACCCAGCAACACTCAGAACAGCAATAAACAGAGCAATTGAGAGGAGACACAAACACGACACAGAACAAACTAAAAGTAGTGAAACAAAAATGAATATTATCAACAACAGTATCAATATTAGTTACAATTTCAACATAGCAGTGATTAAAAATCCCTCATTGACATTATCATTAGACATTTATATAAAAAAAAAAAAATTAACAATAGTGTCACACTTGAATCGCATCTCCTAAGCTTGACAACACACTGTGTCCAATATTTTCACCAAGATAAAATAAGTCATATTTTTGGTGCATTTAATAGTTAAAACAAATTTACATTATTGCAATCAGTTGATAAAACATTGTCCTTTACAATTATAAAAGCTTTTTACAAAAATCTACTACTCTGCTTGCATGTCAGCAGACTGGGGTAAATCCTGCTGAAATCTATGTATTGAATGAATAGAGAATCCTTTTGAATCGGGAAAATATCGTTTCTGAATCGAGAATCGTGTTGAATTGAAAAAAAAAAATCGATTTTGAATCGAATCGTGACCCCAAGAATCGATATTGAATCGAATCGTGGGACACCCAAAGATTCACAGCCCTAATATATATATATATATATATATATTAGGGCTGCAACAACTAATCGATTAAATTGATTAAAATTGATTATAAAAATAGTTGCCGATTAATTTAGTCATCGATTCGTTGGATCTATGCTATGCGCATGCACAGAGGCTTTAAAAAAAAAAAAAAAAAAAAAAAAAAAAATTTAAATATACCTTTATTTATAAACTGCAACATGTACAAACAGCTGAGAAACAATAATCAAAATAAGTATGGTACTAGTATGCTGTTTTTTTTCAATAAAATACTGGAAAGGATAGAAATGTAGTTTACCTCTTTTATCCGATTATTAATCGATTAATCGAAGTAATAATCGACAGATTAATCGATTATCAAATTAATCGTTAGTTGCAGCCCTAATATATATATATATATATATATATATATATATATATATATATATATATATATATATATATACACAGTCGCGTGTATTTTTTTGTGAGCACATACTTGTTGGTCACAAAAAAACATTCATGAAGTTTGGTTCTTTTATGAATTTATTATGGGTCCGCTGAAAATGTGAGCAAATCTGCTGGGTCAAAAGTATACATACAGCAATGTTAATATTTGCTTACATGTCCCTTGGCAAGTTTCACTGCAATAAGTGTCAGGTGGGGGTCGCATCTTTATGCGGGATCGTTCCTCCAATGCAACACGGACAACTCCGGACGAAGGCGTAAAAGGTAAGAGATGGTTTATTTATAATAAATAATACGCCGTACCAAACAGACGGAACAAACACAAGCACAGCGTGCCGAACGCACGGGATGCTAAGGAAACCACTTAGCACAGGAGTCTAGAACATGAAATACATAAACGTGATTGTTGCTTACCGCAAACAAGGAAGCCAGACAGAGTGTGGCGACCAACGTGAATAAATAGCTCTTTTATTAGCGCTCAACAGCAGGTGAACGTGCCGAACATTAATCAGAGGCAGGTGAAACCAATAAGTACCCATGGTGACCAAAACAAACCCCCGAAGTGCACAAAACAACTAAGGAAGTCCAAAACTAACAACATAACTAAACAAAACATGATCCGGACCACGGATCATGACAATAAGGCACTTTTGGTAGCCATCCACAAGCTTCTGGCTGAAGTTTTGACCACTCCTTTTGACAAAATTGGTGCAGTTCAGCTTAATTTGTTGGTTTTCTAACATGGACTTGTTTCTTCAGCATTGTCAGGACTTTGGGAAGGCCATTCTAAAACCTTTAATTCTAGCCTGATTTAGCCATTCGACGTGTGTTTGGGGTCATTGTCCTGTTGGAACACCCAACTGCGCCCAAGACCCAACCTCCGGGCTGATGATTTTCGGTTGTCCTGAAGAATTTGGAGGTAATCCTCATTTTCCATTGTCCCATTTACTCTCTGTAAAGCACCAGTTCCATTGGCAGCAAAACAGGCCCAGAGCATAATACTACCACCACCATGCTTGACGGTAGGTGTGGTGTTACTGGGATTAAAGGCCTCACCTTTTCTCCTCCAAACATATTACTGGGTATTGTGGCCAAACATATACATTTTTGTTTTCATCTGACATCACATTGACAAAGATAAGACCTTCTGGAGGAAAAGTTCTGTGGTCAGATGAAACAAAAATTGACCCAGCAGATATAGTCACATTTTCAGTTGACCTATAATAAATTCATTCAATGTTTTTGTGACCAACAAGTATGTGCTCCAATCACTCCAAACACAAAAAATTAAGAGCTGTAGAATGGCTAGCGCCATGAAAACGACCTGACCTAGCTACAACAACAATAATCATATCCAATGCTTGGTAATATTCAAATCCTAATGGCTGATTGATGGCTGAGTGAAGACTTGGATGGAGTTCTAGGTGAGTATCCGTTTTTGGGAAGACCACGTTCCTGCTCCAGGCTGCTAACGCGGACCGGACCAGCTTTCTGGAGCGGATTCTGCTTATGCAAATCCACATAGCTGAACGATGAGAGCGACGGCTTGGTCTGACAGCTTTTGACCGTCTTTGCCATAACCGCACTCGCACTTACTGCGAGTTTCCAAACAGAACTCCATCTTTTCTTTTCTTTTTTTGCCATCCCGAAGGCTGGAAAATTAAAAAAAAAAAAACAGTGAACAAAGAAAAGACAAAGGATGGAATGTCCAGTAGTTTTTTACTTGTCTCATTATTATTATCACGGTATTGTTGAATTAGTTAAGAAAAGTACTAATGCATACTGACATGTTTTTAAAATAAATAAACACACACACACTTTACTTTCTTTGGCAGAAGAAGCTAGCTGTTTGCAATGGACACGCTCGCTGCTAAGGTTCAGCGCATTAGTTGCCTGAAAACCGCGCACTAGCAAAAGATTGCTAGCAGCTATCGTAAATATGAATATGCATTGATATGCTAACAATGCCAACTCCGGGGAACCCGCAACTCTCAATCAGCGTGCTAGCTGCTAGAAATCAGCATGCAAGTTGTTAACTATTAGCAAAATAATTATTAATAGTTTTGGGATAATTAATATTTGCAACGATAATACTGTCCGAAATCTTACCGCGGTTTATCGTGAATACCAGAAATCGTTACATCTCTACAAAGCAGCTAATGACAGTCAGAAATATGACCATTATATTGAAATGCTAACAATGCTAACCCTGGGGGAACTCAACTCTAGATCACAGTGCTAGCTGCTAGCAATTAGTATGGTAATCATTTACGGTTTTACGATAAATAAAATTGAAAACAGTAGTACTGTCAGAAATCTCTTTATCGTGACTACCAGTAATCGTTACATCCCTACAGAACAGTTAATAACACTCGGAAATATGAAGATGCATTGAAATGCTAACAATGCCAACTCCGGGGAACCCGCCACTCTCAATCAGCGCGCTAGCTGCTAAAAATCACCGTGCAAGTTGTTAACTATTAGCAAAATAATTATTAAAAGTTTTGGGGTAATATATATTTGCAACTATAATACTGTCCGAAATCTTACCGCAGTTTATCGTGAATACCAGTAATCGTTACAGCTCTACAAAGCAGCTAATGACAGTCAGAAATATGACCATTATATTGAAATGCTAACAATGCTAACCCTGGGGAACTCAACTCTAGATCACAGTGCTAGCTGCTAGCAATTAGTATGGTAATCATTTACGGTTTTACGATAAATAAAATTGAAAACAGTAGTACTGTTATAAATATTACCACAGTTTATCGTGAATACCAGTAATCGTTACATCCCTACAGAACAGTTAATAACACTCGAAAATATGAAGAAGTATTGAAATGCTAACAATGCCAACTCCGGGGAACCCGCCACTCTCAATCAGCGCGCTAGCTGCTAAAAATCACCGTGCAAGTTGTTAACTATTAGCAAAATAATTATTAAAAGTTTTGGGGTAATTAATATTTGCAACGATAATACTGTCCGAAATCTTACCGCGGTTTATCGTGAATACTAGTAATCGTTACAGCTCTACAAAGCAGCTAATGACCAAATATGACCATTATATTGAAATGCTAACAATGCTAACCCTGGGCAACTCAACTCTAGAACACAGTGTCAGCTGCTAGCAATTAGTATGGTAATCAATCACGGTTTTACGATAAATACAATTTAAAACAGTAGTACTGTCAGAAATCTTATCGCAGTTTATCGTGAATACCAGTAATCATTACATCTCTACAAAGCAGCTAATGACAGTCAGAAATATGACCATTATATTGAAATGCTAACAATGCTAACCCTGGGCAACTCAACTCTAGATCACAGTGCTAGCTGTTAGCAATTAGTATGGTAATCATTTACGGTTTTACGATAAATAAAATTGAAAACAGTAGTACTGTTATAAATATTACCACAGTTTATCGTGAATACCAGTAATCGTTACATCCCTACAAAGCAGTTAATAACACTCGAAAATATGAAGATGTATTGAAATGCTAACAATGCCAACTCCGGGGAACCCGCAACTCTCAATCAGCGTGCTAGCTGCTAGAAATCAGCAAGCAAGTTGTTAACTATTAGCAAAATAATTATTAATATCCATCCATCCATCTTCTTCCGCTTATCCGAGGTCGGGATAATTAATATTTGCAACGATAATACTGTCCGAAATCTTACCGCGGTTTATCGTGAATACCAGAAATCGTTACATCTCTACAAAGCAGCTAATGACAGTCAGAAATATGACCATTATATTGAAATGCTAACAATGCTAACCCTGGACAACTCAACTCTATATCACAGTTGTTTTACGATAAATACAATGTAAAACAGTGATACTGTCAGAAATCTTACTGGAGTTTATCATTAATAATCGTTACATCTCTACAAAGCTGTTAATAACATTCGGAAATATGAAGATATATTGAAATGCTAACAATGCCAACCCCGGGGAACCCAACTCTCAATCAGCGTGCTAGCTTCGAGCAATCAGCGCGCAATCTGTTAACTATTAGCACAATAAATACAAACTGTATTAACATTTTTAGGATAATTCATGTTTGCAACCATAATACTGTCCGAAATCTTACCGCAGTTTATCGTGAATATCAGTAACCTACAAAGCAGCTAATGACAGTCAGAAATATGACCATTATATTGAAATGCTAACATTGCTCACCCTTGGCAACTCAACACTAGGTCAAAGTGCTAGCTGCTAGCAATTAGTATGGTAATCAATCACGGTATTGCGATAAACAGAATTTATAAGAACTCTTACTGCAGTTTATCATTAATAATCGTTACATCTCGACAAAGCAGTTAATATCACTCGGGATATGAAGATATATTGAAATGCCAACCCCGGGGAACCCAACTCTCGATCAGCGCGCTAGCTGCTAGCGACCAGCATGCTAGCTGCAAGCAATTAACAGAGTAATCAATAATGGTTTTACAATAGTTAACATTTAAAACGACAATACTGTCGGGTAATTTTATCAGGGTTTTATCATTAACCTACAAAGCAGCTAAATACACTCGTAAATATGAAGACGTATTCACATGCTAACAATGCTTAGCCCAAGGGGGAAAACCGACTCTTGCCACTTTCCGCTCCATTTTCAAGAGTACAAGAGAGTCGCAAAAGTAGATCCTTGCATGCGTGTTATCCCGCAAAACTGCTATTCCGGCAATTCTCCGGGAATTGCCTCGTTAGAACCAAAACAAACGGCATGAAAAGAACTGTTAGAATAACTATGTATATATTATCACACAACTCTTATGCTTAAGGGCCGTTGCTGTAGTTATTATCAATTGTGCTCAAATTTACTTTTTTTCTTTGTCTGTGCAAAGCTGGCAATCCAAAAGGTTGCAAGCCAGTCTCGTATCAGTGTTTGTTTCCAGAATCGGCCCGCTGACTGCCAAGGCCGAACATCGAGTACCGTGACGCAGACAGAGCAGAGACAAGGCGATATCACGACTGTCAGCACATATGCATTTTTGTATACCGTATTTTTCGGACTATAAGTCACCGTTTTTTTCATAGTTTGGCCGGGGGTGCGACTTATACTTGGGAGCGACTTATGTGTGACATTATGAACACATTACCGTAAAATATCAAATAATATTATTTCGCTCATTCATGTAAGAGACTAGACGTATAAGATTTCATGGGATTTAGCGATTAGGAGTGACAGATTGTTTGGTAAACGTATAGCATGTTCTAATAATAATAATAATAATAATAATACATTTTATTTATAAGGCGCCTTTCTGGGCACTCAAGGACACCGTACAAAATCAAAACAATAAAATCAAATTGGTTAAAAACAACAACGACAAAGATAGAGAAGATAAGATGATTACAATGAATAAGTAGTCAGGAATAGGTGTGTTTTAAGTCTTGATTTGAAGAGGGATATTGAGTCAATATGTTATAGTTATTTGAATGACTCTTACCATAATATGTTACGTTAACATACCAGGCACGTTCTCAGTTGGTTATTTATGCGTCATATAACGTACACTTATTCAGCCTGTTGTTCACTATTCTTTATTTATTTTAAATTGCCTTTCAAATGTCTATTCTTGGTGTTGGCTTTTATCTAATAAATTTCCCCAAAAAATGCGACTTATACTCCAGTGCGACTTATATATGTTTTTTTCCTTCTTTATTATGCATTTTCCGCCGGTGCGACTCATACTCTGGAGCGATTTATATTCCGAAAAATACGGTAATCATATATCAGGGGTCACCAACGTGGTGCCCGCGGGCACCAGGTAGCCCGTAAGGACCAGATGAGTAGCCCGCTGGCCTGTTCTAAAAATAGCTCAAATAGTAGCACTTACCAGTGAGCTGCCTCTATTTTTTAAATGTTATTTATTTACTAGCAAGCTGGTCTCGCTTTGCCCGACATTTTTAATTCTAAGAGAGACAAAACTCAAATAGAATTTGAAAATCCAAGAAAATATTTTAAAGACTTGGTCTTCACTTGTTTAAATAATTTCATTATTTTTTTTACTTGGCTTCTTATAACTTTCAGAAAGACAATATTAGAGAAAAAATACAACCTTAAAAATGATTTTAGGATTTTTAAACACATATACCTTTTTACCTTTTAAATTCCTTCCTCTTCTTTCCTGACAATTTAAATCAATGTTCAAGTAAAAAAAAATGTTTTATTGTAAAGAATAATAAATAAATTTTAATTTAATTCTTCATTTTAGCTTCTGTTTTTTGGACGAAGAATATTTGTGAAATATTTCTTCAAACTTATTATGATTAAAATTCAAAATGGCAAATCTAGAAAATCTGTAGAATCAAATTTAAATCTTATTTCAAAGTCTTTTGAATTTCTTTTAAAATTGTTGTTCTGGAAAATATAGAAGAAATAATGATTTGTCTTTGTTAGAAATATAGCTTGGTCCAATTTGTTATATATTCTTACAAAGTGCAGATTGGATTTTAACCTATTTAAAACATGTCATCAAAATTCTAAAATTCATCTTAATCAGGAAAAATTACTAATGATGTTCCATAAATTAAAATTTTTCAAAAACATTTGAATTACCTAGTTTTTCTCTTCTTTTTTTCGGTTGAATTTTGAATTTTAAAGAGTTGAAATTGAAGATAAACTATGTTTCAAAATTGAATTGTCATTTTTTTCGTGTTTTCTCCTCTTTTAAACCGTTCAATTAAGTGTAAATATCATTAATTATTAATAATAACACAGAGTTAAAGGTAAATTGAGCAAATTGGCTATTTCTGGCAATTTATTTAAGTGCGTATCAAACTGGTAGCCCTTCGCATGAATCAGTACCCAAGAAGTAGCTCTTGCTTTCAAAAAGGTTGGTGACCCCTGTCATATATTGTGTCTAACTGGAGCTGTCGAGATTACCCCCGTCCCTCAACGACAACTTCAGTGATGTTGTAGTAGAATTTCTGACCTTTTGACTTATATTTCTTGTCTTTTAAGAATGTCCGCTCATTTTCAATACTCTTGTATTTTTGTGCCATTGAATGGACCAGTTGTGGGACAAAAGTGAATATTAAGTCGTGCCAACCTGTCTATAGAATGTGTTGACTGTCTAAAGGATTCGAGTTGTTATGGAACAGATAGGAAAAGCAAAACAAGACACTGACGCACTTGATAAGGAACGATGACGCACAACAGACATATAAAAAATGGCAGAAGACCGGAACTCGGGAGTGATTTTGGCTTGTGTGTGTCTTGTTGGCTCCGGAGTAACTTGTGGTTTGTCTGCACGACCAACTCAATTCAACCTGCACTTCTGATAATGGGTAAATAAATTTGTTGTACTAAACTACTTTTGTTGCCTGCTTAAGCTTCGGACAATCCACTACAATGTAACCAGCGACCTCCCAAATAAAATAGAGGAAGCACGTGGGCTGGACTTTTAGAACGTAGTTTGGATCTGTAACTAGAGTACAGCCCCAAAAAAAACCGTGTCTCCTCAATTGAGCCAAATTGAACTCTGTCTCTGCATGATTCCTTGCTTCTGGTCTGTTTCATAAATGTCATCAGTGTTTGAACCTGACAAGAAACATCTCCGAGCAGCTAATGTCCCTCGAGATGAAGATGTATTGGTACGCTTACGCTGCCAGACTCCGGGTAACCCGACTCCAGTGAGAAAGAAGTGGACAAAGGACATTTACAGATTTGTGTTTTTTTGCCGATATTAGCATAATTAGCAGCATTTGCTTAGGCAGAGGAATGCAAATTACTTGTCAGGAAATCAGATAGATGTGGGGAAGGGAAGGGGGACAAAAAAAACCTCACAATCGTTGTCTCCAGCTAAAGAGTTCCTCATTGTTTCCCTAATGAGCGCTCTCTAAACACTTTAGCGAACAGGCCCGGGACGACAACAGGATGCAGTGTTTTTCTCATTACCTGAAATCTCATTCCACACAAAAAATATATATATTAGGAACGGAGCCGGGAACAATTACGGTTTGGACTTTTTCCTTTTTTTGGAAGAATGTGCAGGAGGAGGAAGCGGACGGAGCCGCGCCAGAATAAAAGAATGAGCTCCAAATTGTATGACGGTTGTGAGAACGTGGTGAAGAATGCACTTATTTCATCAGTCAGCAGCCCGTAACCAGTCTTTAAGGAGAATTACTGCACCATGTCTCTGGCCGTGACTTAGCACTTTCCCCCAGCTGCTCCGGCCTTAATCCTCATCGGGAAAAAAAACTAAAAAATGTAGCGGCGTATGCGGACGTCGGAAAGTGGGAGAGCACAAAACAGGAACAAGCTAGGGATGGATCTTAGAATAGAAAACCAAAGTTCAAGTTAAAAGTTAAGTTAAAGGCCTACTGAAATGAAATGTTTTTATTTAAACGGGGATAGCAGATCCTTTCTATGTGTCATACTTGATCATTTCGGGATATTGCCATATTTTTGCTGAAAGGATTTAGTATAGAACAACGACGATAAAGTTCGCAACTTTTGGTCTCTGATAAAAAAAAAGCCTTGCCCCTACCGGAAGTAGCGTGACGTAGTCAGTTGTTCACCTCCTCATATTTTCCTATTGTTTTCAACGCAGCTAGCGTTAATTTGAGCGAGGATGAAAGATTTGTGGATGAGGAACGTTAGAGTGACGGACTAGAATGCAGTGAAAGACATAACTTTTTTCGCTCTGACCGTAACTTAGGTACAAGGGCTCATTGGATTCCACAATCTCTCCTTTTTCTATTGTGGATCACAGATTTGTATTTTAAACCACCTCAGATACTATATCCTCTTGAAAATGAGAGTCGAGAACGCGAAATGGACATTCACAGTGACTTTTATCTCCACGACAATACATCGGCGAAGCTCTTTAGCTACTGAGCTAACGTGATAGCATCTGGCTCAAATGCCGATAGAAACAAAATAAATAAACCCCTGACTGGAAGGATAGACAGAAGATCAACAATACTATTAAACCATGGACATGTAACTACACGGTTAATAATTCTCAGCCTGGCAAAGCTTAACAATGCTGTTGCTAACGACGCTGAATCTAACT
Source organism: Entelurus aequoreus (assembly GCF_033978785.1). Lineage (NCBI taxonomy): Eukaryota > Metazoa > Chordata > Actinopteri > Syngnathiformes > Syngnathidae > Entelurus > Entelurus aequoreus. The sequence continues at coordinate 80,714,880 of NC_084735.1, forward strand.
TAGCAACCGGACCTCACAGAGCTATGATAAAAACATTAACGCTCCACCTACGCCAGCCAGCCCTCATCTGCTCATCAACACCCGTGCTCACCTGCGTTCCAGCGATCGACGGCGCAACGAAGGACTTCACCCGATCACAGATGCGGTTGGCGGCTAGCATCGGTTGGCGGCTAGCATCGGCTAGCGCGTCTGCTATCCAAGTAAGTCCTCTTTGTTGTGTTGCTACAGCCAGCCGCTAATACACCGATCCCACCTACAACTTTCTTCTTTGCAATCTCCATTGTTCATTAAACAAATTGCAAAAGATTGACCAACACAGATGTCCTGAATACTGAGGAATTATGAAATGAAAACAGAGCTTTTTGTATTGGCCTCAATGGGGGAGCCATACCTCTGTTCTACTGGCTACGTCACGCGCATACGTCATATCCAAAGGAGTTTTTCAACCGGAAGTTTAGCGGGAAATTTAAAATGTCACTTTATAAGTTAACCCGGCCGTATTGGCATGTGTTGCAATGTTAAGATTTCATCATTGATATATAAACTATCAGACTGCGTGGTCGGTAGTCGTGGCTTTCAGTAGGCCTTTAAAGTACCAATGATTGTCACACACACACTCGGTACTGAGATCGGTAGGTTGTGAGTTCAAACCCCGGCCGAGTCACACCAAAGACTATAAAAATGGGACCCATTACCTCCCTGCTTGGCACTCAGCATCAAGGGTTGGAATTGGGTGTTAAATCACCAAAAATGATTCCCGGGCGCGGCCACCGCTGCTGCTCACTGCTCCCCTCACCTCCCAGGGGGGTGATCAAGGGTGATGGGTCAAATGCAGAGGATAATTTCACCACACCTAGTGTGTGTGTGTGTGACTATCATTGGTGCTTACATAATTTAATTCCACATACTGATATACTGAAGGTTTTAAGTGTTGTACGTGCGTACAAATGTTTTAAATAAAAATTGTTCCTTAAGATTATATCTATCCTCTTCAATTTTAGTAGTGTAATCATTGAATTAGATTCAAACTAAACGTACGATTGCTAGTGTTAATATTCGAGTGCACTGCAAAAAGTCAGTGTTCAAAAACAAGAAAAAATAATACAAAAATTAGGGGTATTTTATTTGAACTAAGCAAAATTATCTGTCAATAGAACAAGAACATTTGGCTTGTCAAGACTTTCCAAAATAAGTCAAATTAGCTAACCTCAATGAACCCCAAAATACCTTAAAATAACTATATTCTCACTAAGTGCACTTTTCTTGGTAGAAAAAACAAATATACCTTTTTTGCTCAGTATGTTGAAAAATATTCTTAAATGAAGTAAATGCTAGTGCCATTATCTTGACATGATGATATGCGCTCTTGAAACCAGCAAACTTATACTAAAAACTAGGGATGTCCGATAATATCGGTAGGCCGATATTATCGATAAATGCGTTAAAATGTAATATCGGAAATTATCGGTATCGTTTTTTTTAATTATCTGTATCGGTTTTTTATTTTTTTTTATTTTTATTAAATCAACATAAAAAACACAAGATACACTTACAATTAGTGCACCAACCCAAAAAACCTCCCTCCCCCCATTTCTTTCTGTTATCAATATTCTGGTTCCTACATTATATATCAATATATATCAATACAGTCTGCAAGGGATACAGTCCGTAAGCACACATGATTGTGCGTGCTGCTGCTCCACTAATAGTACTAACCTTTAACAGTTAATTTTACTCATTTTCATTAATTACTAGTTTCTATGTAACTGTTTTTATATTGTTTTACTTTCTTTTTTATTCAAGAAAATGTTTTTAATTTAGTTATCTTATTTTATTATTTTTTTTAAAAAGTACCTTATCTTCACCATACATGGTTGTCCAAATTAGGCATAATAATGAGTTAATTCCACGACTGCATATATCGGTTGATATCGGTATCGGTTGATATCGGTATCGGTCATTAAAGAGTTGGACAATATCGGAATATCGGATATCGGCAAAAAGCCATTATCGGACATCCCTACTAAAAACTAATTTATTGTTCTTAATGGAAAGGCAACAAGGCAACCGCTTGTTACTCTCGGGGTCTCCTAGCCGCTCAGGCAAATCATATTGTCCAAAAATGCATTTTTCCGTCGATAACATGACATCATCGCGCCAAGTGCGTGCTCTTTCAGTCAATTAGTGCGCATATATACAGCCCGGCCCCCGGCCGAAATGTTTTTGATTGTCATTTTGAGGAATTTATCTGAATGTGCATGAACTATTTCTGTTCAAAATTGTTTGAAATGTTAAATGTTTGAATATTAACTGTCAGTTTCCTGTACTGTGCCAACTGTACTACTATATGAGTACATCTTTTCTATTGTTTCATTGAAAATAAAACAGCAAAGTCCATTTGGCTGTCATCTGTTTTAATTATGAGACACAATTGTGTCAAAATCATGTTTGTTTTTTTCAGGCTTGAAATAAGAAATTATTATTTTAAAAAAGTAGTTTTATACTTGTGAGTGTTGATGACACAGCTTTGCAACAGTTGATATTCTAGTTTCAAGCATGTTTTACTCAATATAGGTCAAAACATCTCAGCTACAAGCTGTAATATCTTACTGAGATCATTTAGGACCAAAACCCTTAAAACAAGTAAAACACTCTAACATAAAATCTGCTTAGTGAGAAGAATTATCTTATTAGACATAAAATAAGTAAATATCACCCTTATTTGAGATATTTAATCCTACTTAGATTTCAGTTTTTGCAGTGTGGGCCCTGTGCTCCACTGTAGTGGAAAAGTTGGGCCCCGGGGGCCAAAAAGGTTAAGAACCCCTGTTCTTTTTTTTTTTTTTTTTTTTCATTTTATTTTTATTGACATCCAGCATCAGACATTCCTATCCATTACATCATATTCACATACATCATATATCTGTTGTCTGCCCAAAATGTCAAAATATTTTTGTTTGTATCCCAACCATACCACCCACCCACCCAAAGAAAGAAAGAAACAGCAACAAAAAAAAAAAAAAAGTAATATCTACAATTAGAGATGTCCGATAATGCTTTAAAATGTAATATCGGAAATTATCGGTATCGTTTTTTTTAATTATCTGTATCGGTTTTCTTTGGGTTTCTTTATTAAATCAACATAAAAAACACAAGATACACTTACAATTAGTGCACCAACCCAAAAAACCTCCCTCCCCCCATCTACACTCATTCACACAAAAGGGTTGTTTCCTTCTGTTATTAATATTCTGGTTCCTACATTATATATCAATATATATCAATACAGTCTGCAAGGGATACAGTCCGTAAGCACACATGATTGTGCGTGCTGCTGGTCCACTAATAGTACTAACCTTTAACAGTTAATTTCACTCATTTTCATTAATTACTAGTTTCTATGTAACTGATTTTATATTGTTTTACTTTCTTTTTTATTCAAGAAAATGTTTTTAATTTATTTATCTTATTTTATTTTATTAATTTTTTTAAAAAAAAGTACCTTATCTTCACCATACCTGGTTGTCCAAATTAGGCATAATAATGTGTTAATTCCACAACTGTATATATCAGTATCGGTATCGGTTGATATCGGCATCTGTAATTAAAGAGTTGGACAATATCGGAATATCGGATATCGGCAAAAAGCCATTATCGGACATCCCTATCTACAATACATCAATTAAATAAACAAAAAAGAAATAATAATACATTAATAATAATAATAATCAGGAATAAAATAAAAATATATACATATACATATATATATATACAGGTGTATATACACACACATACATATATACATACATATACACTACCGTTCAAAAGTTTGGGGACACCCAAACAATTTTCTATAGTAGCCTTCATTTCTAAGAACAAGAATAGACTGTCGAGTTTCAGATGAAAGTTCTTTTTTTCTGGCCATTTTGAGCGTTTAATTGACCCCGCAAATGTGATGCTCCAGAAACTCAATCTGCTCAAAGGAAGGTCAGTTTTGTAGCTTCTGTAACGAGCTAAACTGTTTTCAGATGTGTGAACATGATTGCACAAGGGTTTTCTAATCATCAATTAGCCTTCTGAGCCAATGAGCAAACACATTGTACCATTAGAACACTGGAGTGATAGTTGCTGGAAATGGGCCTCTATACACCTATGTAGATATTGCACCAAAAACCAGACATTTGCAGCTAGAATAGTCATTTACCACATTAGCAATGTATAGAGTGTATTTCTTTAAAGTTAAGACTAGTTTAAAGTTATCTTCATTGAAAAATAAGGACATTTCAATGTGACCCCAAACTTTTGAACGGTAGTGTATATACATACATACCTATACACATATAGGGAGTAATTCTTTTTTTCTTTTTTTTTAAGAACCCCTGTTCTACATGAATTTACTACGTATCATTATTCTTTTTTTTTTATGTCAAATTGAACCCCACACAAAGAAACAGGCAGTTAAAAAAAAAAAGGCTAACCCGAGGGTGTTCTAGAAGGTTGTGAAAGTGCGACCCAAGACAAACAGTGGCGCCGGTGAAGAGAGTCTACCATGAACCCTTCATGGAGTCCCGCAAATAAACACCCCCTCGTGTTCACGGCAGCAGGAAACAAAGGCGCTCCAGCCCACTTTGGAAAATAAACTCGGCCGTGGGGAAAACGCGGACAAAGGCTACACACCGCTAACTTTTCCCACCGACGTTTTTATTTTTTTTCCCTTCGCAAGATTTTTGGCCAACCGCATGTTTCTAATTAAAGTGATCTGTTATTATAATATGTGCCGGCACGAAGGCTTTAGATGTAAACAGTAGAAGAAGACCTGCCAGGAGTGTATTTGAACAGATGGCCGCGTGGACTCCTGTTTGCCTTTCGGAGATGCAAACGTAGACAGAGTCTTGGGAAATATGCTCTTTTTAAAGATTACCGATGAGCGGGAAGAAGTTCAATATTTACTCGCTCGGTTCATTCACGTCAAAATTGTTTTTCGCGCAGGTTTCATGGTGGCGATGTTTGTCGCGCATTTGTTTTTTTACCCGGCAAAAATAAAGCTAAATCATTTGTTCTGTTTGTTTTGTTGTCACACTGCGTGTTTTGAAAGATCGTTAACTCCGGCGCTCATGCGTCAACATTTCGGATCCCGATTGTAGTGCACGAGAACTAGAGAGGTAAATCAATAACTGCTGTTACTCCCATTGTCGGGGCTCTTTTGGTGAAACTTTAAAGAGGGCGGGAAATCCTAATATAGAATAACAATAATAATAATAATGGATTTTATTTGTAAAAAAGCACTTTCCATTGAGTAAACAACCTCAAAGTGCTACAGTGTATTAAAAAAAAAAAAAAAAAAAAGATAATAAAAATAAAAACTAGAACAGCCTAATACAGACCTGGGCATTCTGCGGCCCGCAGGCCGCATCCGGTCCTTTGTGCGTCCCTGTCCGGCCCGCGTGAGGCCAATTATAAATTACAAAATACATTTTAAAAAGTATCTATGTCGAGTGTGCAATACAACGGTGCTGCTTTTGTTTTGAAAATCATTATTTGTATTACTTCCGTGTGGACGTATGCGTGTGCGTGATTGTGAGTGAATGTGAACAGCTGCAATTACAAAATAAAGTTGAAAAAACATCTATGTCCTGCGCGCAATACAACTGTGCTGCTTTTATTTTGAAAAGTATTATTTATGGGCGTGTGTCCGTGTGTAACCTGCGAGTGAAGGTGCACATGCAGCGACAAGTGATGCGCGGTTTACACCCGAGACGCTAAAAAGAGAAACGTTGATGAAGAATGGCGTGTTTCCAACAAGACATGGACTGCCAAGCAACGTTCCCTCTAAGGTGCGTGCCTGCGCAATTGCGCACTGCTCAAGCGTCCGCTGCGCGCAGCAAATATATGCCGCGCACCAAATCAAATCCCATCTGAATTCTAAACAAAATAAACATATTTATTCTATGTAATTTTGCAATGCAACTTTGAGTGACAGTGACAACAAGCGGCCCTAACGGTGTTCTGTCAACACCGTTCAATTATTGTAACGTCTATCGAGATGCTTCGAGGCCAGGAATTATATCGATCACTTTATTGAGCAAAACTGTTTATATTCGGCCATAACCACACCAAAAACATAAGTAAAACACTTCAATCAATCAATCAATCAATGTTTATTTATATAGCCCTAAATCACAAGTGTCTCAAAGGGCTGTACAAGCCACAACGACATCCTCGGTACAGAGCCCACATACGGGCAAGGAAAAACTCACCCCAGTGGGACGTCGGTGAATGACTATGAGAAACCTTGGAGAGGACCGCATATGTGGGTAACCCCCCCCCTCTAGGGGAGACCGAAAGCAACGGATGTCGAGTGGGTCTGACATAACATTGTGAAAGTCCAGTCCACAGTGGATCCAACACATCAGCGGGAGTCCAGTCCACAGCGGGGCCAACAGGAAACCATCCCGAGCGGAGACGGGTCAGCAGCGCAGAGATGTCCCCAACCGATGCACAGGCTAGTGGTCCACCCGGGGTCCCGGCTCTGGACAGCCAGCACTTCATCCATGGCCACCGGACCTATGCAACTCCCCCTCGCAAGGGACAGGGGAGAAGAGGAGAGAAGAAAAGAAACGGCAGATCAACTGGTCTAAAAAAGGGGGGGTCTATTTAAAGGCTAGATTATACAAATGAGTTTTAAGATGGGACTTAAATGCTTCTACTGAGGTAGCATCTCTAACTGTTACCGGGAGGGCATTCCAGAGTACTGGAGCCCGAATAGAAAACGCTCTATAGCCCGCAGACTTTTTTTTTTTTGGCTCTGGGAATCACTAATAAGCCGGAGTTCTTTGAACGCAGATTTCTTGTCGGGACATATGGTACAATACAATCGGCGAGATAGGCTGGAGCTAAACCGTGTAATATTTTATACGTAAGTAGTAAAACCTTAAAGTCGCATCTTAAGTGCACAGGAAGCCAGTGCAAGTGAGCCAGTATAGGCGTAATATGATCAAACTTTCTTGTTTTTGTCAAAAGCCTTGCAGCCGCATTTTGTACCAACTGTAATCTTTTAATGCTAGACATAGGGAGGCCCGAAAATAATACGTTACAGTAATCGAGACGAGACGTAACGAACGCATGAATAATGATCTCAGCGTCGCTAGTGGACAAGATGGAACGAATTTTAGCGATATTACGGAGATGAAAGAAGGCCGTTTTAGTAACACTCTTAATGTGTGACTCAAACGAGAGAGTTGGGTCGAAGATAATACCCAGATTCTTTACCGAGTCTCCTTGTTTAATTGTTTGGTTGTCAAATGTTAAGGTGGTATTATTAAATAGATGTTCGTGTCTAGCAGGACCGATAATCAGCATTTCCGTTTTCTTAGCGTTGAGTTGCAAAAAGTTAGCGGACATCCATTGTTTAATTTCATTAAGACACGCCTCCAGCTGACTACAGTCCGGCGTGTTGGTCAGCTTTAGGGGCATGTAGAGTTGAGTGTCATCAGCATAACAGTGAAAGCTAACACCGTACTTGCGTATGATGTCACCCAGCGGCAGCATGTAAATACTAAAGAGTGCAGGGCCAAGAACCGAACCCTGGGGAACTCCGCACGTTACCTTGACATAGTCCGAGGTCACATTGTTATGGGAGACGCACTGCATCCTGTCAGTAAGATAAGAGTTAAACCAAGACAAGGCTAAGTCTGACATACCAATACGTGTTTTGATACGCTCTAATAAAATATTATGATCGACGGTATCGAAAGCGGCGCTAAGATCAAGAAGCAGCAACATAGATGACGCATCAGAATCCATCGTTAGCAATAGATCATTAGTCATTTTTGCGAGGGCTGTCTCCGTAGAGTGATTTGCCCTGAAACCGGATTGAAAAGGTTCACAGAGATTGTTAGTCACTAAGTGTTCATTTAGCTGCTGTGCAACAGTTTTTTCGAGAATTTTGGAAATAAACGGAAGGTGGGAGACCGGTCGGTAGTTTACCATGAGGTCAGGATCGAGGTTAGGTCTTTTGAGCAGAGGATGAATAACCGCTTTTTTGAATGCTAGGGGAACAGTGCCGGAGGAAAGTGATAAGTTTATAATATTTAACACTGATGGACCTAATAATACAAACAGTTCCTTGATAAGTTTCCCAGGAAGTGGGTCAAGTAAACATGTTGTTTGTTTTATCCCACTTACACGCTGTAATAATTCCTCTAATGTTATTTCATCAAAAATAGAGAGACTATTTTGGAGGGCAGTGTCCGTCGTATATACAGTCGTATTTGTGTTAATAGAACCCAGTTGTAGCTGGGATGCGTTGTCTTTAATCTCCTTTCTAATGAGTTCAATTTTCTTATTAAAGAAATTCATAAAATCATCTGCCGAGTGGGTGGAGCTACTGGGAGGAGTCCCTTGTTGGGTTAGCGATGCTACTGTACTAAACAGAAATTTAGGATCGTTTTTGTTGAGGCGGATGAGATTTGAGTAGTATTTAGCTTTAGCTAAGGTAAGCATGCGTTTATAAGTTATTAAACTATCACTCCATGCTTGATGGAAAACCTCAAGTTTAGTCGCGCGCCATTTGCGTTCCAGTTTTCTACATGATAATTTATGAGCTCTAATTTCTTCTGTAAACCATGGGGTGCGCCTTTTAGGGGCCCTTTTTTGCTTTAGCGGTGCTATACTATCAATAATTTCGCGCAAGGCATCGTCAAAGTTGTTAGTGAGTTTATCAATAGAGCCGACATAATTTGGGAATGGTGCTATTACCGAAGGCAGTAGGTCAGCAAGAGTCATCGTTGTGGCAGCATTAATGTTGCGGCCGCTATAGCAGTTATTATTATTATTAGCTTGTTGACAAAGAGTCAAAACTTCAAATTTTATAAGGTAATGATCGGACATTACTTTAGTATATGGAAGTATCATAACTTTGGAGGTGGTGACACCCCTGACAAGCACTAGATCTATTGTATTACCGTTGCGATGCGTGGGTTCATGTATTATTTGTGTAAGACCACAGCTATCAATTATGGTTTGGAGCGCCACGCACTGAGGGTCCGATGGGGTATTCATATGGATATTAAAGTCCCCCATTATGATTATATTGTCGGCGTGCGTCACTAGATCAGCGACGAACTCTGAGAATTCACTGATAAAGTCCGAATAGGGCCCAGGGGGGCGGTAGATAACAGCCAGGTCGAGAGGTAGCGGTGTGACAGACCTCATAGTAAGCACCTCAAACGATTTATATTTATTATTTAGGTTAGGGGTAAGGTTGAAATTTTCATTGTATATTAGTGCGACACCCCCTCCCCTTTTAAGAGGGCGGGCAACATGCGCATTCGTATAGTTAGGAGGAGATGCCTCATTGAGCGCAAAAAATTCGTCCGGTTTGAGCCAGGTTTCGCTAAGACCAATGACGTTAAGATTGTTGTCTCTAATGACCTCATTAACCAATAACGCCTTGGGAGACAATGATCTTATGTTTAAAAAGCCCATATTATAGGTATTGGGCTGTTTTGACGAGTTTTTGTTAAGATTATCCGTAGTGGCAATATTAACAATGTTGCGTTTATTATGCGTAGTGCACTTTAAATAGTTTCGACCATATCTAGGAATTGATATGACGGGAATTTTCCGATTGTTTGCTTGGTGCTGCAATAGACTGGACATATCATAATTTGCCACCTCAGTAGAATGCATGTCCACCCCTGACACAGACACAACAGAAAAAACATTATGTGAATTGTGTATTATTCTAAGAGAATTGCTATGCGTACATGGATTATCCAGCCTGGCGCTGGCTAGTTCTAGCTTAACTGACTCCTCACCCGGACTAACAGACATTGTAATTGCCTGTGACCGGGCTTGCTCTAGTGTAGTCAGTCAAGTGAGACTTAAATAGTAGTCTATGTTTCTAGACAGGATGATGGCGCCTTCCTGGTTAGGGTGAAGGCCGTCTCTCATCAGCAAGCCTGGTTTGCCCCAGAAAGAGGGCCAGTTATCAATAAACGTTAGTCCCTGCGTCCTACAGTAGCTAGCCAACCACTTGTTAAGCGAGACTAATCTGCTATATCTCTCATCATTGCCTCTCGCAGGCAGGGGGCCAGAGACAATTACTCGATGCCTGGACATCTTTCTGGCGAGATCACAAGTCCTGGCTATGTTTCTCTTTGTAATCTCTGACTGTCTCATTCTAGTGTCATTGGAGCCAACGTGTACAACTATATTCGCATAATTAGTGGTGCGATTAGCCTGTCGTACGTGTTTACTAGGCCTGTTGCGAGTTAGCTCCCTAAGATTAGCTTCAATGTCAGGTGCTCTGGCCCCGGGGATACACTTTATTGTGGCTGGTTTGCTAAGCTTTATGTTTCGGGTGATGGAGTCCCCTATAACTAAGGTGTGGTGCCCGGTAGACTGGGGTGTAGGACTAGCTAAAGAGCTAAATCTATTATGCGTCTCAACCGGTACACCGTAGCTTGTAGGCCGCTTAGGACTGCTACAAGCTGGGCTAGTTAGCTCGCTACAGCTAACGCTAGCAGATGTGTCCGCAACATCTAAAGTTACGACATTACTCTGCTCTAACTGGCGGACACGGCCCTCTAGCAGAGCCAACCTCTCCGTGAGTATGGTGCAAGACGCGCAGGAAGCCATTACTCACAGTGTTTTCTGTCACCGAGTGAAGTTCCTGCTGTCCTCAGGGAAGTGGTCGCGGTCTGTAGGAGTAGCTTCTTACTGACCGGCGCTGCCTTTCTCCGCGCTAGCTTAGCAGCTAGCTAGAGATAGAGCGCTACTTAGCTTTTTCGCAACAGCGAACAGACGGCGAGCAGTCACGCACGGTGAACCGGACTTCTATCTTGAAAAACTAGTCATTTTCTGCCGTACAAACCAGGCCAAAACCAACTCGTCATCTGTCACCAACACGCATAGCACTAAACCACTGGTGCGTTTATGGCCACACAAAAAGTCGGACAACTCAAACACCACACAAAGTTACACTATGACTCCTCAGTCATACGTGTGCTTATTTTACTGTCATTTATTATTAATGTTAATTTATTTATATTAGTCATGGACTGCTGTTACACACACTATGTTGGAGTATTACTATTATTATTAATTATTATTATTATTATTATTATTATTTATCTTACGGTATATATCAAAAATAATATTGAGCAAAATTTAATTGAAATATTGTCGATGTGGCCCTCCAGCAGTGCTCGGGTTGCTCATGCGGCCCCCGGTAAAAATTAATTGCCCACCCCTGGCCTAATAGCTAGAACTAGTATGCATATATCTAAAAAAAAAAAAAAAGGCTTTTTTAAAAAGAAGGGTTTTTAAGCCTTTTTTAAAAGCATCCACAGTCTGTGGTGCCCTCAGGTGGTCAGGGAGAGTGTTCCACAGACTGGGAGCGGCGGAGCAGAAAGCCCGGTCTCCCATTGTTCGCAGCTTTGGCCTCGGAGGTTGGAGGAGGTTAGCCTACACAACTACAAAGACAATAAACAATAGTGCCATTTGTTGTTTTTGGTTTTTGTATCGTGTTTTCCGGACTATAAGACAGACGCACTTAAAATCTTGTTTTTTTTCCTCAAAACTTGACAGTGTGGAATAATTCTGGTTTTGCTTACCGACCTCCTGGCAATTTTATTTGGTACATGGTGTAATGATAAGTGTGACCGGTAGATGGCAGTCAAACATGAGAGATACGTGTAGACTGCACTATGATGGCAATATGACTCAAGTAAACAACACCAACATTTTATATGTTCCGTTGAAAATATACAACATTACACGCGGCGCTCAAAAATCTATCAAAATGTTTTAGTACGACTTTGGTAAGCTATGAAGCCGCACCGCTTGATGTGCTTCAACATAGGAGTTTTATTATGGTGTGTGTACAAGGTAAGACATATTATCTGGTAGGATTGAGGAGGTCTTCGAAGTATTCTCTCCACCGATCCACAACATCCGCAGTCGAGGTCAGCAGAACACCATCCCCACCATACACGGTGTTGACATTGCACTGCTTCCCCTTCCTGAGGCGGCGGATGGTAGTCCAGAATCGCTTCGAAGCCGTCCTCATAGGCACGTCTTCCTATGAGGAAGCAGTGCCTGGGGAATCTGTGGTGGGCTCTCCTATTTCTGGGGCTGAGGTTGCCGAGGTAGTTAAAAAGATCCTCTGTGGCAAGGCCCCGGGGGTGGATGAGATCCGCCCGGAGTTCCTTAAGGCTCTGGATGTTGTGGGGCTGTCTTGGTTGACAAGACTCTGCAACATCGCGTGGACATCGGGGGCGGTACCTCTGGATTGGCAGACCGGGGTGGTGGTTCCTCTGAACCGGAGGGTGTGTTCCAACTATCGTGGGATCACACTCCTCAGCCTTCCCGGTAAGGTCTATTCAGGTGTACTGGAGAGGAGGCTACGCCGGATAGTCGAACCTCGGATTCAGGAGGAACAGTGTGGTTTTCGTCCTGGTCGTGGAACTGTGGACCAGCTCTATACTCTCGGCAGGGTCCTTGAGGGTGCATGGGAGTTTGCCCAACCAGTCTACATGTGCTTTGTGGACTTGGAGAAGGCATTCGACCGTGTAGTCCTGTGGGGAGTGCTCAGAGAGTATGGGGTAACGAACTGTCTTATTGTGGCGGTCCGCTCCCTGTACGATCAGTGTCAGAGCTTGGTCCGCATTGCCGGCAGTAAGTCGGACCCGTTTCCAGTGAGGGTTGGACTCCGCCAAGGCTGCCCTTTGTCACCGATTCTGTTCATAACTTTTATGGACAGAATTTCTAGGCGCAGTCAGGGCGTTGAGGGTATCTGGTTTGGTGGCTGCAGGATTAGGTCTCTGCTATTTGCAGATGATGTGGTTCTGATGGCTTCATCTGGCCAAGATCTTCAGCTCTCACTGGATCGGTTCGCAGCCGAGTGTGAAGCGACTGGGATGGGAATCAGCACCTCCAAGTCCGAGTCCATGGTTCTCACCCGGAAAAGGGTGGAGTGCCATCTCCGGGTTGGGGAGGAGACCCTGCCCCAAGTGGAGGAGTTCAAGTACCTCGGAGTCTTGTTCACGAGTGAGGGAAGAATGGATCGTGAGATCGACAGGCGGATCGGTGCGGCGTCTTCAGTAATGCGGATGCTGTATCGATCCGTTGTGGTGAAGAAGGAGCTGAGCCGGAAGGCAAAGCTCTCAATTTACCGGTCGATCTACGTTCCCATCCTCACCTATGGTCATGAGCTTTGGGTCATGACCGAAAGGACAAGATCACAGGTACAAGCGGCCGAAATGAGTTTCCTCCGCCGGGTGGCGGGGCTCTCCCTTAGAGATAGGGTGAGAAGCTCTGCCACCCGGGAGGAGCTCAAAGTAAAGCCGCTGCTCCTCCACATCGAGAGGAGCCAGATGAGGTGGTTCAGGCATCTGGTCAGGATGCCACCCGAACGCCTCCCTAGGGAGGTATTTCGGGCACGTCCGACCGGTAGGAGGCCACGGGGAAGACCCAGGACACGTTGGGAAGACTATCTCTCCCGGCTGGCCTGGGAACGCCTCAGGATCCCCCGGGAGGAGCTGGACCAAGTGGCTGGGGAGAGGGAAGTCTGGGCTTCCCTGCTTAGGCTGCTGCCCCCGCGACCCGACCTCGGATACGCGGAAGAAGATGTATGGATGGATGGATATTATTTGCCGTTTTGTTTCGCAACATTATGCAAAAGCAACTTTTCTTACCTTCAGGTACCTGCTGATCTGTATTTCCACAAGGCTCAGTGCTGGGGCCCATTTTATTTTCTATCTACTTAGATAATCTTTGCAATAATTTGTCAAATGCAATGTACCATTTTTATGCAGACGACACCATTACTTATTGCTGTTCAACCTCCATCACTCAGGCTTTTGAGTTTTCACAAGCTGCTTTTAAAGTCATCCAGGCTCGCTTATTTGATCTTTAATTGGTTTTAATACAGATAAAAGCAAGGTAATGGTTTTCTCTCATTCAAGGGTGCTACTGGAAAATATTCCAAATATTGCAACATCAAAAGGAAACCCTATAGAGCAGGTCTTAAATTACAAGTACTTGGGTTTTACTCTTGATCAGGAGCTTTCATTTAAAGCCCATATTAACAACGTGGTCTCTAAGCTTAGGGTAAAGCTTGGTGTCTTTTTTTTAGAAATAAAAACTGCTTCTCTCTTAAAGTCAGAAAGAAATTGGTGACAGCGACTATCTTGCCCGTAATTGATTATGGAGACGTGCTTTATTTTAGTGCTTCATCTAAATGCCCCCAGTCCTTGGACACTGTTTTTCACTCAGCACTAAGATTTGTTACCGGCTGTCGTAGTCTCACCCACCACTGTCAACTGTAGATGAAGTCAGACTTATCTTCATTGAGACCGGTCCGCGGACCGATTGGTACCGGGCCGCACAAGAAATTTAAAAAAAAATAAAATAAAATAAAAATTAAAAATAATTTTTTTTTTTTTTTTTTTAATGAAATCAACATAAAAAACACAATATATACATTATATATCAATATAGATCAATACAGTCTGCAGCGATACAGTCCGTAAGCACACACGATTATATTTGTTTATGTAAAAAAAAAAAAAAAAAAATTTTTTTTTTTTTTTTTTAAATGAAATCAACATAAAAAACACAATATATACATTATATATCAATATAGATCAATACAGTCTGCAGCGATACAGTCCGTAAGCACACACGATTATATTTGTTTATGTAAAAAAAAAAAAAAAAAAAAAAAATTAAATAATAATAATGCATTGCAGACGGAACTGAAACTTACAGAACTACTTCCATTTGGAGACTTGCGTTCTGTCCTGAGGGACAGACAGCATGAGACCTTTGCACAGTGCCTGTGTTTTTAAAAGGTGTATATCTTTATTGTTTTACAGTTCTCTTTTATGTATTTTAAAATGTATGTCTTAATGCAGTGTTTTTCAACCACTGTCCCGCGGCACACTAGTGTACCGTGAGATACAGTCTGGTGTGCCGTGGGAGATGATATCATTTCACCTAATTGGGTTGAAAATATTTTTTGCAAACCAGTAATTATAAACCGCAAATAATGTGCCGTTATTGAGTGTCTGTGCTGTCTAGAGATCAGCAGAGTAACTGTGTAATACTCTTCCATATCAATAAGTGGCAGCATGTAGCTAATAGCTAATTATCTAATGCTTAAACCAAAAATAAACAAAAAGCGAGTGCCGCTAAGAAAAGCCATTGAAGTTTAGGCATGGCTATGCAAAACGAAACTAAAACTGAACTGGCTGCAATGTAAACAAAAACAGAATGCTGGACGACAGCAAAGACTTACAGCGTGTGGAGCAGCAGACTGGCGTCCACAAAGTACATCCGCACATGACATGACAGTCAACAACCAAATAGGAGCGCAAGACAAGAACTAAACCTAAAATAAGTCACGGCGTGATGTGACAGGTGGCGACAGTACACCTACTTTGAGACGAGCATGTGTTGCATGGTTGGTTATGGTTTGAATTCATATCCAACAATTGCGAGAACGACTTTTTACTGTCAATATCGGCTGCTGAGTTTCATTTTTTTTCTTTTTTCTGCTGGGGGTGTGCCTCTGGATTTTTTCAATGAAAAAAATGTGCCTTGGCTCAAAAAAGGTTGAAAAACACTGTCTTAATGTATTACTTTTTTGAAACTGCTCTGTGACATGTGCTGTTGACCTCTTGGCCAGGTCACCCTTGTGAAGGAGATCTTGATCTCAATGGGTTTCTTATCTGGTTAAATAAAAGTTCTATTTGGGATCTGCATAAATCCTGAAAAATTGCACTGGTCCGCCTGTGTAGTCCGTGCCGACGCCATAGTCGATAAGCTTCTTCTTTTTCTCTACTTTCTTGTTATGGGACATTCTGTTGCCATTTCTAATATAAAGTAGTGTAAAGTTCTTACTTATATCTGTCAGAAAACTCGCCATGAAAGCGTTAAAACATATCGGTATAGTGAGTTTACATTATTCACCCAAGGAACTTTAGTTATTAGAGAGTTCCGGTCGGACGTTTTTTTCACGGTGTTGTTGTTTCCGGATGAGGAGATGCTGCTCCGTTATTGATTGAAGTAAAGTCTGAATGTCGTTAAAACAGTTAGCTCCATCTTTTGACACTTCTTCCACCCCCGTCCTTGCACGCTACACCGCTACAACAAAGATGACGGGGAGAAGACGCTGCCGAAGGTGAGCCACGTAAATAAAGCCGCCCACAAAACGGCGCATCCGGAAGCGACTGTCAGAAAGCGGCTTGAAGATGATCTGTAAAACATCATCTATGCAACATTTTGACCAAAAAACTACCATTAGATGTTATGTAGACCACAAGGAAGTGTTTCACATTTACAAAAAAATCATAATAATATGATTCCTTTAATGCGCCCTATAATCTGGTGCGCCTTTTATATGAAAAAAGATCAAAAATAGACCATTCATCAGTGGTGCGCCTTATAATCCGGTGCGCCATATGGTCCGGAAAAAACGGTATGTTTTTGTTTGGCGTTTCGATCCTATAAAATATCAGCACAAATCACAAATACTTTTATTACTATGAAGTGTGGAATGTTAGATAAGGTTTGATCGAGTGAAATTGCTCAGAGAGTGTCCGGCCTGAGATGGGTAGGTTGTGAGTTCAAATCCCGGCCGGGTCATACCAAAGAATATAAAAATGGGACCCATTACCTCCCTGCTTGGCACTCAGCATCAAGGGTTGGAATTGGGGGTTAAATCACCAAAAATGATTCCCGGGCGCGGCTACGCTGCTGCCCACTGCTCCCCTCACCTCCCAGGGGGTGATCAAGGGGATGGGTCAAATGCAGAGGACACATTTCACCACACCTAGTGTGTGTGTGACAATCATTGGTACTTTAACTTAACTTAACTTAACAACGGTAAGTATGAAAACACTGACATATTTGGGGCGGTATAGCTCGGTTGGTAGAGTGGCCGTGTCAGCAACTTGAGGGTTGCAGGTTCGATCCCCGCTTCGGCCATCCTAGTCACTGCCGTTGTGTCCTTGGGCAAGCCACTTTACCCACCTGCTCCCAGTGCCCACCCACACTGGTTTAAATGTAACTTAAATATTGGGTTTCACTCTGTAAAAACGCTTTGAGTCACTAGAGAGAAAAACGCTATATAAATATAATTCACTTCACATATTTATTATTAATCTTGTGGAATGGACTTATGCCGTCTTTAAGCATGTTGAACTGAACTGTAAACTATTTTCATTTTGATGCAACTTTGTAAGCATGTTCAAAATAAACTCCTGCCACCCAGTGGCCACGGTAATTCATGAAGCAGTAAGTGGAATGATGCGGACACGTTTGTTACTGGATACTTCCTAAACACGCGTCTGCCTTGGGGACTTTGCAGTAATATGCAACTATAACTATTTGATACTTGTTTATATTGAAAAATGTGCTGTTTTAGACTGTAGTATTGTTCAATTAAGGAGAATTATTACGTATGTCGAGCTTGTGCGCTAGCGTGTGCTTAGCTGTTGTGTAGCTGTTGTGTAGCTGCTAGCTCCTAATAGCCCATAGCAGGGCTATTCAACTACATAATGAATAGCAAAGTAAACACACCGGCTTTCACACTGCACTGTCAATACATTCATTATTCTGCCCTCGCGACTCGTTTCCAGCGCGTGCGGCTAGACAGATAGTTAACAGCGCGAAGTAGCAGAAGTTCCAGAAGTTTTGTTGAGTATTTGAATTCCTGTCCTTCCTCAGTTTTATTTCTTTACACTTCTTCCTTCCTTTAGGTTTGTAAGACTGAAAATGTAAACATAAAATAAACGTTCATTGAGTATATAACATAAATAATGTCTGTTGTATAGTTTATATTAGAGATGTCCGATAATATCGGACCGCCGATATTATCGGCCGATAAATGCTTTAAAATGTAGTATCGGAAATTATCGGTATCGGTTTCAAAAAGTACAATTTATGACTTTTTAAAAAGCCGCTGTACGGAGTGGTACACGGACGTAGGTAAAAGTACAGAGCAGTTGCGTCTCCAAGTCATACTTGCCAACCCTCCCGATTTTCCCGAGAGACTCCCGGATTTCAGTGCCCCTACCGAAAATCTCCCGGGGCAACCATTCTCCCGAATTTCTCCCGATTTCCACCCAGACAACAATATTGGGGGCGTGCCGGCCCAGTCACATAATATCTACGGCTTTTCACACACACAAGTGAATGCCATGCATACTTGGTCAACAGCCATACAGGTCACACTGAGGGTGGCCGTATAAACAACTTTAACACTGTTACAAATACGCGCCACACTGTGAACCCACACCAAACACGAATGACAAACACATTTCGGGAGAACATCCGCACCGTAGCACAACATAAACACAACGGAACAAATACCCAGAACCCCTTGCAGCACTAACTCTTCCGGGACGCTACAATATACACCCCCTGGTACCCCCTAACCCAACCCCGCCCACCTCATGCTCTTTTAGGGAGAGCATTTCCCAAATTCCAAGCTGCTGTTTTGAGGCATGTTAAAAAAAATAATGCACTTTGTGACTTCAATAATAAATATGGCAGTGCCATGTTGGCATTTTTTTTTCCATATTTTGAGTTGATTTATTTTGGAAAACCTTGTTACATTGTTTAATGCAGGGGTCACCAACGCGGTGCCCGCGGGCACCAGGTAGCCCGTAAGGACCAGATGAGTAGCCCGCTGGCCTGTTCTAAAAATAGCTCAAATAGCAGCACTTACCACTGAGCTGCCTCTATTTTTTTAAATTCTAATTATTTACTAGCAAGCTGGTCTCGCTTTGCCCGACATTTTTAATTCTAAGAGAGACAAAACTCAAATAGAATTTGAAAATCCAAGAAAATATTTTAAAGACTTGGTCTTCACTTGTTTAAATAAATTCATTTATTTTTTTACTTTGCTTCTTATAACTTTTAGAAAGACAATTTTAGAGAAAAAATACAACCTTAAAAATGATTTTAGGATTTTTAAACACATATTCCTTTTTACCTTTTAAATTCCTTCCTCTTCTTTCCTGACAATTTAAATCAATGTTCAAGTATTTTTTTTTATTTTTTTTTGTATTTTAATTTAATTCTTCATTTTAGATTCTGTTTTTTCGAGAAAGAATATTTGTGTAATATTTCTTCAAACTTATTATGATTAAAATTCAAAAAAATTATTCTGGCAAATCTAGAAAATCTGTAGAATCAAATTTAAATCTTATTTCAAAGTCTTTTTTTTTTTTTTTTTTTAATTTTTGTTCTGGAAAATCTAGAAGAAATAATGATTTGTCTTTGTTAGAAATATAGCTTGATCCAATTTGTTATATATTCTAACAAAGTGCAGATTGGATTTTAACCTTTTTAAAGCATGTCATCAAAATTCTAAAATTAATCTTAATCAGGAAAAATTACTAATGATGTTCCATAAATTATTTTTTTAATTTTTTCAAAAAGATTCGAATTAGCTAGTTTTTCTCGTCTTTTTTTCGGTTGAATTTTGAATTTTAAAGAGTCGAAATTAAAGATAAACTATGTTTCAAAATTTAATTTTTTTTTTTTTTCGTGTTTTCTCCTCTTTTAAACCGTTCGTAAATATAATTAATTATTAATAATAACATAGAGTTAAAGGTAAATTGAGCAAATTGGCTATTTCTGGCAATTTATTTAAGTGTGTATCAAACTGGTAGCCCTTCGCATTAATCAGTACCCAAGAAGTAGCTCTTGGTTTCAAAAAGGTTGGTGACCCCTGGTTTAATGCATCCAGCGGGGCATCACAACAAAATTAGGCACAATAATGTGTTAATTCCACGACTGTATATATCGGTATCGGTTGATATCGGAATCGGTAATTAAAAGTTGGACAATATCGGATATCGGCAAAAAAGCCAATATCGGACATCTCTAGTTTATATGAATAAAAAAAGGTGTCTGTATTCTGCTATCATATTTTCGGCAGGAATGATATGAACGCTCGTGAAAGCAGTTGACTAAATAAATGCAGCTGGGTGAAAACTAGAAGGCAAGAATTAATTGAGACCTCCAAAGGATGAGGGTGGGGACTAGAAAAGAAAAAAAAAGGAGGATAATCACACTTTTTCCGGGTGATGAGCACAATGTGCTCGCTGTCGCAGCAGCGTGTTTCCAGATTGTGTGAACTCCCCACCCCCCCGCCCCGCATTTTTTTCCTTTTTTCTATTTTCCTTTTTTTCCCAGGACAAGCTCATCAAGCCAACGACAGAGACACTTTTTTTTCTCCCTTCTCCATCCATTGTCAGCAAACGCCAGCATGCATTTGCATCAGCGCGGTGCCTCTGAAAAGGCCGCCAGACTCCTTCAGTTTGAGCGGTGTGGCGCATCGAGGGAAAAGGGGGGGGAGCGAAATGGCGCTGCTATAAATGGCTGCTTCAACCTCCCGCACCCAAAACACTAATTAAGCCCCCCCCCTTTGAAAAGCCCATTAATGTGAGATACGGCCCAGAACTCACACTCGCTGCCCACTTGGAAGTATGTTACAAATGGGGGTGCCCTTTAATTCATGTAGCACAGCGCGGCACGGAAATGGGAATAAGTGACATTTTAGCGCCGCTAATAACCGTGCAAGTGTGTTAATCAGCAAACACAAACGACACAATCTCGTCGGATTTGTGTTAAAACAGCATACCTTTAACTTGAAGGTTAAAAAACCAAAGGAAAATTGATTCTTTTGAGTCTTTCACACAAGATAATTGTTTTGAACTCCAAACTTTTTTGCGACTTCAGATGTTTTTTTTTCATGGAATTCCCAATTGTACAACATCAAGGTGTTTGAACTTAAAGGCCTACTGAAAGCCACTACTACCGACCACGCAGTCTGATAGTTTATATATCAATGATGAAATCTTAACATTATAACACATGCCAATACGGCCGGGTTAACTTATAAAGTGACATTTTAAATTTGCCGCTAAACTTCCGGTTCGAAACGCCTCTGCGGATGACGTATGCGCGTGACGTAGCCCGGCGAACACGGGTATGCCTTCCACATTGAAGCCAATACGAAAAAGCTCTGTTTTCATTTCATAATTCCACAGTATTCTGGACATCTGTGTTCGTGAATCTGTTGCAATCATGTTCATTGCATTATGGAGAAGGAAGCTGAGCAAGCAAAGAAGAAAGTTGTCGGTGCGAAATGGACGTATTTTTCGAACGTAGTCAGCCACAACAGTACACAGCCGGCGCTTCTTTGTTTACATTCCCGAAAGATGCAGTCAAGATGGAAGAACTCGGATAACAGAGACTCTAACCAGGAGGACTTTTGACTTCGATACACAGACGCCTGTAGAGAACTGGGACAACACAGACTCTTACCAGGATTACTTTGATTTGGATGACAAAGACGCAGACGTGCTACTGTGAGTATGCAGCTTTGGCTTCTAAACATTTGATCGCTTGACCGTATGTGCGCAACTTTTTTTTGCGTATGTACGTAACTTTTTTAAAATATATAAGCTTTATGAACCTTGGGTTAGGTGAACGGTCTTTTGGGCTGAGTGATTGTGTGTGTTGATCAGGTGTTTGAATTGTATTGGCGTGTTCTATGGAGCTAGGAGCTAGCAGAGGAGCTAGGAGCTAGCATAACAAACACGCAGGCGTTTTTATGCAGGATTAATTTGTGGCATATTAAATATAAGCCTGGTTGTGTTGTGGCTAATAGAGTATATATATGTCTTGTGTTTATTTACTGTTGTAGTCATTCCCAGCTGAATATCAGGTACCGTGAGTATGCAGCCTTGGCTGCTAAACATTTGATAGCTTGACCGTATGTGCGCGTCACGTACGTAACTTTTTAAAAATATATGAGCTTTATGAACCTTGGGTTAGGTGAACTGTCTTTTGGGCTGAGTGATTGTGTGTGTTGATCAGGTGTTTGAATTGTATTGGCGTGTTCTATGGAGCTAGGAGCTAGCAGAGGAGCTAGGAGCTAGCGTAACAAACACACAGGTGTTTTTATGCAGGATTAATTTGTGGCATATTAAATATAAGCCTGGTTGTGTTGTGGCTAATAGAGTATATATATGTCTTGTGTTTATTTACTGTTGTAGTCATTCCCAGCTGAATATCAGGTCACCCCCGCCTCTCACAGCATCTTCCCTATCTGAATAGCTTCAACTCCCCACTAGTCCTTCACTTGCACTTTACTCATCCACAAATCTTTCATCCTCGCTCAAATTAATGGGGAAATTGTCGCTTTCTCGGTCCGAATCTCTCTCACTTCATGCGGCCATCATTGTAAACAATAGGGAACTTTGCGTATATGTTCAACTGACTACGTCACGCTACTTCCGGTAGGGGCAAGCCTTTTTTTTTTATCAGATACCAAAAGTTGCAATCTTTATCGTCGTTGTTCTATACTAAATCCTTTCAGCAAAAATATGGCAATATCGCGAAATGATCAAGTATGACACATAGAATAGATCTGCTATCCCCGTTTAAATAAAAAAAAATCATTTCAGTAGGCCTTTAAACTTGAACTGGTAACATTCAGAAAAGTAGAACAACGTGCGTGTTGGTGTTTGAGGACCTTTGTATACTTTGGTATATTTAATCACAATTCCATAGACAAAAGTCCTACTTTCAGCGAACTTTGGATCACTATTTCACGGAATTCAACCAGCATTCCATAGACCAATGTCCTTTTTGACATCGATAAATAACTTTGAACTTTTGCTTCAGTAAAATACACCAAAATTCCATCGACAAATGTCTTGGGTACTTTATTAAAAAATGTTGGACCTGTCCTTTAAATTCAACCAGAAGGCCTCACGGAACTTTACAGATGGATTTGGGACCTACGTTAATTTAAGAAAATACAATGGACAAACAACCTTAAGTCTATGAATTCATTTTTGGCCTATTCCTTCATAAATTCAGCCAAAACTTTCATAAACATTCTTTCTGAATTATATGGATGCATTTTTGCCCTACTTTTTAGGTAGCTTAACAGAAATCCATAGTCTTAACTGAACCCTAAAACAAAGTTTGGATCTTTGGATCTTAAAATCAACCAATATTTCAGAGACAAATGTCCTTACTGATCTCTATAAATAATTATTGAGCTTGTAATTAAATAAAAACCACCAAAATTCCACAAACAAATACTTGGGTACTTCATTAAAAAAAATTGGACCAAGCTTTAGAAAATTCAACCAACATACATATGGATTTGAGACCCACGTTTGCATGAATTCAAGAAAATACAGTGAACAAACATCCTTAGTTGTCTGTAACTGACTTTATATTTTATAAACTCTCTAGATAAACATAATTTCTAGTACCCTATTCGTAAATGATGTGCTCATGGTTCACTAAATTCAGTTTCAGTTTATGAATGAATTTTCGCCAGATATTTAATACACTCCCTCGATAAACGTTATTTCTGAATGCTACGGATGGTTTTTCGACCAACGTTTCAGGTAGTTTTACATAATTCCTTTACTGAACTCTAGAATGTCATCTGGATCATAAACTCCCCAAATTCAACCAATATTCCAGAGACAAACGCCTTAAGCACTAGATTAGTTAATTATGGGGCCCATTGTTTACTAAAATCCTACCACAATTCCATAGACAAAAGTCCTACTTTCAGCGAACTTTGGATGACTATTTCACGGAATTCAACCAGCATTCCATAGACCAATGTCCTTTTTGACATCGATAAATAACTTTGAACTTTTGCTTCAGTAAAATACACCAAAATTCCATCGACAAATGTCTTGGGTACTTTATTAAAAAATGTTGGACCTGTCCTTTAAATTCAACCAGAAGGCCTCACGGAACTTTACAGATGGATTTGGGACCTACGTTAATTTAAGAAAATACAATGGACAAACAACCTTAAGTCTATGAATTCATTTTTGGCCTATTCCTTTATAAATCCAGCCAAAACTTTCATAAACATTCTTTCTGAATTATATGGATGCATTTTTGCCCTACTTTTTAGGTAGCTTAACAGAAATCCATAGTCTTAACTGAACCCTAAAACAAAGTTTGGATCTATGGATCTTAAAATCAACCAATATTTCAGAGACAAATGTCCTTACTGATCTCTATAAATAATTATTGAGCTTGTAATTCAATAGAAACCACCAAAATTCCACAGACAAATGTCTTGGGTACTTCATAAAAAAAAATTGGACCAAGCTTTAGAAAATTCAACCAACATACATATGGATTTGAGACCCACGTTTGCATGAATTCAAGAAAATACAGTGAACAAACATCCTTAGTTGTCTGTAACTGACTTTATATTTTATAAACTCTCTAGTCCAGGGGTCACCAACCTTTTTGAAACCAAGAGCTACTTCTTGGGTACTGATTAATGCGAAGGGCTACCAGTTTGATACACACTTAAATAAATTGCCAGAAATAGCCAATTTGCTCAATTTACCTTTAACTCTATGTTATTATTAATAATTAATGATAATTACACTTAATTGAACGGTTTAAAAGAGGAGAAAACACGAAAAAAATGACAATTCAATTTTGAAACATAGTTTATCTTCAATTTCGACTCTTTAAAATTCAAAAATCAACTGAAAAAAAGAAGAGAAAAACTAGCTAATTTGAATCTTTTTGAAAAAATAAAAAAAATAATTTATGGAACATCATTAGTAATTTTTCCTGATTAAGATTAATTTTAGAATTTTGATGACATGTTTTAAATAGGTTAAAATCCAATCTACACTTTGTTAGAATATATAACAAATTGGACCAAGCTATATTTCTAACAAAGACAAATCATTATTTCTTCTAGATTTTCCAGAACAAAAATTTTAAAAGAAATTCAAAAGACTTTGAAATAAGATTCAAATTTGATCCTACAGATTTTCTAGATTTGCCAGAATAATTTTTTTGAATTTGAATCATAATAAGTTTGAAGAAATATTTCACAAATATTCTTTGTCGAAAAAACAGAAGCTAAAATGAAGAATTTAATTAAAATGTATTTATTATCCTTAACAATAAAAAAAATAAATTGACTTGAACATTGATTTAAATTGTCAGGAAAGAAGGGGGAGGAATTTAACAGGTAAAAAGGTATATGTGTTTAAAAATCCTAAAATCATTTTTAAGGTTGTATTTTTTCTCTAAAATTGTCTTTCTGAAAGTTATAAGAAGCAAAGTAAAAAAATTAATGAATTTATTTAAACAATTGAAGACCAAGTCTTTAAAATATTTTCTTGGATTTTCAAATTTGATTTGAGTTTTGTCTCTCTTAGAATTAAAAATGTCGGGCAAAGCGAGACCAACTTGCGAGTAAATAAATACAATTTTAAAAATAGAGGCAGCTCACTGGTAAGTGCTGCTATTTGAGCTATTTTTAGAACAGGCCAGCGGGCTACTCATCTGGTCCTTACGGGCTACCTGGTGCCCGCGGGCACCGCGTTGGTTACCCCTGCTCTAGATAAACATAATTTCTAGTACCCTATTCGTAAATGATGTGCTCATGGTTCACTAAATTCAGTTTAAGTTTATGAATGAATTTTCGCCAAATATTTAATACAATCCCTCGATAAACGTTCTTTCTGAATGCTACGGATGGATTTTCGACCAACGTTTCAGGTAGTTTTACATAATTCCTTTACTGAACTCTAGAATGTCATCTGGATCATAAACTCAGCAAATTCAACCAATATTCCAGAGACAAACACCTTGAGCACTTGATTAGTTAATTATGGGGCCCATTGTTTACTAAAATTCAACCACAATTCCTTAGATAAAAGTCTTCTCTGAACTGTACAAATGGATTTCACAACAATAATTAAAAAAATCAAACCATAATCCCATGGACGTTTTGTTTTTTGATGACATTTCAGAAGACTAATGAGTCTACCTGATGGTCATTAGGCGGCTCAGAGCGGGTGCTTGTTTTGGGCCACTCCGTCTGCATTTGATTGTATTCTGAACATATTTGAGCATATGCTAGCTACAAATCTGAGTAACCTTTAGAAGAAGAGAGTTGGACTGAGTGGGAGTCGTGGACCAGCCACACTGCAGAGGAAAGCCATTTGCAGCAGCTTGTATCTGCAATCTAATTCAAGATCCATACAGGACCATACAGTACAGTATATAGGCTACCGTATAGCGCAGGTTTTGATAACATCCGTGGTTTCAAAACATCTTATTAGCCCCCGCTGAGAAGGATTAATGCCGCCTCTGCGGTGGACAAAAGCGAAAATAAATAACCTGCAAAAACGTAGAGGCTCATTGCGGTCAACACACACTGTTGCATTCAAGCTATGAACGACGTACAATTTGGGTGCACTGCAAAAAGTCAGGGTTCAAAAACAAGAAAAAATTTTTTAAAAATTAGAGGTATTTTACTTGAACTAAGCAAAATTATCTGCCAATAGAACAAGAAAATTTGGCTTGTCAAGACTTTCCAAAACTAGTCAAATTAGCTAACCTCAATGAACCCAAAAAATACCTTCAAATAAGTATATTCTCACTAATAACAAGTGCACTTTTCTTGGTAGAAAAAACAAATGTGAGACCTTTTTTCTCAGTATGTTGAAAAATATTCTTAAATTAAAGTAAATGCTAGTGCCATTATCTTGACATAATGATATGCGCTCGGCATTACATTTCTTGTAACCAGCAGACTTATACTAAAAACTAGTTTATTGTTCTTAATGGGAAGGCAACAAGGCAACCGCTTGTTACTCTCGGGGTCTCCTAGCCGTTCAGGCAAATCGTATTGTCTAAAAATGCATTTTTCCATCGATAACATGACATCATCGCGCCAAGTGCGTGCTCTTTCAGTCAATTAGTGCGCAAGGTATATACACTACCGTTCAAAAGTTTGGGGTCACATTGAAATGTCCTTATTTTTGAAGGAAAAGCACTGTACTTTTCAATGAAGATAACTTTAAACTAGTCTTAACTTTAAAGAAATACACTCTATACATTGCTAATGTGGTAAATGACTATTCTAGCTGCAAATGTCTGGTTTTTGGTGCAATATCTACATAGGTGTATAGAGGCCCATTTCCAGCAACTATCACTCCAGTGTTCTAATGGTACAATGTGTTTGCTCATTGGCTCAGAAGGCTAATTGATGATTGGAAAACCCTTGTGCAGTCATGTTCACACGTCTGAAAACAGTTTAGCTCGTTACAGAAGCTACAAAACTGACCTTCCTTTGAGCAGATTGAGTTTCTGGAGCATCACATTTGTGGGGTCAATTAAACGCTGAAAATGTCCAGAAAAAGAGAACTTTCATCTGAAACTCGACAGTCTATTCTTGTTCTTAGAAATGAAGGCTATTCCACAAAATTGTTTGGGTGACCCCAAACTTTTGAACGGTAGTGTGTGTATATATATATATATATATATATATATATATATATATATATATATATATATATATATATATATATATATATATATATATATATATATATATATACATATATATATATATATATATATACATATACATATATATATATATATATATATACATATACATATACATATATATATATATATATATATATATATATACATATATATATATATATATATATACATATATATATATATATATATATATATATATATACATATATATATATATATATATATATATATATATATATATATATATATATATATATATATATATATATACATATATATATATATATATATACATATATACATGAGTATATATATATATATATATATATATATATATATATATATATACATATATATATATATGTATATATATATATATATATATATATATATACATATATATATATGTATATATATATATATATATATATATATATATATATATATATATATATACATATATATATATATATATATATATATATATATATATATATATATATATATATATATATATATATATATATATATATATATATATATATATTTATTTATTTATTTATTTTTTTTATTTTATTTATTTATTTATTTATTTATTTATTATTTTTATTTTTTTTATTTATTTATTTTTTTTACAGCCCGGCCCCCGGCCAATTTTTTTTTTTTTTTGTAATTTTGAAGAATTTATCTGAATGTGCATAAACTATTTCTGTTCAAAATTGTTTGAAATGTCAAATGTTTAAATATTAACTGTCAGTTTCCTGTACTGTGCCAACTGTACTACTATAGGAGTACATCTTTTCTATTGTTTCATTGAAAATAAAACAGCAAAGTCCATTTGGCTGTCATCTGTTTTAATTATGAGACACAATTGTGTCAAAGTCATGATTTTTTATTTCACGCTTGAAAGAAGACATTTTTACTTTGAAAAAGCAGTTTTATACTTGTGAGTGTTGATGACACAGCTTTGCAACAGTTGATATTCTAGTTTCAAGCATGTTTTACTCAATATAGGTCATCAAATCTCAGCAACAAGCTGTAATATCTTGCTGAGATCATTTAGGAGCTTAAAACAAGTCAAACACTCTAACATAAAATCTGCTTAGTGAGAAGAATTATCTTATCAGGCAGAAAATAAGCAAATATCACCCGTATTTGAGATATTTCATCTTACTTAGATTTCAGTTTTTGCAGTGTAAAAATTCCTGCACTAATCTATGTGAGTACTGTAACACGTTTTTGACATTTGACGCAGCAGAGGTCTACACTGGGGAAATAGATTAAAAAAAAAACAAAAAAACATTTAGTGATCCAAATTCCTCATTATAATCCCACACAGCAAATAAACAACGTTTGAAAGGCTGTAGTAAAAGTCAATAACAATTCGCCGCAGATAACCTCCTCATTTAAATGTCATTTGCGGTGGAAATTAAAAACACCAGGCCGCGCTAATTACACATAAGTGAGGCTGAGGCTGCTTACCGACGCCACCGTCCAATCTCCAAACTGTGACTAATGGAGGAATATTGATTGTTTTGTTCCACATTCCCAAAGAATGCCAGAGAAGGTGAGAGGTGGAAGTCCAAGTCGATGCATTTCGGTTCGCCGTGACATGTGCCGGCATTGACGACATGAGCTGTAAAGATTACTGCTAATTCAGATCTGGACTGAATTTATGCTGGGTTTTTAACTTGTTTACATCTAGGTCAAGTCTAAATCAATAGTTTCACGGAAAGTCTGTCCTGAATCCAATGGTCCTGAATAGAGATGTCCGATAATATCGGCCTGCCGATATTATCGGCCGATATATGCGTTAAAATGTAATATCGGAAATTATCGGTATCGTTTTTTTTATTATCGGTATCATTTTTTTTGTTGTTGTTTTTTTTAATTAAATCAACATAAAAAACACAAGATACACTTACAATTAGTGCACCAACCCAAAAAACCTCCCTCCCCCATTTACACTCATTCACACAAAAGGGTTGTTTCCTTCTGTTATTAATATTCTGGTTCCTACATTATATATCAATATATATCAATACAGTCTGCAAGGAATACAGTCCGTAAGCACACATGATTGTGCGTGCTGCTGGTCCACTATTTTCATTCATTACTAGTTTCTATGTAACTGTTTTTATATCATTGTACTTTCTTTTTTATTCAAGAAAATGTTTTTAATTTATTTATCTTATTTTACTAATTTTTTTAAAAAGTACCTTATCTTCACCATACCTGGTTGTCCAAATGAGGCATAATAATGTGTTAATTCCACGACTGCATATATCGGTTGATATCGGTATCGGTTGATATCGGTATCAGTAATTTAAGAGTTGGACAATATCGGAATATCGGATATCGGCAAAAAGCCATTATCGGACATCCTTAGTCCTGAACCGTGTTGGACGCCAACATAATCATACCCTGCTTGGCACTCAGCATCAAGGGTTGGAATTGGGGGTTGAATCACCAAAAATGATTCCCGAGCGCGGCCGCCGCTGCTGCTCACTGCTCCCCTCACCTCCCAGGGGGTGAACATGGGGATGGGTCGAATGCAGAGGATAATTTCCCTACACCTAGTGTGTGTGTGACTATCGTTGGGACTTTAACTTAATAAAGTCGTAAATTAAAGAAGAAGCACCGTGGTAAAAGATCGTCAATATTTACTATAACAATCTACAAGGTTAATACAGTTTGCTTCTCTTTCTTCCCCTTTCATCGGCTTTCTTTTGTGTTTCAAGTTATCATTACATATACACTACCGTTCAAAAGTTTGGGGTCACATTGAAATGTCCTTATTTTTGAAGGAAAAGCACTGTACTTTTCAATGAAGATAACTTTAAACTAGTCTTAACTTTAAAGAAATACACTCTATACATTGTTAATGTGGTAAATGACTATTCTAGCTGCAAATGTCTGGTTTTTGGTGCAATATCTACATAGGTGTATAGAGGCCCATTTCCAGCAACTATCACTCCAGTGTTCTAATGGTACAATGTGTTTGCTCATTGGCTCAGAAGGCTAATTGATGATTAGAAAACCCTTGTGCAATCATGTTCACACTTCTGAGGCGGGAACATGAGCATACACACAAGATTGAAACTAGAGATGTCCGATAATATCGGTCTGCCGATATTATCGGCCGATAAATGCGTTAAAATGTAATATCGGAAATTATCGGTATCGTTTTTTTTATTATCAGTATCGGGGTTTTTTTGGGGTTTTTTTGTATGTTTTTTTTATTTTTATTAAATGCACATAAAAAACACAAGATACACTTACAATTAGTGCACCAACCCAAAAAAACCTCCCTCCCCCATTCACACTCATTCACACAAAAGGGTTGTTTCTTTCTGTTATTAATATTCTGGTTCCTACATTATATATCAATATATATCAATACATTCTGCAAGGGATACAGTCCGTAAGCACACATGATTATGCGTGTTGCTGGTCCACTAATAGTACTAACCTTTAACAGTTAATTTTACTAATTTTCATTCATTACTAGTTTCTATGTAACTGTTTTTATATTGTTTTACTTTCTTTTTTATTCAAGAAAATGTTTTTAATTTATTTATCTTATTTTACTAATTTTTTTTAAAAGTACCTTATCTTCACCATACCTGGTTGTCCAAATGAGGCATAATAATGTGTTAATTCCACGACTGCATATATCGGTTGATATCGGTATCGGTTGATATCGGTATCGGTAATTAAAGAGTTGGACAATATCGGAATATCGGATATCGGCAAAAAGCCATTATCGGACATCCCTAATTGAAACATAAACATAAGGCAGTACTTCTCAATGATAACACTATAACAGAAATGTCCGCCAATAACTTCCGATTGAGTCAGTTCAAACGTCAAAATGTTCGGCGCATTCAGGACACCCTCAATTACCAGTTTTACAGTCACTCATAATTTCCCAAGAAAAACCTTTTTTAAAAAAAAAATTATTTTGACCACTCCTCTCATGCCTTTTAACTGATTGAAACTATTCCACCATCACATTTTTTTATAGGCCAACATCGTTGTGGAGGGAGGCGTGGCCAGCGCTGCCTGCGGGAGTGGAGGCCGCCGCCCCTGTCCAAGGTGCTGAGGACAGGGGCGTGTCAGTGCCGGCTTCGAAACACGGCTGAACAGGTGATTAGATTTCCCAGGTGGTACGAGTTGTCTAATCACCTAGAACAGGAAGGGGGAGGACTTGGAGAACTTGGCGAGTTGGAAGAGCCAGAGACTGAAAAGTCGAATTGAAACTGTGTAAGATTAAAACTTTGTTCAACTCTGCACGCCTGCCTCCTGTGACGTGCGTAGCAGCGGAACCGCTCGGAAGCGACTTCCACAATCGTATTCATGACATTAAACCTAGTTATTTTTTTATATCAGAAAAATTCCCGTTCATGATTTTCCACAATACTGGACAATATAATTGGTACTCCTCCCACCATTCTGACTTATGGTTACTTTTTATTGACTGCAAATTAAATCTTCCACACTATCAGTAAACACATTTGTTGTTGTAAACAACACTTTGTTTTAGTCCAAAGTTAGCCAAAAAAGTACAGCCTCAGAAAAAACTTGGCTTTCCAAGTACCACCATTATGACCAACATTAAAATACAGTGGCGTGGCAGGCCTAAGTAATCATTAAAAACAAGGCAGAGATTTTATTTAACAAGTACATTTCACATGTTTGGCCACTGCACCATCACACACAGTTTAAAGGCCTACTCAAATGCGATTTTCTTATTTAAACGGGAATAGCAGGTCCATTCTATGTGTCATACTTGATCATTTCGCGATATTGCCATATTTTTGCTGAAAGCATTTAGTAGAGAACCTCGACGATAAAGTTCGCAACTTTTGGTCGCTGATAAAAAAGCCTTGCCTGTACCGGACGTGGCGTGACGTCACATCTGCACATTGTTTACAATGATGGCCACCAGCAGCGAGAGCGATTCGGACCGAGAAAGCGACGATCTCCCCATTAATTTGAGCGAGGATGAAAGATTTGTGGATGAGGAAAGTGAGAGTGAAGGACTAGAGGGCAGTGGAAGCGATTCAGATAGGGAAGATGCTGTGAGAGGCGGGTGGGACCTGATATTCAGCTGGGAATGACTAAAACAGTAAATAAACACAAGACATATATATACTCTATTAGCCACAACACAACCAGGCTTATATTTAATATGCCACAAATTAATCCCGCACAACAAACACCTCCCCCCTCCCGTCCATATAACCCGCCAATACAACTCAAACACCCGCACAACACACTCAATCCCACAGCCCAAAGTACCGTTCACCTCCGCAAAGTTCATACAGCACATATATTTCCCCAAAGTACCCAAAGTTACGTACGTGACATGCACATAGCGGCACGCACGTACGGGCAAGCGATCAAATGTTTGGAAGCTGCAGCTGCGTACTCACGGTACCGCGTATCCAACTCAAAGTCCTCCTGGTAAGAGTCTCTGTTGTCCCAGTTCTCCACAGGCCAATGGTAAAGCTTGACTGTCTTCTTTCGGGAATGTAAACAATGAAACACCGGCTACGTGTTTGTGTTGCTGCAGCCTGCCGCTAATACACCGCTTCCCACCTACAGCTTTCTTTCTTCATTTTTTTTTTATTTTTGTTATTTTTTTTTGTCATAAAGAAATACAATCATGTGTGCTTACGGACTGTATCCCTGCAGACTGTATTGATTTATATTGATATATAATGTATATATTGTGTTTTTTATCATGATTTAATTTTTTTTTAAATGAATAAATAAATAAAAAATAAAAAAAATTATTGTGCGGCCGCGGCCCGGTACCGGTCCGTGGACCGATTGGTACCGGGCCGCGGCCGCACAAGAAATGTAATTTTTTTTTTACCGATTTTACCAATCGGTCCACGGACCGGTACCGGGCCGCGGCCCGGTGGTTGGGGACCACTGCTCTATATGCTATTCTGAATGTTGCTGGGCCGGGTTTGGTTTTGGAATTGTATTATTATGGTATTATTGTGTATTATTTTGTTGGATTGATTAATAAATAAATAAATTACCTGGTGAATAAAGATAAAGATTAAAAAAAAAAAATGTGAGTCAAAGATCCTCTATATGCTATTCTGAATGTTGTTGAATTGTATTATTATGGTATTATTTTGTTGGATAGATTAATTAAAAAAAATAAAATAATAATAATAATAGATAATAAACATTACCTGGTGAATAAGTTAGGAGCTACAGCAAAATAAAATAAAATACATGTGAGTCAAAGATCCTCGATATGAGAGGCGTGCAGCCGTTAAAGGGAACAGATGCAGCCATCGTGGTCAATCAGATAAGCACTTCCCCAAATATCAAGGAAAATGGCAAACGTGATTCAATACCACCGACGAGACGACGTAATGAACATCAGTCAAAACAAAAGTTGACCTTTCCGGGATATACAGTCAATCCGTGCAAATATGTCAACCTCCGCACGATCACGTTGGTTCATAAGGACACAATTAGTGTCGGCCATGCTCCGACAACTCAAATGTACATTTGGTCCTCGACACAATTTCATTAGCCAAATGGCTTGTGTCCAGTTGAAGACCCTGTCTGGAACTAATGGCTGATAGTGACCCACTTATGGGGGCTCCTTCGCCAGCCGACGGCAGCTCGCGGGGGGAAGAAGACGCAGCTTTTGTAGGGGTCTATTAAAGAGGACGCACATACAAAAGCCTCGCAGTGAGAGGGACGCTTGAGCACGGAGGTAGAGAATTCGGACTTTTGAGTCGAGAACACTCCTTCTCCGAGTGGAAAAGGTCAGAAAAGTGTGTGTGTGTGGCGGCTTTTGTATACTTGGGGGAATTACACCGGAATCTCTCAGTCAAACATCCTCGCTGAACTATGCATGACTCTGAGACCTGCACTCGTAAAATTCCAACAAAATGCCAAAGACAAACGTCCTTACTGGACGCTCAGTGGTGTGAAATCTGCCAAAAGCAGCTTTTTTCTTTTAAAGGCCTACTGAAAGCCACTACTACCGACCACGCAGTCCGATAGTTTATATATCAATGATGAAATCTTAACATTGCAACACATGCCAATACGGCCGGGTTAACTTATAAAGTGCGATTTTAAATTTCCCGCCACACTTCCGGTTGAAAACGTCTATGTACGATGACGTATGCGCGTGACGTTAACGGTTGATACGAAAGTATTCGGACCCATTGAATCCAATACAAAAAAACTCTGTTTTCATCCCAAAATTCCACAGTATTCTGGACATCTGTGTTGGTGAATCTTTTGCAATTTGTTTAATGAACAATGGAGACTGCAGAGAAGAAAGCTGTAGGTGCGATCGGTGTATTAGCGGCGGACTACAGCAACACAACCAGGATGACTTTGAGGAGAGCAGACGCGCTGGCCGAACGACCTAACCTTGACTTCCTCCGTCTCCGGGCCGCCAACCGCATCGGTGATCAGGTGAAGTCCTTCGTCGTACCGTCGATCGCTGGAACGCAGGTGAGCACGGGTCGTGATGAGCAGATGAGAGCTGGCGTAGGTGCAGAGCTAATGTTTTTAGCATAGCTCTGTCGAGGTTCCGTAGCTCAGTTAGCTTCAATGGCGTCGTTAGCAACAGCATTGCTAAGCTTCGCCAGGCTGGACAGCATTAACCGTGTATTTACATGTCCAGAGTTTGGTAGTATTGTTGATCTTCTGTCTATCCTTCCAGTCAGGGGCTTATTTGTTTTGTTTCTATATGCAGTAAAGCCCGATGCTATCACGTTAGCTCAGTAGCCAAAGTGCTTCACCGATGTATTGTCGTGGAGATAAAAGTCACCGTGAATGTCCATTTTGTGTTCTCGACTCTCATTTTCAAGAGGATATAGTATCCGAGGTGGTTTAAAATACAAATCCGTGATCCACAATAGAAAAAGGAGAGTGTGGAATCCAATTATCCCTTGTACCTAAGTTACGGTCAGAGCGAAAATAGATACGTTCTGCACTGCACGCTAGTCCTTCACTTTCACGTTCCTCATCCACGAATCTTTCATCCTCGCTCAAATTAATGGGGTAATCGTCGCTTTCTCGGTCCGAATCTGGTGTAAACAACGGGGAAATGTGAGCAGTCCTTCCTCCGGTGTCGTCACGCTACTTCCGGTAGGGGCAAGGCTTTTTTTTAATCAGACACCAAAAGTTGCGAACTTTATCGTCGTTGTTCTATACTAGATTATTTCAGCAAAAACATGGCAATATCGCAAAATGATCAAGTATGACATAGAATGGATCTGCTATCCCCGTTTAAATAAAACAAAATCATTTCAGTAGGCCTTTAAAGGCCTACTGAAAGCCACTACTACCGACCACGCCGTCTGATAGTTTATATATCAATGATGAAATCTTAACATTGCAACACATGCCAATACGGCCGGGTTAACTTATAAAGTGCAATTTTAAAATTCCCACCACACTTCCGCTTAAAAACGTCTCGGTATGATGACGTATGCGCGTGACGTCAATCATTGAAACGGAAGTATTCGGACACCATTGAAGTAAATACGAAATAGCTCTGTTTTCATGTCATTATTCCACAGTATTCTGGACATCTGTGTTGGTGAATCTGTTGCAATGTGTTCATTGCATTATGGAGAAAGAAGCTGAGCAAGCAAAGAAGAAAGTTGTCGGTGCGAAGCATCTATTTTGCGAGGGAAGTCAGCAGCAACACGTACACAGCCGGCGCTTCTTTGTTTACATTCCCGAAAGATGAAAGATGCAGTCAAGATCGAAGAACTCGGACAACAGACTCTTACCAGGAGGACTTTGATTTGGATACACAGACGCGATACCGTGAGTGCGCTTCCAAACATTTGATCGCTTGCTATAACTAGCTCGAGCTAGTAGCTAGGAGCTAGGAGCTAGCATAACAAACACCTAGGTGTTTTTATGCGGGATTAATTTGTGGCATATTAAATATAAGCCTGGTTGTGTTGTGGCTAATAGAGTATATATATGTCTTGTGTTTATTTACTGTTGTAGTCATTCCCAGCTGAATATCAGGTCACCCCCGGCTCTCACAGCATCTTCCCTATCTGAATCGCTTCCACTCCCCACTAGTCCTTCACTTGCACTTTCCTCATCCACAAATCTTTCATCCTCGCTCAAATTAATGGGGAAATCGTCGCTTTCTCGGTCCGAATCTCTCTCACTTCTGGCGGCCATCACTGTAAACAATAGGGAACTTTGCGTATATGTTCAACTGACTACGTCACGCTACTTCCGGTAGGGGCAAGCCTTTTTTTTATCAGATACCAAAAGTTGCGATCTTTATCGTCGTTCTTCTATACTAAATCCTTCCAGCAAAAATATGGTAATATCGCGAAATTATCAAGTATGACACATAGAATAGATCTGCTATCCCCGTTTAAATAAAAAAAATTCATTTCAGTAGGCCTTTAAATGTAACTAGTCTGACCGACAGTATTAGCGAGTGTGCAGGTGTACCTAATGATATGACCGGCAAATATATGTACCGTATTTTCTGGACCATAGGGGGCACCGGATTATAAGGCGCACTGCCGATGAATGGTCTATTTGTGATCATATATAAGGCGCACCGGATTATAGGCCGCATTAAAGGAGTCGTATTATTATATTTTTTTTCTAAATGTAAAACACTTCCTTGTGGTCTACATAACATGTAATGGTGGTTCTTTGGTCAAAATGTTGCATAGATGATGTTTTACAGATCATCTTCAAGCCGCTTTCTGACAGTCGCTTCCGGATGCGCCGTTTTGTGGGCGGTCTTATTTACGTGGCTCACCTTCGGCAGCGTCTTCTCCCCGTCATCTTTGTCGTAGCGGTGTAGCGTGCAAGGACGGGAGTGGAAGAAGTGTCAAAAGATGGCGCTAACTGTTTTAATGACATTCAGACTTTACTTCAATCAATAACGGAGCAGCCTCTCCTTATTCGGAAACAACCACATCGGAAATGTGTCCCGTGAAAAAAACGTCCGACCGGAACTCTCTAATAACTAAAGTTCCTTGGGTGAATAATGTAAACTCACTACACCGGTATGTTTTAGCGCTTTCATGGCAAGTTTACTGACAGATATAAGTAACAACTTTACACTTCTTTATATTAGAAATGGCAACATAACAAGAAGATAGAGAAAAAGAAGAAGCTTATCGACTACGGCGTTGGCGCGGACTTGTGCGATTTTTCAGGATTTATGCAGATCCCAAATACAGATCAGCAGGTATCAAAATGTACAACTTTTTGCTTTTGCATAATATTGCGAAACAAAATGCCAGATAATATGTCTTACCTTATACACACACCATAATGATACTCCTATGTCTAATGCGCCGACAATCCTTCAAGTGGTGCGGCTTCATAGCTTACCAAAGTCGTACGAAAACATTTTGATGGGTTTTGCAGCGTCTTGTGTAATGTTCCATATTTTCAATGGAACATTTAAAATGTTGGTGTTGTTTACTTCAGACATATTGCAGTGTACACGTATCTCTTATGTTTGACTGCCATCTACCGGTCAGACTTATCATTACACCATATACCAAATAAAATAGCTTCCGAGGTGGGTAAGCTCAACCAAAATTATTCCTTACATTAGGCGCACCGGGTTATAAGGCGCACTGTCAAGTTTTGAGGGGAAAAAAATGATTTTATAGTCCGGAATATACGGTAATATTTTTTAAGTCTATTTGTCTGGGGGGGAAAAAAGCGGTGTCGACTTTAAGATATATACTCAAAAAGTGTACATTTTTTGAAAGATGAATTTGATACTTTTTAAGAGGGTGGGGCGTGGTTTCAATCGCAATCTGGGAACGGCTCCAAAACGACCAGCTTGCAGACAGACTCAAAAAACGCTTCTCCATATGTTCACGGATAAACGTCCGCCTTTCAGATATTTTATCGACTCACTCGCTTCGGTATGGCGCAAACCAGCAGCACTCCAACACTGTCTCGTAAAAAATCAGCTCCTCGGTCAATCATGTGTTTGATGTACAGTATTTTTTTCTTTAAGTCAATGAATATCACCCAGCTCTTCCTCTCAGCACTGTCCTTCACCATCACTTCCTTCCTTACCATATTAGGAAAAACAAAGGTATGTCCGTAATCTATTGATATCAAGTAAGACCAGATGTTTGGGGCTGGATCATTGTGACAACGGTCAAAGCCTGAAAAAAAAGCTCTAAAAAACCTTTAAGTTGCTGTTACGCTGTATATTTCAGTGAATTCTAACAAAATCCCTCAGACAAACATCCTTACTAAAATAAGTTATATTGACGGCGTGTGGTATTTCAGTTCATTCAAACAACATTTCAAAGACAAATGTCTTTACTGACCTGAAAAAAAGATTTATTTTAACTTAACTTAAAGGCCTACTGAAACGAAATTTTCTTATTTAAACGGGGATAGCAAGTCCATTCTATGTGTTATACTTGATAATTTTTGCGATATTGCCATATTTTTGCTGAAAGGATTTAGTAGAGAACATCGACGATAAAGTTCGCAACTTTTGGTCGCTGATAAAAAAGCCTCGCCTGTACCGGAAGTAGCGTGACGTCACAGGTTGAAGAGCCCCTCACGTCTGCACATTGTTTACACCAGCAGCGAGAGCGATTCGGACCGAGAAAGCGACATTTACCCCATTAATTTGAGCGAGGATGAAAGATTTGTGGATGAGGAAAGTGAGAGTGAAGGACTAGAGTGCAGTGCAGGACGCCAGGGTGTATCTTTTTTCGCTCTGACCGTAACTTAGGTACAAGGGCTCATTGGATTCCACACTTTCTCCTTTTTCTATTGTGGATCACGGATTTGTATTCTAAACCACCTCGGATACTATATCCTCTTGAAAATGAGAGTCGAGAACGCGAAATGGACATTCACAGTGACTTTTATCTCTACGAAAATACATCGGTGAAGCACTTTAGCTTCGGAGCTAACGTGATAGCATCGTGCTTAACTGCGGATAGAAACAGAAGAAACATGCCCCTGACTGGAAGGATAGACAGAAGATCAACAATACTACTATCACTTCTACTATCAGGAGACACCGAACCAAACCCTGGACCTGTAACCACACGGTTAA
The DNA here is from genome assembly GCF_033978785.1 of Entelurus aequoreus. Classification (NCBI taxonomy): domain Eukaryota; kingdom Metazoa; phylum Chordata; class Actinopteri; order Syngnathiformes; family Syngnathidae; genus Entelurus; species Entelurus aequoreus. Next base: position 80,754,379 of record NC_084735.1, read on the forward strand.
TGCTGTCCAGCCTGGCGAAGCCTAGAAATGCTGTTGCTAACGACGCCATTGAAGCTAACTTAGCTACGGAACCTCGACAGAGCTATGCTAAAAACATTAGCTCTCCACCTACACCAGCCCTCATCTGCTCATCACCACCCGTGCTCACCTGCGTTCCAGCGATCGACGGCGCGACGAAGGACTTCACCCGATCATCGGTGCGGTCGGCGGCTAGCGTCGCATAGCGCGTCTGCTATCCAACTCAAAGTCCTCCTGGTTGTGTTGCTGTAGTCAGCCGCTAATACACCGATCCCACCTACAGCTTTCTTCTTTGCTGTCTCCATTGTTCATTAAACAAATTGCAAAAGATTCACCAACACAGATGTCCAGAATACTGTGGAATTTTGCGATGAAAACAGACGCTGTTCGTATTGGGACACAATGTTGTCCCAATACTTCCGTTCAATCCGTGACGTCACGCGCAAACGTCATCATACCGGACGTTTTCAGCCGGATATTTCCCGGGAAATTTAGAATTTCACTTTATAAGTTAACCCGGCCGTATTGGCATGTGTTGCAATGTTAAGATTTCATCATTGATATATAAACTATCAGACCGCGTGGTCGGTAGTAGTGGCTTTCAGTAGGCCTTTAAATGACAAAGTGTTGGTTCGACAACAAGCAAAGTACACAAACTGATAAGCTTTTTTTTTTTTCTTTCCTTTTTTACAATTTAACCCACGTATAAAACGTGTGACCGCGGAATATGGCCTGTATGTTCACAAATCCCGTTGCCATGACAACCCAGCCATATGTTCCACGTGTACTTTGACAGGAGAGGCTGCGGCGCGGAGCCTGTTAAGGATATGTTAAATAATTCATTTCTCTTTTTTAATCATGTGCAAGAACGGCGCTCATAATTTCCATTGATGACTGAGCAAAGAAAAAACATCCAAACAGGGCAATAAGGACATAACCGCCATGATTAGTGTACTTAATAATGTTTCTTTTCACACATTAGTCAAACTAAAACCATCCAAAGTGCCTTTCTCTCACGCTCTTCTAATTAAAAGCGTGACATGAAAAACGCCTCGATGATCACCGCCGTCGACTTAAATTAAACATTTTGCCAGACTATTTTGTCCAAACAAATCAATAAGCCTTGACGTTCACCCGTCCATTGCTCGGGGATGAATCCAATCAAGCAGACAGTCGCCCAAATTCAGGCTTCAGCGTTGATAACGACTGCCAAAAATGGAGGAAAAATTAATCTATTACAAATTACAGGATGACATTTTTTTTTTTAAATTTATTTATTTTTTTTAATTGGCTCACTGACGGCCAATTTGTGGTCGTTATGCATCTAAAAGGAAACTTGATCGGTAATCTTTTGAAAATATCTGCAAATGATCCGGAACAGAACCGTTTTGACTCAGGGGCCACACTGGGTTAAAAGAATTTGGCCAGGGCCGGGCTATCTATACAGTGTTTCCCATAAACTGCCAAGATACCTGTGGCGGTGGGGGCGTGGCTATGGGCGTGGTCACCATGACATCATCGAGTAATTTGCATAATTTACTACAATGATATGATTTTCTCTAAAAAGGCTCAAAAAATGTATACTTACTAATTAATAATAACAGTTTTGTTTTAAACGTCCATCCATCCATCCATTTTACAATATAATTACAACATTTTATGTACATATTTATATACAGATTTGAACAATAAGTTATTCACTGAAATATATTTATTAATTGTGGTTCTTACAAAAATATATCTTATCAAATATAAAAGCTAAAATGTCTCTTAAAGCTCTGCCCCTTTAATTAGTGCATACTAAATAATTTAACTTTAGCCTACTACTACAACCATATTATTTACCAGCAACATAAAGTGAAACAGAGGCAGAGGCGTCCTGCCACAGTCAGTAAAAAATAAACAGAAAACAGTAGTGGCCAAATACAAATAAGGCAACAAGAGAAGTATCCTACACTTCTCTTTTGTAAAGTAAATCTGAACAGCCTACATGGGCATCTACATCAACTATATGAATTGCCTGAGAAGCTGGAAAGGACAAAAAAAAATAAATAAATAATATTTTATTTTTTTTTTAAACTTTTGGCGGACGTAATTCTTTCTTGGCGGGCCGCCACAAATAAATGAATGTGTGTGAAACACTGCTATATGTATATATGCTTGTGTGTATGTATACATATGTGTGTGTATATTTATGTATACATATGTGTGTGTGTATATATATATATATATATATATATATATATATATATATATATATATATATATATATATATATATATATATATATATATATATATATATATATATATATCCATCCGTTTTCTACCGCTTGTCCCTTTTGGGGTCGCGGGAGTGCTGGAGCCTATCTCAGCTCTATATATATATATATATATATATATATATATATATATATATATATATATATATATATATGTTAGGTCAGGAAAAAACACAAGAGGCTATATCATCCGTACAAGCCAAGCCAAGGTACATTTTTGCGTTGAAAAATTCCGGAGGCACACCACCAGCAGGAATCATTAAAAAACGAAACTCAGTTGACAGTAAAAAGTCGTTGTCGCAATTGTTGGATATGAATTTAAACCATAACCAAGCATGCATATAGCTCTTGTCTCAAAGTAGGTGTACTGTCACCACCTGTCACATCACACCGTGACTTATTTTGAGTTTTTTGCTGTTTTCCTGTGTGTAGTGTTTTAGTTCTTGTCTTGCGCTCCTATATTGGTGTATTTTTCTCTTTTTTTGGTATTTTCCTGTAGCAGTTTCACGTCTTCCTTTGAGCGATATTCCCAGCATCTACTTTGTTTTAGCAATCAAGAATATTTCAGTCAGTTGTATTTATCCTTCTTTGTGGGGACATTGTTGAGTGTCATGTCATGTTCGTATCTACATTGTGGACGCCGTCTTTGCTCCACAGTAAGTTTTTGCTGTTGTCCAGCATTCTGTTTCTGTTTACTTTGTCGCCAGTTCAGTTTTAGTTTCGTTCTGCATAGCCTTCCCTAAGCTCCAATGCCTTCTCTTAAGGGCACTCGCCTTTTGTTTATTTTTGGTTTAAGCATTACACACCTTTTTACCTGCACGCTGCCTCCCGCTGTTCCCGACATCTACAAAGCAATTAGCTACCGGCTGCCACCTAGTGACATGGAAGAGTATTACACGGTTACTCTGCCGAGCTCTAGACAGCACCGACACTCAACAACGACACATCATTTGCAGACTAGAATTACTGGTTTGCAAAAAATATTTTTAACCCAAATAGGTGAAATTAGATCATCTCCCACGGCACACCAGACTGTATCCAAGGAAGTGTTTTAAATATCGTAATATGACCCCTTTAAGAGCTGCACTGGACAATGGGTCGACGTCCATTGACTGGCTGAACGTATCAACTGACTTATCTTCCACTCACTGATAAATTGGCTTGGATTTGAGTTCTTGAAAGGTTTTTTTTCCGAGTAAGGCCGTTCGATTTGTCGCGTCCACTGATCACCTGTGAAGCGTTACCTGAAAGACAAATGGCCCGCGGCAGGTTACGTTCACTTAACTCAAGTGCGCGGCAACCTGAAATTGTGCCGCCTCCCCAGACCCAATTTCGTACCTGGCTTCCTTCGTGACACTCAGACGGATGGTCCGCCAGGCCCGCAGACCCCCTTTTCTCAGATTGGTTTTTTTTCTCTCTTTCTCAAAACATAACACCGAGCAACAGGCTGGTTATATTTAGCGCTCCTCCAGCCTTGAAACCCGCCAGCGGCTCTCGCAAACAAGCCACCCGCCGAGCGAGCGCTTCCACCCAGGAAATGACATTTGGAAATGAAAGCAAAAGTGACGTTTAACAAGGCTAATGGAGGCTCCCCAGGATGGGCAAGAACAGGAAATGACGGTTGAGGCGAGGGGGTGGAAAAGTTGGAGGCTTTTATGAACATTGAATAACCGCGGCCTGGTGTGTTCACAATGAACCCCTACCAACTCGGTCTCAAACTCCTCGGCTCCGGCAGGCGTGCCAAATCAACCGAGCGCCCAAGCAACCCGTCATAGGAAAATTGTTCCTCCCCCAGGCTATCGCTCACAGAGCGTCGGACCTGTTGCTGTGGAATAACTCAAACTAATCTGTCACCAACTCGTGTTCACTTCATCATCCACCACTGCATAATTATCCTATTAGCCTTGCACATTTTAGTCATTTAAGCAGTTGTACTTAATCGTTGATAATCATTGCTTACATTGAACAAAGAGCAGTCTACCAAGTCAAATTCCTTGTGTGTTGAATGCCGAATCAGATTTTTTTTTTTTGGCCTTCAAGTGGCACAGATCGGGTATTTTTTTTTCCCATTCTAAACGTTCCAAAGTGCTTCAAATCTGGTATTTTTGCTTCAGATCGGATCCTGTCAAATCGGACTGCAATCCAAACGGCAAAGCGAGATACCGTATTTTTCGGACTATAAGTCGCAGTTTATACGACTTATACTCAGGAGCGACTTATGTGTGAAATTATTAACACATTAGCGTAAAATATCAAATAATATTATTTAGCTCATTCACGTAAGAGACTAGACGTATAAGATTTCATGGGATTTAGCGATTAGGAGTGACAGATTGTTTGGTAAACGTATAGCATGTTCTATATGTTATAGTTATTTGAATGACTCTTACCATAATAAGTTAGGTTAACATACCACGTTGACGTAACATGGTATCTTATGCGTCATATAACGTACACTTATTCAGCCTGTTGTTCACTATTCTTTATTTATTTTAAATTGCCTTTCAAATGTCTATTCTTGGTGTTGGGTTTGATCAAATACATTTCCCCAAAAAATGCGACTTATACTCCAGTGCGACTTATATATATATTTTTTCCTTCTTTATTATGCATTTTCGGCAGGTGCGGCTTATACTCCGGTGCGACTTATACTCCGAAAAATACGCTAATTGCGACTTTTACGCCATCTTTGGGCAAGTCAACAACAACACGAGCGGGGCGGTATAGCTCGATTGGTAGAGTGGCCATGCCAGCTACTTGAGGGTTCCAGGTTCGATCCCCGCTTCTGCCATCCTAGTCACTGCCGTTGTGTTCTTGGGCAAGACGCTTTACCCACCTGCCAATAAGGCAAAAACCTGTGTCGTTCAGCATGCCAGCGACCAAGCTAAAAGCCTGAGCTATCAAGACGATGGCCTCCGTTACATAAAAACTTCAGTGACCCTGGATTTGACCATTTACAGGTCAAAAACGACATTGGTGGAACCCAGTTACATGAAGGAAAACCTAGATTTGGAAAAATCCAATGTATTCCACTTTGGCCTGCAGTGTAAACAGTCTTAAACATACCTGGCCAATAAAGCAGATTCTGATTCCGATTAACAACATCACAAAAGTTTATACCACCAGGTCTAAAATTAGAATCCGCAGTCCCTGCTTTTCTATTCTGCCCGGGACTCAAACCTGGGTCGTTTGGCGTGCCGGCGACTGAGCTAAAAGCCCGAGCTATCAAGACGATGGCCTCTGTTACATAAAAACTTCAGTGACCTTGGGTTTGACCATTTACAGGTCAAAAACAACATCGGTGGAATTCAGTTTGCATGAAGGAAAAGCTAGATTTCGAACAAATCCGATTACCACTTTGGCCTGCAGTGTAAACATACGTAGTCTTGAACATACCTGGCCAATAAAGTGGATTCTGATTAGCAACATGACAAAAGTTTATACCAATATGGAGGCTAACATCAAATGAATTGGACTTTGGGGCGGTATAGCTTGGTTGGTAGAGTGGCCGTGCCAGCAACTTGAGGGTTTGCGGGTTCGATTCCCGCTTCCGCCATCCTAGTCACTGCTGTTGTGTCCTTGGGCAAGACACTTTACCCACCCGCTCCCAGTGCCACCCACACTGGTTTAAATGTAACTTAGATATTGAGTTTCACTATGTAAAAGCACTTTGAGTCACTAGAGAAAAGCGCAGTGTTTCCCACACATTCATTTATTTGTGGCGGCCCGCCACGAAAGAATTACGTCCGCCACAAATAAAATATTTTTTTTTTTTTTTTTTTTTTTTTTTTGTCCTGTCCAGCTTCTCAGGCAATTCATATAGTTGATGTAGATGCCCATATAGGCTGTTCAGATTTACTTTACAAAAGAGAAGTGTAGGATACATCTCTTGTTGCCTTATTTGTATTTGACCACTACTGTTTTCTGTTTATTTGTTACTGACTGTGGCAGGACACCTCTGCCTCTGTTTCACTTTATGTTGCTGGTAAATAATATGGTTGTAGTAGTAGGCTAAAGTTAAATTATTTAGTATGCACTAATTAAAGGGGCAGAGCTTTAAGAGACATTTTAGCTTTTATATTTTATAAGATATATTTTTTGTAAGAACCACAATTAATAAATATATTTCAGTGAATAACTTATTGTTCAAATCTGTATATAAATATGTACATAAAGTGTTGTAATTATATTGTAAAATGGATGGATGGACGTTTAAAACAAAACTGTTATTATTAATTAGTAAGTATACATTTTTTGAGCCTTTTTAGAGAAAATCATATAATTGTAGTAAATTATGCAAATTACTCGATGATGTCATGGTGACCACGCCCATAGCCACGCCCCCACCGCCACAGGTATCTTGGCAGTTTATGGGAATATAATTCACTTCACTTAGTGAATTCGACCAACATTTCAAACCCAAATGTCCGTACTGGACCGGCTTGTGGTTTAGTTTGCATTGGGTGTACAATTACCTTGCTCAGACGGAACATTCCAGCCAGGTCAGTGACTCAGCCAAATGTCCTCTAACCAACACTTAACAGCTTATGGAATTGCTCTCATAAAGTGACTTGACAGGACAAAATGAATGGAGCTGGAGGATCATCAGTCAGTTAATGCGATCCATGTTGCAGATCAGACATGCATCGGGCGCACACATGTGCATTTTTTTTTGGTTTTTTTTTTGGTTTTCATCTGCGTGAGCGCCATATCAGGTTAAAAGGGGCTCACTGGGCCCAGAGTTCAAACGCGGGGACGAGCAAAGTTATTGAAGCAAGACGTTGCTCACCAAACGTACACTTGATCAGTACCGATATCCAGAGTCCCGTCCCGACTCACAAAAGATCGAAAGTGATCCCAAATTGGACGCATGTGACAGGAAATGTGCAATTAGCCCGAATAGGCGAGCCGACACATCCATAGTGAGACGGGATAAACACCTTGGACCACCTACTGTAGGTCTAAAATGACTGTAACCCGCCTGTTTCAGTCCCTGCTTTTCTATTCCGCCCGGGACTCAAACCTGGGTCGTTCGGCGTGCCGGCGACCGAGCTAAAAGCCCCAGCTAAAAGCCCGAGCTATCAAGCCGATGGCCTCCGTTTAGAGTTCCAAAGGGGTGGAAAGTTTCCGGTAAATTGCCAGAAACTTTACAGAAATTTACCACGGGAAGTTAAGCTCGGGAAGTTTGGAAAATATTGACCATTTTTTGATTATTCAAAGTTGAACACCGTCCATGGGAATTAATGGGAACATATGGGGAATTACAATAATGATATATTATTGGGCACTTGTCTATATGCTGCTGCATCTTTGTGGCATTTTTGACGTAGCTCTTTGCACAGTATTTGCAAATGTACACCGCCTTTCCGCCTACATTGGTTGGGGTCAAATGTCTCCACACGTCAGATGGTGTACGTGGCATTATTCTGTTTGTATGTGTTTATTCTTGTAAAACACTAATGCAATGCCACACACAGATATAAATAGTCGGCTAAACAATTGGAGTAGTCTTTAATTTTTTTTTACTGATGGACAAATGAATAGAAATAGGCTAGATCAGGGGTCGGCAACCCGCGGCTCCGGAGCCGCATGCGGCTCCTTGACCACTCTGATGCGGCTCAGCTACATACATGCCGACCCCCCCGATTTTCCCAGGAGGTTTATGGATCTCAGTGTCTCTCATAGATAACTCCCAGGGAAAAAATAATCCTATTTACACTCTTAATACTAAATAAAGGGCGTGCCCTAATTGCACTGCATTAATTGTCCTCTATAGCATTTACATACAGCGTGCCAGTCCAGCCACATGTTGCATGTTGTTATTACTTGCACACACAGGAGACAGCAAAGCATACTTACTCATCAGCCACACAGCTTACACTGACGGTAGCCGTATCAAACAACTTTAACATTGTTACGTTACAAATATGCGCCACACTGTGAACCCACACCAAAAAAGAATCAAAAACACATTTCTGGAGAACATCCCACCGTAACACAACATAAACACAACACAACCATTACCCAGAATCCCATGCAGCCCTAACTCTTCCGGTCTACATTATACACCCCCGCTACCACCAAATCCCCCCCCCCCCCCCCCCCCGTGCGTTGGTTGAGCGGAAGAGTTAGGGTTGCATGAGATTCTGGGTATTGGTACCGTCAGTGTAAGATGTGTGGCTGCTGAGTTAGTACGCCTTGCTGTCACTTACGTGAGCAAGCTGAAACTGCAATCTACATGTAGTCGAGCAGGTACACTGTTAGGGCAGACTGTAGAGGGCGCCAAATGCAGTGTCATCACGCTCTGATATTCGGGAGTCTCCCGGGAAAAATGAGAGGGTTGGCATGTATGACGCTATCAAGCGCCATTCATTCAAAACTCGCGGGCTGCACTAACATCAAATTTCCACATTAAAGTGTGTGCCGGTGCGTGTGTCGGAGACCCCTAGTTAACATAGCACAAAGCATTTAAGCTTTGTATGCAGTGTTTTTCATTGTAAAAATTTTTTTGTGGCTCCCATTACTTTCTTTAATTTGTGAAACTTGCCAAAATGGCTCTTTGAGTGGTAAAGGTTGCCGACCCCTGGGCTAGATGAATACATGAACACTCAATCAGCATGCTAAATCAAACTATAACCTACATTCTTGCACAGAGCCGGCCCGTGGCATAGGCCGTATAGGCAAATGCTAAGGGCGCCGTCCATCAGGGGGCGCCATGCCAGTGCCACAAATGTTGGAGGAAAAAAAAAAAAAAAAGTTGGTACTATTATTTCTAAATACATAAAATAATCCCACGTTAATTAAAATGCAAAGTAAAGCCTATTTAATAGAAATATTATTTGTTACAACATTACGCCCCCTCCCTTCCTGTATTATGACTCTTACTGGACGTCACCACATAAAAATATCAACTTAAGATGTCAAAACGGCCAAAACTTTCAGGTGCCCAGGGAAGAAAAAAGAGAAAAGAAGAGGAGGAGAAACGTGAAAAAGACAGAGGTAGCAGGTAGGTAACGTTAGCTTACATGAAATTATTTGTCTGTTACAGAAAGTGATAGTAACCTGGCTTTTTTAGCATTAAGCTAATGTTACATGATTCGGCAATTGCTAATCAATAAATAGCTAGTTCTGTTTTAACGTCGGGTTAATATTGTGGAGGGGGCTAAATTGTTATGGAAAATAATAATGTAACGTTAGGTAATTACAGTACTCCCTGGTGTACAGTAATTTGTAAGTCATTCTAGTTAATGCAATATTAAAAAGCACAAATAGAGAACTCTGTAGGATCCCCTTTTTTTGTAATATAGTTGTTAAAGTCATACTGGTTTGATATCTTGTTTTGTGCAGTGCCTTATTTATATTGTATTTTTAATTTATTTTATGCAACTTGTTGACACGTTTTATTTTGTGTTTATGTATGTAAAAAATATTGTATTTCTTATATTCATTTTTTATTTTTTGTATTCATTTATTTATCCATATTTTTTTCTATCTTGTTAACTATTCTGATTGTTAATTTGCTTTTTTTAAGTAAAAAAAAAAGGTTAAAGACAAAGCTATTCGGTTTCTTGTGAGTATATACACTTCACTGCCGATGTGGGGGGGCGCCACCTAAAATCCTGCCTAGGGCGCCAGATTGTTCTTGCATGACAACAGAATGGCTAGCAGAACAGAAGGCAGAGGAAACTACACATTTTGATTTAGTATTTGCTAGTTGAACTTTACAGATCAGAAAAAAGGTAAATTCGCTAACGAGAAAATTAGCATCACGGCTAACGGAGAAATATTTTCGGTTCATTATGAGACTGTGGTGGTACATAAACCTAGCTAGCTAGAGATATTGGCCCCAAACTCATTTAACAAGTACAGGAACAGCTGGCTAGCTTGAGTGGAAGTCTGCTGGAGTAGCCTACAGTCATACGGTAACAAGCAATTACACCTCTATTCAACTTAAATACCATAGATCAAATATATTTACCCCAGTAATATCATCAAAATTTACCTGACTGGATGAAGTCCTTGGACTCAAAAACTAGTGTGGCCTCGATAGCCCTGCTGTAGTGTGTAGCACAGGGGTGTCCAAACTTTTTCCACTGAGGGCCGCACATTGAAAAATCAAAGCTAGCAGGGGCCATTTTGATATTTTTTATTTTAAAAACCAATACAATATATGTATAAAAAATATACATTTAGGCTTCCACTCAGGCTTGATCCCGGGGACCCCAAAGGGTTTTGGTCCAAAAAATATAAAAAATGTGTCATTATTCAGTATTATTATTTGTGTTATTATTCAAGTTTTTAAATCTTTAGATCAACATTAGGTCTGTCAATATAACATGTCTTAAAGATTTAAATTGTATGCTCTTTTTGTCAAAGAAAACCCTTTTTTTTTAATGAAAAAAACACAAAATATGCAATATTTTCACCCAATAAAATTTTTAAGTGAGAGTATATAATAATTGGAGCCTTAAAAAGGTCAATAACTCATAACACCATTGATTCTAATTCATTATTATTTTTTGAGCAATGACACTTAAAAACTAAATACACTAAAATTGTAGGGGATCCAAAAGGGTCCTACTCATTAAAGTGTTAAAAAATAAATTATATATATATATTTTTTACTGTTTACTTTGAACACAATAATCTCGAGATCAACTTGAGATCTATCTGTCAATTATAAGTTTTATTGTTGTTTATGTTTTTTGTTTGTTCGTTTTAGGCCCTTCTTTAAAAAAAAACAGCTCGTTTTTTTACATGGCAAACACAAAATATGCAACATTTTCCCCAAAAAATAACTCAAAATATTTAATGTGACGTAATTGGAGCCTTGAATAGGTCAATAATTCATAATGACATTGCTTTTGATTCATTATTTTTTTTAAAAGAAAGAAACAGCCTACATGGCAGCTTTGTGTGATCAGAGTAAACATTTTCTTGTTACATTTCACCTGTTTGCTCTTTAAATACCACTTTTAATGTTTTATATTTTTTTCAATCGTATTTTTAAAATGTGCCATGGGGCCGTTAAAAAATGACCAGCGGGCCGCAAATGGCCCCCAGTGTAGCATGCTGGGAATTATCTGTACATGTGATGGTAGAATGCACTGCACATGTGATGGAGGAATGCACAGTGCAGGGTTGAAATTCTACTGAATTGGCATTTTATTAAGTTGTTTTAGCTAATAATCATGCTGCAAGATCTAGCATGTTGCATTCAATGTCTATTCCCATTAATTCCCGTTAGTTCCTGTTAATTCCCATGGACAGTTTCCAACTTTGAATATTCTCGGAATTTTGCAACCCTGCCTCCGTTACATAAATACTTCAGTGATCTTGGATTTGACTATTTACAGGTCAAAAACGACATTGGTGGAACTCAGTTGGCATGACGGAAAACCCTCGATCAGGGGTAGGGAACCTATGACTCTCGAGCCAGATGTGGCTCTTTTGATGACTGCATCTGGCTCTCAGATAAAATCTTAGCTGACATTGCTTAACACGATAAGTAATGAATAATTCCGCTGGTAATCTTAGTGTTAAAAATAACGTTGAAAATATCAAACATTTTCATGCATTTTAATCCATTCATCCGTTTTCTACAGCACCAAGAAGTTGCATTAATGGTAAGAAGTAGGGATGTCCGATAATGGCTTTTTGCCGATATCCGATATTGTCCAACTCTTTAATTACCGATACCGATATCAACCGATACTGATATATACAGTCGTGGAATTAACACATTATTATGCCTAATTTGGACAACCAGGTATGGTAAAGATAAGGTCCTTTTTTAAAATATTAATAAAATAAAATAAGATAAATAAATTAAAAACATTTTCTTGAATAAAAAAGAAAGTAAAACAATATAAAAACAGCTACATAGAAACTAGCAATTAATAAAAATGAGTAAAATTAACTGTTAAAGGTTAGTACTATAGGTGGGCCAGCAGCACGCACAATCATGTGTGCTTACGGACTGTATCCCTTGCAGACTGTATTGATGTATATTGATATATAATGTAGGAACCAGAATATTAATAACAGAAATAAACAACCCTTTTGTGTGAATGAAGGGAGGGAGGTTTTTTTGGTTGGTGCACTAATTGTAAGTGTATCTTGTGTTTTTTATGTTGATTTAATAAAAAAATAAATAAAAAAAACCAAAAAAACGATACCGATAATAAAAAAAATGATACAGATAATTTCCGATATTACATTTTAAAGCATCTCTAGTAAGAAGTATTTGATTTATTATTGGTTAGCTTCAGAATAACAATGTTATTAAAAAGAATAAGAGACTTAACTCTAAAAATGTTTGTTTTACTTAGAAATGCCTGCATTTAGTTGTATTCAGTGTTCAAAAAAATATTATAATACATTTATATATACATATATATATATATATATATATATATATATATATATATATATATATATATATATATATATATATATATATATATATATATATATATATATATATATTTATATATACATATATATATATATATATATATATATATATATATATATATATATATATAAGTACAACTTAAAACATTTGTCTTTCATGGCTCTCTCAGCCAAAAAGGGTCCCAACCCCTGCCGTAGATCCTCCACTGTTTTGGAGCACTTTTATTACGGGGCTAGGAACTTTAAGGACCCTTTTTTTTATTTTTTACCAGAATTAGAATAACTATCGACTTGTATGTAAATAAGTCCAAGGTCTCAGGCTCTTCCAGGAAAAATAGAACCCTTTATCGTATTTTAAAAAAAAAGTCCATCGCCACATTGCGCTTTAAATAATATTTTATTTTAATTCTTTAAAGCCTTTTGGACCTCGGTGCCCAACTTTTCCACTACAGAGGGCGCTGGGACCCACACTTAAATATCAATGAAATTAGTAGTCTTACTCTTGATTTTAATCATATTTAAAAGTTACATCTTACCTACTTACAGTTTACTACCTTGTCAAAGGATATGAAAGCATGTGTTAATCACAAAGATTGTTATTTGTTGAACACGTAAACATTAGCCTTAGGCCAGGCTGATTAGGAGAAATAAAGTACAAACCAAATACACTGCATAAGAAGGAACTAATAAATAACTGACGGCTGCATAGTCCACGATTACACAGTGCTCCAATAAGTAAGTTCTAATTAAATCAATAATAGGTAAAAATAAATGCTTATTTTTCTTTTCTTTTTTTTATTAATCGGTCCAACAAAATAATACACTATAACACCATAATAATACAATTCCAATTCCAAAACCCAGCAACATTCAGAATAGCAATCAACAGAGCAATTGAGAGGACACACAAACATGACACAAAACAATCCAAAAGTTGTCAAACAAAAATGAACAATATAAACAACAGTATCAATATGAATAAGAATTACAACATAGCAGTGATTAGAAATCCCTCATTTACATGTTTCTTAAATTCACTGTCAATAAAATTAAAGTACAAACGAAAATACAGCTTCAACGCTTTAGTCATAATTTTTGCGCTGAAGAAACGTGTCTATGACGCCAGCTCCAGACTTCTTCTGTTTGTCTGATATTGTCTTTACTGCCACAAGTGGCGGAACAGTGTATTACTACTCAGTAGCGCCCCGGCTGGGCCAGAGCTGAGAAACGTATTTTAGGTGACCCTCTAGGGGGCGCTATGGTTAAGAAACGCTGCTTGAAAACATATGCAACATATTTTTGGCGTAAATTCCGTTTCTGCCTTGAAAATAGCACATCTCCACATTGGTGGGACTTTGATGCGAGTGATATCAAAACACAAGACCTGCCCGTATCGCAGGGCACTTAATGCTAAAAAGACTGTATGGGCAATGCTAAGTGGAGATGAACTCGGTATGTTTTCCAAGTTTTTAATGGAGGGTAAAAATAATGAGCATGAGAAGTGCTAGGAAGTATACCATTTTTTAATGCCTATTATTTAAAATCAAAAGCGAAAAATAGAACATTTGCCAAGTTAAAGTGAGAAAAAACAGCATTGATTGATTGATTGATTGAGACTATTATAAGTAGATTGCACAGTACAGTACATATTCCGTACAATCGACCAATAAATGGTAACACCCGAATGAGTTTTTCAACTTGTTTAAGTCCACGTTAATCAATTCATGGCATGTAATGTATCACAGCTTTTCAACAGAAACATAAGCGGAAACTTGGTGATATTTTGGTAAATTTGATGCCAATATATTAAAGTTCACTATCTTATACAGTACATGAGCTAAGGTTGTATTTTTAACTCATTCCTGTGAGAACCCTGCGTGTGACTGAAGCATTGTAAGGAGCGTGACGATCCAGGACTAGCCCCAGTGTGCTCAAACAACCACCAGGCAGCATCTGTGAGCAGATAATACCGTATCATCTCTTTCTCTTTCGGACTTATCAGGTCTTATCGGGTCAGTCGTGCCTTCTTAAAGTTAAGTTAAAGTTAAAGTACCAATGATTGTCAGACACACACAAGGTGTGGCGAAATTATTCTCTGCATTTGACCCATCACCCTTGATCACCCCCTGGGAGGTGAGGGGAGCAGTGGGCAGCAGTGGTGACCGCGCCCGGGAATACTTTTTGGTGATTTAACCCCCAATTCCAGTCCCTGATGCTGAGTGCCAAGCAGGGAGGTAATGGGTCCCATTTTTTATAGACTTTGGTATGACTCGGCTGGGGTTTGAACTCACAACCTACCGATCTCAGGGCGGACACACTGAGTAAGCTTCAGGGACGAGGCAAAAACTGACCCAGTTCCACTGAGGTATGGACCTGACGCAAATAGTCAAACTGACAAAATCAATTGTTATCACAACTAAATGCCATTATATTTTGATGATTTGTGCCCCAATAAATCAAAAACTGATTTTTCAAACGATTAGAATTTGGTGTAATCAATGAAAAAGCTAACTGGCTAAGTTTAGAAACTTTGATTAAAAACAGCTTGTGTTGATGGTTATAGTCATAAAAATATATTGCAAAATGTTACGCTAACAAGCCAACATTGCAAACTTACTGTATCGTGTATCGCCGTCGACAATAGTTACTAAAACTATTACCACAAAAATAGAAATCTTGTGTCCAATCCTCGATTCAAATCTAACTTCGCTAAGCTAACTTGTGGAAAAATAGCTAGCTTTAACATCAGCAAATGAAGGTTGAATTGTGCATTCTGGCACAGGTTTTGCTCCACTCCAACTAAATGCAAAACCAACTTTTCTAAGCAGACGGTACCTTTTATGTATTTGAGATCCGCGTAAGTCCCGAAAATTTTAAATAAATCCATGCAGGCATGGTAGATATATTTATAAAACGAGTGTGGCTTCCTTCAAACTTCCGCCAAGCGAGTCGTTTTGAATTTGCTCAACCTGTGGCGTATTAGGAACGGTGATGTCAGCGGATTATCCATATATGGTAAAAATGTGCCCCAACATATTTGAGCGAGTCATCCATTATTAATTTATGTTGGAGCGGTTGTAGTCTACGACATTGCCACGATAAAACTCAAGGAAGGAAAATGCTTGTTGGTTGCTTTAATTAGCACAAGTCACGACCAAAACGTTCAGCCTCGTCTGAAGTAAGAAGTGCCTTACTTTTATGATTTGTGGGGTCTTCAGCTGTGAAGAATTTGCTCCAAGATTAGTCCCGCTTCACCAACCACAGACCTTCACAAAAAGATGGATTTTTCGAAAAAATACATTTAATGGTGGACTCGGTGCCTACTATTCATGGCAATGGAGGAGACAATGGTAAGTCATAACAGTAGGTCATTTGTTGTGTAGCTAGCTTTGCCTTCAAATGTGAGGCAATAGTGTTTCCGTCAAAATACAGAATGATTTTCCTAAAAAAACATTTTAAATTAGATCCGTGCCTACTGTGTTTGCCACTGGACCAGTTGGTATTATACAATCCGTTATTACGTTAGCGAAGTAGTGTGAAGGGGCGTCAAAAATTGGCTCGACGACGGTCTGTAAAACAAAATCTATGCAACATTTTTACCAAAGAACCACCATTGCAGTACAGAAGGAATTTGTATGTTCGTTCATGCGTGCGTTACGTCTCATCTCGAATACTATACCTTGTTATTTTTAGGTCTCCCTGTGACTAGCATTAAAATACTTTTGACGAGGACAAGAACGTTTGATCATATTACGCATATGCTGGCTTTCTGTGCACTTAAGATCTGACTTTAAGGTTTTAGTACTTACGTATACAATACTAAACGGTCTTGCTGATTGTATCGTACCATATGTCCCGGACAGAAATCTGCGTTCTAAGAACTACGGATTATTAGTGATTCCCAGAGCCCAAAAAAGTCTGCGGGCTTTAGAGCGTTTTCTATTCGGGCTCCAGTACTCTGGAATGTTAGAGATACGACCTCAGTAGAGGCATTTAAAGGCCTACTGAAATGATATTTTTTATTCAAACGGGGATAGCAGATCCATTCTATGTGTCATACTTGATCATTTCGCGATATTGCCATGTTTTTGCTGAAAGGATTTAGTATAGAACAACGACGATAAAGTTCGCAACTTTTGGTCTCTGATTTAAAAAAAGCCTTGTCCCTACCGGAAGTAGCGTGACGTCACAGGAGGAAGGGCTGCTCACATTTTCCCATTGTTTTCAATGCACCGAGAGAGATTCGGACCGAGAAAGCGACGATAACCCCATTAATTTGAGCGAGGATGAAAGATTCATGGATGAGGAACGTGAGAGTGAAGGACTAGCGTGCAGTGCAGGACGTATCTTTTTTCGCTCTGACCGTAACTTAGGTACAAGGGTTCATTGGATTCCACACCCTCTCCTTTTTCTATTGTGGATCACGGATTTGTATTTTAAACCACCTCGGATACTATATCCTCTTGAAAATGAGAGTCGAGAACGCGAAATGGACATTCACAGTGACTTTTATCCCCACGACAATACATCGGTGAAGCTCTTTAGCTACGGAGCTAACGTGATAGCATCGGGCTTGAATGCATATAGAAACAAAAGAAATAAACCCCTGACTGGAAGGATAGACAGAAAATCAACAATACTATTAAACCATGGACATGTAAATACACGATTAATGCTTTCCAGGCTGGCGAAGCTTAACAATGCTGTTGCTAGCGACGCCATTGAAGCTAACTTAGCAACGGGACCTCACAGAGCTATGCCAAAAACATTAGCTATCCACCTACGCCAGCCAGTCCTCATCTGCTCATCAACACCCGTGCTATACCTGCGTTCCAGCGATCGACGGAGCGACGAAAGACTTCACCCGATCATAGATGCGGTCGGTGGCCCGGAGACGGAGGAACTGTCTGCTATCCAAGACAAAGTCCTCCTGGTTGTGTTGCTGCAGCCAGCCGCTAATACACCGATCCCACCTACAGCTTTCTTCTTTGCAGTCTTCATTGTTCATTAAACAAATTGCAAAAGATTCACCAACACAGATGTCCAGAATACTGTGGAATTTTGAGATGAAAACAGAGCTTTTTGTATTGTATTCAATGGGGCCGAATACTTCCGTTTCAACGATTGACGTCACGCGCAAACGTCATCATACATAGACGTTTTCAACCGGAAGTTTAGCGGGAAATTTAAAATTGCACTTTATAAGTTAACCCGGCCGTATTGGCATGTAAGATTTCATCATTGATATATAAACTATCAGACTGCGTGGTCGGTAGTAGTGGCTTTCAGTAGGCCTTTAAGTCCCATTCTAAAACTCATTTATACACCCTAGCCTTTAACCGGACCCCTTTTTAGACCAGTTGACCTGCCACTTTTCTTTTGGAATGCCCTACCGGTAACAGTTGGAGATGCTACCTCAGCTATGTAGACCACAAGCAAGTGTTTGAAATGTAGCCAAAAAAAAAAATCATAATATGACCCGTATAAAAAGTTGTACTCGAAGTCAAATGAACTAATAAGTGTCATGTCTGTTCATGTTTTTGTTTTGGCCATGTGTTTGTTTTTTGGAAACCAAACCAAACAACGAAGTGCAACCAGGAACTAAAAAGAGTCCAAAAAAACAAACACATGGCCAAAACAAAAACATGAACAGACATGACAATAAGCAGACTTTGCTAAACTAGCGAGTGTTTATTTGTGTTTAAAACGCGATGATTATCCCCCCCTGCAAGAGGCGGATGGACTTGTTTCCTGCAGAAACATCGACTTGACACGACTTAATCCCCCCTCAAACATAAACTTCCCCGGCCAGACAGGAAGTGTCAGTCGGGCAAACAAGCCTGATGTGGATTTTAAGCAGACGTGTTTGATTTGTTTAGGAGGAGAAAGAAGACGCTGCTGGATAAACGTCTTCATATTAGCACACCCTCGCAGACGACGTGGCGGAGATATTACCTGTCAGATATCGCCGTGGTGATTTTATATTAGCAGCAGTGGGACGCCACGCAATTTTTGCCATGTGGGACTTTTTGCCACCCCCCCCCCCCCCCGGGCGGTGTACTTTTTGGGTTTTTTGCGACCACGGATGCGTTTCAGCTCAGGGCTGAACTTTTGTTCCCTCTCCTGGAATAAAAGTGACGTTTTCACTGCTGATGAACCCGCTGATGGATTGTTGTGACCCCTGGTTGTCATATGCTAAAATCCCCACGGAGGTGAGCTGCTCCGACAATTAGTGTCGGGTCCCCATAAATGTCAGCGGCGGCAGCAGATCTGCACGGTTGCCATGGCGACTCTTAGACCGTGCGTGAAGAATAACAATATGGCTTGGTGCTGCAGCGGCCTCTTTTTTTTTCTTTTTTTTTTCCCTGACGACGCCGACTCTCGCTGAATTTGTCAAAAACAACACCTTAGCGCAGACCTGGGCAAAATACGGCCGCTTTAAAGGCCTACTGAAATGAAATGTTTTTATTTAAACGGGGATAGCAGATCCATTCTATGTGTCGTACTTGATCATTTCGTGATATTGCCATATTTTTGCTGAAAGGATTTAGTATAGAACGACGACGATAAAGTTTGCAACTTTTGGTCTCTGATAAAAAAAAAAGCCTTGCCCCTACCGGAAGTCGCGTGACGTAGTCGGTTGTTCGCTTCCTCATATTTTCCTATTGTTTTCAACGCAGCTAGAGTGATTCGGACCGAGAAAGCGACGATTACCCCATTAATTTAAACGACGATGAAAGATTTGTGGATGAGGAACGTTAGAGTGACGGACTAGAATGCAGTGCAAGACATATCTTTTTTCGCTCTGACTGTAACTTAGGTACAAGGGTTCATTGGATTCCACACTTTCTCCTTTCTCTATTGTGGATCACAGATTTGTATTTTAAACCACTTCGGATACTATATCCTCTTGAAAATGAGAGTCGAGAACGCGAAATGGACATTCACAGTGACTTTTATCTCCACGACAATACATCGGCGAAGCTCTTTAGCTACTGAGCTAACGTGATAGCATCTGGCTCAAATGCAGATAGAAACTAAATAAATAAACCCCTGACTGGAAGGATAGACAGAAGATCAACAATACTATTAAACCATGTACATGTAACTACACGGTTAATAATTCTCAGCCTGGCAAAGCTTAACAATGCTGTTGCTAACGACGCTGAAGCTAACTTAGCAACAGAGCTATGATAAAACATTAGCGCTCCACCTACGCCAGCCAGCCCTCATCTGCTCATCAACACCTGTGCTCACCTGCGTTCCAGCGATCGACGGTGCGACGAAGGACTTCACCCGATCACAGATGCGGTCGGCGAGACAGAGGAAGTTAAGGTGAGTTCGGCGGCTAACGCGTCTGCTATCTATTTCTGTCTTCCTGGTTGTGTTGCTGTAGTCCGCTGCTAATACACCGATCCCACCTACAACTTTCTTCTTTGCAGTCTCCATTGTTCATTAAACAAATTGCAAAATATTCACCAACACAGATGTCCAGAATACTGTGGAATTATGAAACGAAAACAGAGCTTTTTTGTATCGTATTCAATGGGTCCGAATACTTCCGTATCAACCGTTAACGTCACGTGCATACGTCATCATACATAGACGTTTTCAATAGGGATGTCCGATAATGGCTTTTTGCCGATATCCGATATTTCGATATTGTCCAACTCTTTAATTACCGATACTGATATCAACCGATACCGATATCAACCGATATATGCAGTCGTGGAATTAACACATTAGTATGCCTAATTTGGACAACCAGGTATGGTGGAGATAAGGTACTTTTTATAAAAATTAATAAAATAAGATAAATAAATTAAAAACATTTCTTGAATAAAAAAGAAAGTACAGCAATATAAAAACAGTTACATAGAAACTAGTAATGAATGAAAATTAGTCAAATTAACTGTTAAAGGTTAGTACTATTAGTGGACCAGCAGCACGCACAATCATGTGTGCTTACGGACTGTATCCCTTGCAGACTGTATTGATATATATTGATATATAATGTAGGAACCAGAATATTAATAATAGAAAGAAACAACCCTTTTGTGTGAATGAGTGTAAATGGGGTATGGAGGTTTATTGGGTTGGTGCACTAATTGTAAGTGTATCTTGTGTTTTTTATGTTGATTTAATTAAAAAAAACAACAACAAAAAACAAAAAACGAAACAGATAATTAAAAAAACGATACCGATAATTTCCGATATCACATCGGCAGGCCGATATTATCGGACATCTCTAGTTTTCAACCGGAAGTTTAGCGGGAAATTTAAAATTGCACTTTATAAGTTAACCCGGCCGTATTGGCATGTGTTGCAATGTTAAGATTTCATCATTGATATATAAACTATCAGACTGCGTGGTCGGTAGTAGTGGCTTTCAGTAGGCCTTTAACATCAAACCCGCCATTATGATGTGTGGTGCTGTTCTTAAATGACCGTAAGTCTTGAACTATAGAAAGAATTTCCATCCATCCATCCATTTTCTACCGCTTGTCCCTTTCAGGGTCACAGTGGGGTACTGGAGTCTATCTCAGCTGCATTCGGGTGGAAGGCGGGGTCATACTTGCCAACCTTCAGACCTCCGAATTCGGGAGATTTGGGGGGAAAATCCCACTTTCTTTATTTTCATGTACATTTTTGGGTGTCCCATTCAGTAAAAAACTGTAAAATTTAATTCCGTTTTTTTGAGGTGGTCTGTCATAACTATTTTTGGAACTCTATCGGACGTTGTGACTTTTCGTATTAGTGTTCCTGAAAAAAAGGGACCCAAACACAAATACTATACAGCAGATTTATACAGCTAAATGTGTATATATCATTTATACACACATACACTACCGTTCAAAAGTTTGGGGTCACATTGAAATGTCCTTATTTTTGAAGGATTAGCACTGTACTTTTCAATGAAGATAACTTTAAACTAGTCTTAACTTTAAAGAAATACACTCTATACATTGCTAATGTGGTAAATGACTATTCTAGCTGCAAATGTCTGGTTTTTGGTGCAATATCTACATAGGTGTATAGAGGCCCATTTCCAGCAACTATCACTCCAGTGTTCTAATGGTACAATGTGTTTGCTCATTGGCTCAGAAGGCTAATTGATGATTAGAAAACCCTTGTGCAATCATGTTCACACATCTGAAAACAGTTTAGCTCGCTACAGAAGCTACAAAACTGACCTTCCTTTGAGCAGATTGAGTTTCTGGAGCATCACATTTGTGGGGTCAATTAAACGCTCAAAATGGCCAGAAAAAGAGAACTTTCATCTGAAACTCGACAGTCGATTCTTGTTCTTAGAAATGAAGGCTATTCCACAAAATTGTTTGGTTGACCCCAAACTTTTGCTACTTTTTTGAAAATAACTTTGCAAAGAAATCGGAAATTAGTAAGTCAAATTGCTAGCTTGCAAGTAATGTCAAGTTTCAGAAACAACTGTTATTACAAAAAAAAAAACTTTAGTTTTTATTTGATATGTTATACATGTCTGCTTACAAACCCTAAAATAAAGTAAAATTACATGAAAAAGTTTTGATGATAAAACCAAGTTACAAACAAAAGTTTGCGTACTTAGCATTAAACTCGTTAACATTAAACACTGAACATTTGTAGTCGATAAAATGAAGTTACAAACAAACGTTTGGTAATTAACGGTAAACTCAGGCAAATATTGAATTTTTTTTTTTGTTGAGAATTTGAAATTACAGTAGTAACAAAAGTTTGGTACTTAACGCTAAACCCGCGACCGGTAAACTACGAATATTTAAATTGTTTGTGGAGAAAATCAAGTTACAAACAAAAGTTTGGTACTTAACTTAAAACTCAACGGGAAACTCAGATAGCCGCTGTATCTAACCAAAGTACAGTACATATGATAGGGGTGAAGAAAATATCGATATGACAACATATCGCAATACTTATTTTAAATTATATAATATCAAATTTCAATCTCTTAAGGGGCCCTATTATGCAAAACCAACTTTTGTTACCTATTGGTACATGCTGTTGATCAAAAGCTAACTAAGCTAGTGTAACTTTACAAACATGTTGTCTAACTTGAGAAAATAAATAGCTCATGTTCAGTTTAATCACAAAGCTAAACTTTGAAATTAACTTTGTGAAGAAAATCGAGCAAAATCGGAAACTAATAAGTCAATTTGCTAGCTTGCCCGTGGTGTCGAGTTTCAGACACTACTGTTTTATACTATTTTTTAATATTATTTTTTTTGCATTTTGTATATTGTGTACTTACGAACCCGAGAATAAAGAACATTTAATTAAAAAGTTTAAATTTTGCATCAATAAAAATAAGTCACAAACAAAAGTTTAACGTAACGTTAAACTAGGAGAAATATTGAACATTTTTAGTCGATAAAATGAAGTTACAAACAAAGGTTTGGTACTAACGTTAAAATCGGACGTATATTGAACATTTGTAGTTAATAAAATTAATTTACAAACAAATATTTGGTACTTAACTTCAAACTTGTTGACGATAAACTTAGACAGTTGTCTAGTAGGTTGACAGTGAGGGTGGGGAAAATATCAATATGACAACATATTGCTATACTTTAAATAAATATACAATAATATCGGAATTAAATGTCTAAGAATTGATTGTTTTAATCATAAAAAAGAATGCATGGCTCTGGGGAAAATGTATTTAAATCACATTGTTTGTTTTTATTCTGTTTGTCCACTAAATTATTTCTGCCATCCAGTGTACACATAATATATACAACTTGTATTTTAAACTGCATTAAAATGTATAAGTGAACAATGTAGAAAATTGGAGTACTTCATTGTACTGTGACTCAAATATTGTGATACGTATCGTTCAGCCCTTACACTATGATATCACTGTATTGTGGAAACATTTTCACGTATCAACGAATACGGTGTTTTATACTAATAAATGTAGTATAAGTAACTAGAACATTTTGATGGGCCTGCTATCTGGACCTCTGGCCGGGGGTCGTCGGAAGCCGAGTGTCCAAATCCGCAAGTTTTAGGCGTAACTGTACAAAATGAGCTATAGAGCTATCCTAAAACATTAGCATACTTACATTAAATTGTAACACTTAGCATGTGTGCTAACGATGGCATGCTAATAATTAGCATGTATCACATATCGAGAAACACGGCTGTAAGGTGTATGGCTGCGGAAGTAGAGTAAAAAAAGTGAAAAAACAGCAAACAAAAGTTAGCATGTTAATATTAGCTTTCCAGCATGCTAACATTTGCATGCTAACAGTTAACAAGTGTCACATACCAAGTTATTTGACTCTGGGGTAAACAGAAGCAAATTTAGCTAAAAAAATATCATGCTTATCTTAGCATGCAAGCGAGCTAACGTTAGCATGCTATTACTTCGCATGCTATTAGTTCGCATGTATCGAAAGTACACACGTGTGTGGAAAAAAAATGAGACGTTAAGCACCGAGCTACGTGAGAGCATGGCTGAGCTACAAGAAGAGGTAATCTTGTCTTTTTGCCGTTTGTCTTAGAGCAATCGTCCATTAAAAGGGTATGTACCCTTTCAATTGGCCCTTTTTTTTATTCGTGAATAGCGTCACCATGGTAACACAAAATGATGCCAACTTAAAGTACCGCCGTAGGCACGAGTGAGACCTTTCCGACGGTGTAACATATGTGTGGGTTGGTTGGCCGGTTCATCTCGTATTAATCGTAAGAAAAACGTGTAGAACTAAAACAATACAAGTTGAAGTATTAGGAATATCTAGGAAATTCCCGCGAAAATTTTGATGGTCCTGCTGCTATCTGTGCCCTGGACTTCTGGCCGGGGGTCGCCGGAAGCCGCCGTGCTTTGAAGATGGTGCCGAGTGTCTGAATCTGTGAGTTTTAGGTGTAACTGTACAAAATGAACTACAGAGCTAGCCTAACATGTTAGCATGCTTACATAAATCTGCTAACATTTAGCATGTGTGCTAAAATTAGCATTGTAACAGTTAGCATTTTTCATATACCAAGTTATATGACTCTAAGGTGTATGGCTGCGGAAATAGAAAAACTAGTGTAAAATTAGATGCAAAAGTTAGCATGCTTAAGTTAGCTTGCTAGCATGCTATAGTTTAGCATGCTATCGTTTTAGCCAAGGTTAAAGTAGACAAGTGTGTGAACAAAACGGGACGTTAAGCACCGAGCTACGTGAAAGAATGGCTGAGCTACAAGAGGAGCGTTCTGCTGGCAATATCCGCCGTTGTAAAGGCTGCGTACCCATTCAATTGGCCCATAGCGATTAGATTTCGGAATAGCGTCGCCATGGTAACACGAAATGTTCCCAACTTAAAGTACCCCCATCTGCGCAAACAAGACTTTTCCGATGATATAACTAGAGATGTCCAATAATAGCGGACTGCCGATATTATCGGCCGATAAATGCTTTAAAATGTAATATCGGAAATTATCGGAATCGGTTTCAAAAAGTAAAATGTATGACTTTTTAAAACGCCGCAGTACGGAATGGTACACTGGCGTAGGTAAAAGTACAGAGCAGTTGCGTCTCCCAGTCATACTTGCCAACCCTCCCGATTTTCCCGGGAGACTCACGAATTTCAGTGCCCCTCCCGAAAATCTCCCGGGGCAACCATTCTCCCGATTTCCACCCAGACAACAATATTGGAGGCGTGGCTTAAAGGCACTGCCTTTACGTGCCGGCCCAATCACATAATATCCACGGCTTTTCACACACACAAGTGAATGCGAGGCATACTTGGTCAACAGCCATACAGGTCACACTGAGGGTGACCGCATAAACAACTTTAACACTGTTACAAATATGCTCCACACTGTGAACCCACACCAAACAAGAATGACAAACACATTTCGGGAGCACATCCGCACCGTAACACAACATAAACACAACAGAACAAATACCCAGAACCCCTTGCAGCACTAACTCTTCCGGGACACTACAATATACACCCCCCCCCCCCACCTCAACCTCCTCATGCTCTCTCAGGGAGAGCATGTCCCAAATTCAAAGCTGCTGTTTTGAGGCATGTTAAAAAAAAATAATGCACTTTGTGACTTCAATAATAAATGTTAGCATTTTTTACCATAACTTGAGTTGATTTATTTTGGGAAAACCTCGTTACATTGTTTAATGCATCCAGCGGGGCATCACAACAAAATTAGGCATAATAATGTGTTAATTCCACGACTGTATATATCGGTATCGGTTGATATCGGAATTGGTAATTTTGAGTTGGACAATATCGGATATCGGCAAAAAAGCCATTATCGGACATCTCTAGGTATAACATATGTGGGGGTTCGTCTCGTATTAATCGTAAGAGAAACGTGCGGAACTATAATAACACAACTTGAAGTATTAGGAATGATAATATGGGCTGCTTGGATTGCAGCAGGCCCATAATTATAAATGTGAAATAATATAATTATGCTAACAGAAACATAAGACAGTATCATGAATTTATGAAAATATAATCATAAACTGGAGAGCGATACTCGGAATTTGCACACTTTTTTTTTTTAAGTTTACACACAATTGTCAAAAGGCTGTTTCAAATTAAAGTACCGTATGTCAAAGCCATAAATCTGAATAAAGTGCAGTGGGGGATCTGAAAGATATAAACTCTTTATCATCACAAATGAAACCAGGCGCAACCGACTAACTGGGAGAATAGAGGAAAAAAAAAGAAAGAAAAAAAAAAAAAAGAAAGAAAAAAAAACAGTTAACGACGGGATTCTCCCACTGTGCCTCCAACCATCTCTTTTATTAAAGCACTGTCGCTGCTTGGCACCAAAACGCCGCTCTGATACAAAACTCCTCCAGAGAGAGGAAATGAGGCACGGGGTAGTGAAGAGGGAAAGGCAGCGGGAGAAAGTTAGAGAAAGAAAAAAAAGTAGAAGCAAGAATGTTGCACAAGGAAAGCTGCAAAAAAGAAAGAAAGATGGAAGACAAAAGTGCTGATGTCGCCTTCAGATCAAGTGCTGTGGTTTGTGTTTTGTCAGAGTTACACAAGCCCCCAGGGACACACTTGTTTTCTAATCTACAGAACAACAATGCTCATTAAAAAGAGTTAAAAGAATTGGTTTAGTTGAAAAAAAAAAAAAAAGGTCCGATGTCCTTCTGGGGGGAGATTTTCTTGCAAACACAATATGGCCGACAACTAATCCGAAGAGGTCTTCAAACTGTTATGCAATGTGTTTGTTCTTATAGCCAGACGTATGTTAAAGTTAAAGTACCACTGATAGTCACACATAAACTAGTTTCTACTACATCCCGTCCGTCTCTGTTGTATTGCAACAATTAACACAAATTGTATTAAAGGTCAAATTAAAGTACCGATGATAGTCACGCACACACTAGGTGTGGTGAAATTACCCTCTGCATTTGACCCATCCCCTTCTTCCAACCCCCTGTGAGGTGAGCGGAGCAGTGAGCAGCAGCGGTGGCCACGCTCAGGTATCTTTTTGGTGGTTTAACCCTCAATTCCAACCATTGATGCTGAGTGCCAAGCAGGGAGGTAATGGTTTCCATTTTTATAGTCTTTGGTATGACTCGCTGGTTTTATAAGGGTGTTTTTATTTGTTTTTTTTTGTAAGGGTGTTTCTACTACATCCCGTCCGTCTCTGTTGTATTGCAATCAATTAACACACATTGTATTAAAGGTAAAGTTAAAGTACCAATGATAGTCACACACACACTAGGTGTGGTGAAATTACCCTCTGCATTTGGCCCATCCCCTTCTTCCAACCCCCTGGGAGGTGAGGGGAGCAGTGAGCAGCAGCGGTGGCCGCGCTCGGGAAACATTTTTGGTGATTTAACCCCCAATTCCAACCCTTGATGCTGAGTGCAGAGCAAGATGGAGCTAACTGTTTTGATGACATTCAGACTACAACAACAACAAGGCCGGAAATGTGTCCCGTGGTGACACTCAACAACTGTGAATCATTTGCAGGATTATAATTACTAGTTTGCAAAAAATATTTTGAACCCAAAGAGGTGAATTTACATAATCTCCAGACTGTATCTCACTGCACACTACACTGTAAAAAAAAAAATCTGTAAAAAAACGGTCATCTACTGGCAGCTACGGCTGCCAAACGAAAACCATAAAATTAAAGTAAAACATTGTAAACCAAATAATGATCAAAAACATTATATTTACAGGAATTTTCATGAACGTTTTGCGGAAAAATATCGAAATTTTACAGATTTTTACTAAATTATTAAGATCAACCACCTTTAATAAAGTGACGATGCCAACAGTTCTGCAGGAAAATACCTTTATTCTACAGAGTTTTTCCAAATTATTACCATCAAACACCTTTAATGAAGTGACAATGCTGGCAGTTCCACAGAAAAATACCATTATTTTACAGATTTTTTTCTGAATTGTTCAAATCAACCACCTTTAATAAAGTGACAATGCCAACAGTTCTGCAGAAAAATACCTTTATTCCAGATGGTTAGTATGGACATAGACTTTTATACAACAAGCTACATATTTAATGAAAGATAATTACTGTAATTGTCTTTCTTTCTTTAGTTTATTTCGAACATGAACACACTTACATCTTAATACGTCACACAATTTCATATCATTTCATTTTACATCATGCCCGAAAAGGAGTAGGAAGAAGCAAAGCTTATTTAATCCTACCCCTTTCCCACTTCAAAGCGTTTACAATGATATAGAATCATTTACTGACCTTTTTATATGATAAAATAACATCTATGAATTAGTATACACAACAGTTTTATAATATGTAATTAATTAATTCAGTCATTATTAACATACTGAGATGAAGAATATCTTATTTTTAATAAGGTTAGAAGTATTTCTCATAATTCTTCTTCTTTGTACTTTGTAAGCACTATTATTTTGAACAACCTCTTAAACTGGATCATATCAGTACAATTTTTTAACTTCTTTACTTAATCCATTCTATAATTTGATTTGATTTTACATGAATTTGAAAGTAATTTAAGAAAACAGAAAATGCTATGTATAATTAATTTGGTATTTTTCTGTAAAAAAAAATAGAAGTATACACTACCGTTCAAAAGTTTGCGGTCACCCAAACAATTTTGTGGAATAGCCTTCATTTCTAAGAACAAGAATAGACTGTCGAGATTCAGATGAAAGTTCTCTTTTTCTGGCCATTTTCAGCGTTTAATTGACCCCACAAATGTGATGCTCCAGAAACTCAATCGGCTCAAAGGAAGGTCAGTTTTGTAGCTTCTGTAACGAGCTAAACTGTTTTCAGATGTGTGAACATGATTGCACAAGGGTTTTCTAATCATCAATTAGCCTTCTGAGCCAATGAGCAAACACATTGTACCATTAGAACACTGGAGTGATAGTTGCTGGAAATGGGCCTCTATACACCTATGTAGATATTGCACCAAAAACCAGACATTTGCATCTAGAATCGTCATTTACCACATTAACAATGTATAGAGTGTATTTCTTTAAAGTTAAGACTAGTTTAAAGTTATCTTCATTGAAAAGTACACTGCTTTTCCTTCAAAAATAAGGACATTTCAATGTGACCCCAAACTTTTGAACGGTAGTGTACATAGTTTGTCATTACTGGCATATTACTTAAAATAACAGGCGGATTGTTTATTTACAGATAATATCTTCAATACTACAGTTTTATAAAATATTGTAAAAAAATAGAAAAATTACAGTAGAAATTTAGAGTAAATTAACCACAAAAAATAGATTTTTTTTTTTACAGTGTAGTGTGCCGCGGCACAGTGGTTGAAAAACACCGGTTTACATACTGTATAATTTCCTCATAGGAGTCACAGTACTTAAAGGAAGCATATATTTGTTATTAGGTTATAAAGAAGGCTATTAAAGGCCTACTGAAAGCCACTACTACCGACCACTCAGTCTGATAGTTTATACATCAATGATGAAATCTTAACATTATAACACATGCCAATACGGCCGGGTTAACTTATAAAGTGACATTTTAAATTTGCCGCTAAACTTCCGGTTCGAAACGCCTCTGAGGATGACGTATGCGCGTGACGTAGACCGGCGAACACGGGTATGCCTTCCACATTGAAGCCAATACGAAAAAGCTCTGTTTTCATTTCATAATTCCACAATATTCTGGACATCTGTGTTCGTGAATCTGTTGCAATCATGTTCATTGCATTATGGAGAAGGAAGCTGAGCAAGCAAAGAAGAAAGTTGTCGGTGCGAAATGGACGTATTTTTCGAACGTAGTCAGCAACAACAGTACACAGCCGGCGCTTCTTTGTTTACATTCCCGAAAGATGCAGTCAAGATGGAAGAACTCGGATAACAGAGACTCTAACCAGGAGGACTTTTGACTTCGATACACAGACGCCTGTAGAGAACTGGGACAACACAGACTCTTACCAGGATTACTTTGATTTGGATGACAAAGACGCAGACGTGCTACTGTGAGTATGCAGCTTTGGCTTCTAAACATTTGATCGCTTGACCGTATGTGCGCAACTTTTTTTTGCGTATGTACGTAACTTTTTTTAAATATATAAGCTTTATGAATCTTGGGTTAGGTGAACGGTCTTTTGGGCTGAGTGATTGTGTGTGTTGATCAGGTGTTTGAATTGTATTGGCGTGTTCTATGGAGCTAGGAGCTAGCATAGGAGCTAGGAGCTAGCATAACACGTACCGTACCGTACGTGCGCGTCACGTACGTAACTTTTTAAAAATATATAAGCTTTATGAACCTTGGGTTAGGTGAACGGTCTTTTGGGCTGAGTGATTGTGTGTGTTGATCAGGTGTTTGAATTGTATTGGCGTGTTCTATGGAGCTAGGAGCTAGCAGAGGAGCTAGGAGCTAGCGTAACAAACACGCAGGTGTTTTTATGCAGGATTAATTTGTGGCATATTAAATATAAGCCTGGTTGTGTTGTGGCTAATAGAGTATATATATGTCTTGTGTTTATTTACTGTTGTAGTCATTCCCAGCTGAATATCTCACAGCATCTTCCCTATCTGAATAGCTTCAACTCCCCACTAGTCCTTCACTTGCACTTTACTCATCCACAAATCTTTCATCCTCGCTCAAATTAATGGGGAAATTGTCGCTTTCTCGGTCCGAATCTCTCTCACTTCATGCGGCCATCATTGTAAACAATAGGGAACTTTGCGTATATGTTCAATTAACTACGTCACGCTACTTCCGGTAGGGGCAAGCCTTTTTTTTATCAGATACCAAAAGTTGCAATCTTTATCGTCGTTGTTCTATACTAAATCCTTTCAGCAAAAATATGGCAATATCGCGAAATGATCAAGTATGACACATAGACTAGATCTGCTATCCCCGTTTAAATAAAAAAAATTCATTTCAGTAGGCCTTTAAGTCAACGTTATGTACTGGCGAATAGAAAAACGCGACTTGTGTAGTTCTTGTGTTCCTGTGGTAAGTTTGACATTCCAGAAGGATCTACTGTCACCGCGGCGGTGCAAAAGCCCGTGAGAAGCGAGCGAAAGAAAAGACAGGTAGGGGTTATATTTGCACACATCGCCGTCAAAACATCAAAACAATCGCTGACCTTTTTTTAGGGATCAAGGCGGATTTTTATCTGCGTGCCAAATCCAACCTTGAAACAAAGACAAGCACGCGGTCCGCCGGAGGCTCCATAAATAAAACGGGCGTGTATGCATAAAGCAAAAACACTGATCTATTATTGTTGATGTAGGATTTATGAGGCGCTGCGGTTACGTACATTACCTCACGGGGGGAGCAATGACAAACAGAGTATTGGCTTTTCAGCTACTTTACGCTGTAAATCAGATAGGCGGCTGTGATCTCCGCAAAGCTTAATTTATTCCGTTTCCCGGCCAAAAAAAATCATTCACCGGCAGGGGAGCAAATCCCCCCCCGCAACAAACCCTCACTCGGAGGATGCATTCCTTCTAGAAGTTGTGTCATCAGTTTTTCAAGGACTCATGGGCCAAACGGGCTTAATCCTCACAATGTATCCGTGTTCGCTTCAAAGGGAACGGCTCGCCAATGGAGGCCTGGTTAATCAATCAGGAGTCACCACAGGGTGTGATGAACGCCATGCAACACACCAATGTACCCGCTCACACTAAGAAATTAAACACCTTTTACTCATTTCCGACAATGCGTTTTTATGCCCACTCGGATCCACGGAACCGAAAATCTGGTTATATTTTAGGTTATGTTTACGAAAGTACGTTATCGGAACATATCATGATGTAATATGCATGCCAGGCCACTAGTTGGCGATGTCACTTTGTCAAGACACTACGCATTCGCACAAAAAACTACGTCTTTCGTAGACTCTTTCGTCTGGGCAGTTATTTCCTGACTATTTACATTGTAGATAGTCACTGAAGGCATCAAAACTACCGTATTTCCTTGAATTGCCGCCGGGAATATAGTATTCGCCTGCCTAGAATCACAGCCGGGTCAAACTCGTTTCGCAAAATAATTAGCGCATGCTTGGCACTTCCGCCGGGTCAAATATGAGTCATTAAATGACTTCCGCCTCCTGGTGGTAGAGGGCGCTAGTGATCCTTCTTGCGACTGCTGGTACTGCAGAAGACCGGTGCTGCTGAAGAAGACAACACGCAGCAAGAGTGAGCAGCCGTTGTTTGCTTGCACTTTTACCATGGAGGATTACATATCTAAAATAAAACAGTTTTCTAAACTGGACTTTCAATCGAAGCAGGAGGTAATACTTAAAGGAAGATCTCCATCGAGACAGAGAGACTTTTAAAACTGAAGAAAGATAAGGAAGATTTCTATAGGAGCTGCACATGGACTCATTTATACCTAAAGGTAAGACCATAATAAGGTTTTTTTTTATTAAATGTGCTTTTCATGATAAGGTAAGCGCCGGAGTGAGAAGAGGTTTTAAAATAATTAGCGCATGCTTGCCAATCCCGCATGCTTTTGGTAAACGCAGGAGTGAGAAGAGGTTTTAAATTAATTAGCGCCCCGGCGGCTATTCAAGGAAATACGGTATGAATGAACACATGTGGAGTTATATACTTAACAAAAAAAATTGAAATAACTAAAAACACGTTTTATATTCTAGTTTCTTCAAAATAGCCACCCTTTGCTCTGATTACTTTTTCGCACACTCGAGGCATTCTCTCGAGGAGCTTCAAGAGGTAGTCACCTGACATGGTTTTCACCTCACAGGTGTGCTTGAAGCTCATCGCGAGAATGCCAAGAGTGTGCAAAGCAGTAATCAGAGCAAAGGGGGGCTGTTTTGAAGGAACTAGAATATAAAACATGTTTTCAGTTATTTCACCTTTTTTTTTTTTGTTAAGTACATAACTCCACATGTGTTCATTCATAGTTTTTCAACTTGTTTAAGTCGGGGTCCACGTAAATCAATTCATGGTAACTATGTCAAAATACTAATATTCTTAAATGGTCGTGTTTTTTTTAGATTACAAAATATATCGCCAAAATTAGTAGGGCAAAACGGCGCTCGCCAAATACTCGAATCAGTGAAGCATGTTTAATATAAACAGTGTGCTTTACAACAATTAGGGAGGTTTGTGTCATGTTTGTCCTCCTACAGAAACCATATTAAAACAAAAAATATATTTTTTCCCCCTCATTTTTTTCCATTTTTCATACATTTTTGAAAAAGCTCCACAGAGCCACTAGGGCGGTGCTAAAGAGCCGCATGCGGCTAGTTGAAAGTGTATCTTGAATTATTTTTTTAATTTTTTTTAAATTAAAAAAAAAAATAAAAATAAAAAAAACAAACATTATAAAAAACATTCCATTAGTAGTAATTGTAAATGTAGTAAATGTAGTAATGTATTAATACATTACGTATAACCCAGTGGGTTATTAAGGATGATACACTCTTGAATGGCTTTTGGTTGCAGTTTTTCGGGTATGCTCGGATTTAAACAACTTAAAACATTTTACATACAAACGACAACAAATTAAACCTTACACGGAAAATGACAAAAATCGCTGCAATATTCACGCCAGGCCAGTAGTTGGCGATATCACTTGGTCAGGAAATACTACAAGTCCCGACTGCAAGACAAACATGTCTTTGATAGGTCCCCTGTATGTTATAAACACAAACAACACATACGTTCCTTGGTGTTCCGGACTGACGTTTTTACCGCTTGAATAGAAATGTTTGATATTAAGTGAGTACCAGCGGCGGGAATGAAAGAGTTCACTGAGCCTCGAAGGTTTGAAGCGAAACTTATCCGTCAATCCCGCGGTTGTAACAGCGTGCCGTAATCCTGAAAACTTCTGCAAAACATTTTTTATAAGTAC
Source organism: Entelurus aequoreus (assembly GCF_033978785.1). Lineage (NCBI taxonomy): Eukaryota > Metazoa > Chordata > Actinopteri > Syngnathiformes > Syngnathidae > Entelurus > Entelurus aequoreus. Next base: position 80,788,397 of record NC_084735.1, read on the forward strand.
TTTGCAAAGCTGTTTACGAGTCGTTAGACAGCTGTTTGACACACCACACGGTCATTAGTGATGCCTTCGCATGGCTGCGGTGGGAGCCATCCGTTTTCCACCTGAGGGGGCCCGAGCGTATTCGTCCTCAATTGTTTGGGCTCAGCTTTGCCTCACGCCGCGTCCTTTTTCCGAAGCGTCGCCGCAGGGCCCGGGCGGCCGCTCAACCGGATAGAGCGATCAGCCGCCGTTGCACACCAGACGACACGCTCGTGTGCGAACACGCTGCGTGGAGCGTTGAAGAGCAGGTGTGCGCGACTGTGGAGTTGGACACATCCTGTCGAACGGGGGTCGCCAACCCGTCCACCGCGATCTACCAGTTGATACTGGTCGATTGCGAAAATATTAGAAAAGAAAATGTATCAAAATGATATTAGACCAATAGACCCGTCAACAGGCAAGCCGCACACCCCCCGCACATTTCACCCGCTTGTCTCGCAAAAAAGCATCCGACATCAACAACTCTTCTCTCAACCACGGCCACCGTCGCTCGCCTGCGACGGGAAGCTAACAAGTCAAATTCTAGAGTCCGTGAACATTGCTCCAAAGTACAAATTTTGTCTTGATGTATTGTGCATAAAAAAGTAAACACTGACGTGTGCAAAGGCAGTAATATACGATAAGACAAGGCGGCAGCTAAAGAAGGGCTTTCCCGTTTAGCCCGTCTTTTATCGCACTGGAAAAAAAACCGCCAGGTGAACAGCTTCTGTGACCATAGGATGAACAAATATGCTACAGTACTAAGACTATAGTGGCCATAACCAGTTATATTCAACAGCTGGGGTGCCCAAAGTGCAGCACAGGGGCCATTTGTGGTCCGTGATTGGTTTGTCAATGGCCCTAGGCACATAAAAAAAATACCAAAAAAACGAGAAAAAATTAGGACGAACAATAAAAAAATTATTAAATGTTGACATCAGCTAATAATAACAACACAACGCTTTGTCTTTAAAAAAAACAACACAAAAATAAAATAAAATATGTACACACACACATATATATATATATATATATATATATATATATATATATATATATATATATATATATATATATATATATATATATATATATATATATATATATATATATATACACTACCGTTCAAAAGTTTGAGGTCACCCAAACAATTTTGTGTTTGAGCCTTCATTTCTAAGAAGAAGAATAGACTGTCGAGTTTCAGATGAATGTTCTCTTTTTCTGGCCATTTTGAGCGTTTAATTGACCCCACAAATGTGATGCTCCAGAAACTCAATCTGCTCAAAGGAAGGTCAGTTTCGTAGCTTCTGTAACGAGCTAAACTGTTTTCAGATGTGTGAACATGATTGCACAAGGGTTTTCTAATCATCAATTAGCCTTCTGAGCCAATGAGCAAACACATTGTACCATTAGAACACTGGAGTGATAGTTGCTGGAAATGGGCCTCTGTACACCTGTGTAGATATTGCACCAAAAACCAGACATTTGCAGCTAGAATAGTCATTTACCACATTAGCAATGTATAGAGTGTATTTCTTTAAAGTTAAGACTAGTTTAAAGTTATCTTCATTGAAAAGTACAGTGCTTTTCCTTCAAAAATAAGGAAATTTCAATGTGACCCCAAACTTTTGAACGGTAGTGTGTATATATATATATATATATATGTATATATATATAGTCTAGGTTTCTGTGGTTTATGTGTTATACAGTGCTCAATACGTAATATGTTAGGTCAGGAAGAAACACAGAGGCTATTTCATCCCTACAAGCCTGTTTCGCAGGTTTCACTGCTCTTCTAAAATCCCCTGAAGAGCAGTGAAACCTGCAAAACACACACACACTCACACACAGACACACACACACACTTGATCTTGCTTTGGGTTTTGGCTGAGACCAGGGATCTTGGGCTCGAAAAGGTCGGTGACCACTGGTGTAGAAGTTAGACTGATGCATGGGGAGAAATGCGGACACCATTTTTCAAACAGAAGTCCAGTTTTGATGTTTAGTTTTGATGTTTCGACTCATTCTCTGATCAAATGTTTGATAGTGCCATCAAACAATACATTTCTATCATCAGATGAATCACATTTTTTAATGTTGATTAGTTAAGACAAATAAAAACACCTAAACTCGGAGTCTAGCTCGCGACTCAAAAGGTCGTTTTGTTGTCGACTGAAACTTGCACTAAGGGAATAAGAATGCAAATTGCAGCTGAATTGTTAGCGATTCCTTGTAGCACAATGGTTTGATTGTCAGTCTACTGTTCCAACAGAAAATGGTTCAATTCCCAGCCAAGATACAAGATAAGCATCAAAAAAATCATATTGCAATCTTTAAAAAAACAACAAAAATGATATTTCGGACAAGAATAAATATTTAGATAATTTCTTTCCCATGTATATTACTCCAAAACATACAAACCAGTTGTGTCCCCGCTATCACAAAAGCTGTGGTCCTATGATTTTCAAAAATGTTAGGTCCGTTTAAGAAAATCTAACAAAAAAAACTGCCATACCGTCGGGGTGACTTTTCCCGTTATCCCCGATTCCTTCGCTATCTGCAGCACTCATTTGTACTTCCTCTTCCTACTCCATGCGAACAATCAACCAAGAGACAACAAGATGGTGCAACAAAACTTGTTCTGATTGGCTGTTAGCCTGTCACTCCAAATGATCCGCGATCACTCCCTGCGTTCCTTGGGTACCAAAAAGCGAGTGCCTTTTTTCATGCAACCAACCTTGGTTCGCGACTTCCGGTTTCTTCCGACATAGAAGAAAAAAAATGTACGAACATTGTATCGAACGCATTTTTTTATTGATATAAATTACGGTTCTATCGCGATAAATATTGATTTAACTTTAGAAGAACAAAGTGATTGGTCAATTCTAACCTGTTCCGGGACAACCGGAGGAATTGGACGGAAATTTGTTGGCCTAGACAAAAGTTATACATTTTGCAGCACTCATTTGTACTTCCTCTTCCTACTCCATGCGAACAACCAACCAAGAGACAACAAGATGATGCAACAAAACTTGTTCTGATTGGCTGTTAGCCTGTCACACCAAATGATCAGCGATCACTCCCTGCGTTCCTTGGGTACCAAAAAGCGAGTGCCTTTGTTCATGCAACCAACCTTGGTTCGCGACTTCCGGTTTCTTCCGACATAGAAGAAATTTTATGTACGAACATTGTATCGAACGCATTTTTTTATTGATATATATTACGGTTCTATCGCGATAAATATTGATTTAACTTTAGAAGAACAAAGTGATTGGTCAATTCTAACCTGTTCCGGGACAACCGGAGGAATTGGACTGAAATTTGTTGGCTTAGACAAAAGTTACACATTTTGCAAAGGCGGTTTTGACATTTATAAGCGCTAACGTCCCGTTTCATGCATATGAAAAAGGGAAGTACTGTATTTTCCGGACTATAAGGCGCACTTAAAATCCTTATTTTTTCTCAAAACTCGATAGTACGCCTTTGTGGGGGGACATGTGGCCAGCGCTGCCTGCAGGAGCAAAGGTCACCGCCTCTGTCCATGGTGCTGAGGACAGAGCACCATCAGACGGGGGCGTGGCGGTGCTGACGGCGAGACACAGCTGGCAGGTGATTAGATTTCACAGGTGGTACGTGTTAATCTAATCATCTGTTGTCTTTAACAGTAAGCGGCCGGGAGCAGGAAAAGAGAGAGGATACGGACGTGACTGGAAAGTCACGTTCGACTGGAGAGAAAACTTTTGTTGAAAACATTATTATTAAAACCTTGTTAAAACCTGCACGCTTGGCCCCTGCGGGACTGCGAGGACGCAACTTCCACAGCCTTATAACCCGGCTCACCTAATGTAAGGTAAATGTTTGGTTGAGTTTACCCACCTCAAATCTTTTGTAGTGTTGGGCGGAATGAAAATAGCTGTCACTCTGTATGATCCGAGCCTGTCACTCTGAATGATCACAGCCAATTGTATTGATCATATTGATTTTAAACACCCCTTTAACAAATGAATTCTTAGTCAACAGCCATACATGTCACACTAAGGGTAGCCGTATAAACAATGCCAACACTGTCATGAACATGTGCCATATTGTGAAACCACACTAAACAACGATGGCAAACACATTTCGGGAGAATATTTGCACTGCAAAGCAACATAAACACAACAGAAGAAATACCCAGAAGCAGTACCAACTCTTCCGGGACGCTAGGCTATTTTATTTGGTACATGGTGTAATGATACGTGTGACCAGTAGATGGCAGTCAAACATAAGAGATAAGTCTCAAATAAACAACACCAACATTTTTAATTGTTCCATTGAAAATAGAGAACATTACACACGGCGCTCAAAAATCTTTCCAAATGTTTTAGTAGTAAATGTGTTAGTGCCATTTATAATACAAAGTAGTGTAAAGTTCTTACTTATATCTGTCGGTAAACTCGCCATGAAAGCGCTAAAACATACCGGTGTAGTGAGTTTACATTATTCAAGCAAGGAACTTTAGTTATTAGTGTTCGGGTCGGACGGTTTTTCACGGGACACATTTCCGGTGTTGTTTCCGGATGAGGAGATGCTGCTCCGTTATTGATTGAAGTAAAGTCTGAATGTCATTAAAACAGTTAGCTCCATCTTTGGAAACTTCTTCCACTCCCGTCCTTGCACGCTACACCGCTACACCAAAGATGTTCGGGGAGAAGACGCTGCCGAAGGTGAGCCACGTAAATAAGACCGCCCACAAAACGGCGCATCCGGAAGCGACTGTCAGAAAGCGGCTTGAAGATGATCTGTAAAACATCATCTATGCAACATTTTGACCAAAGAACCACCATTACATGTTACGTAGACCACAAGGAAGTGTTTTACATTTAGAAAAAGATAATAAAAATATGACTCCTTTAAAGGCCTACTGAAAGCCACTACTACCGACCACGCAGTCTGATAGTTTATATATCAATGATGAAATCTTAACATTATAACACATGCCAATACGGCCGGGTTAACTTATAAAGTGACATTTTAAATTTGCCGCTAAACTTCCGGTTCGAAACGCCTCTGAGGATGACGTATGCGCGTGACGTAGACCGGCGAACACGGGTATGCCTTCCACATTGAAGCCAATACGAAAAAGCTCTGTTTTCATTTCATAATTCCACAGTATTCTGGACATCTGTGTTCGTGAATCTGTTGCAATCATGTTCATTGCATTATGGAGAAGGAAGCTGAGCAAGCAAAGAAGAAAGTTGTCGGTGCGAAATGGACGTATTTTTCGAACGTAGTCAGCAACAACAGTACACAGCCGGCGCTTCTTTGTTTACATTCCCGGAAGATGCAGTCAAGATGGAAGAACTCGGATAACAGAGACTCTAACCAGGAGGACTTTTGACTTCGATACACAGACGCCTGTAGAGAACTGGGACAACACAGACTCTTACCAGGATGACTTTGATTTGGATGACAAAGACGCAGACGTGCTACTGTGAGTATGCAGCTTTGGCTTCTAAACATTTGATCGCTTGACCGTATGTGCGCAACTTTTTTTTGCGTATGTACGTAACTTTTTAAAAATATATAAGCTTTATGAACCTTGGGTTAGGTGAACGGTCTTTTGGGCTGAGTGATTGTGTGTGTTGATCAGGTGTTTGAATTGTATTGGCGTGTCCTATGGAGCTAGGAGCTAGCAGAGGAGCTAGGAGCTAGCGTAACAAACACGCAGGTGTTTTTATGCAGGATTAATTTGTGGCATATTAAATATAAGCCTGGTTGTGTTGTGGCTAATAGAGTATATATATGTCTTGTGTTTATTTACTGTTGTAGTCATTCCCAGCTGAATATCAGGTCACCCCCGGCTCTCACAGCATCTTCCCTATCTGAATAGCTTCAACTCCCCACTAGTCCTTCACTTGCACTTTACTCATCCACAAATCTTTCATCCTCGCTCAAATTAATAGGGAAATTGTCGCTTTCTCGGTCCGAATCTCTCTCACTTCATGCGGCCATCATTGTAAACAATAGGGAACTTTGCGTATATGTTCAACTGACTACGTCACGCTACTTCCGGTAGGGGCAAGCCTTTTTTTTTATCAGATACCAAAAGTTGCAATCTTTATCGTCGTTGTTCTATACTAAATCCTTTCAGCAAAAATATGGCAATATCGCGAAATGATCAAGTATGACACATAGAATAGATCTGCTATCCCCGTTTAAATAAAAAAAATTCATTTCAGTAGGCCTTTAATGCGCCCTATATATAAGGCGGTGCGCCTTATATATAAAAACAGATGAAAAATAGACCTTTCATCAACAGTGCGCTTTATAATCCGGTGCGCCCTATGGTCCGGAAAATACGGTACATTGGTTTATGCGTCCTACCAGTCCACGGAGGCATGATGCATGTCCATCTGCTTGGAACACTCATTATCGCCCCCTACGGGACTCCAGTGGAGCGTTGCCGACCCCATTGTGAGCAGTCCAATTGTGATTTACCCCAATAGAAACCCGATACATGTCAAATCCTGGCCCGGGGACTAAAATGACACGTTTCCAAGTCACAGCAAGAGAGTGCTCATATCTGCAGTGCCTCGCTTCAACTCGCCCGGACAGCTGTGAAATGCATTCGGAGGCAGAGACGGAGAGGGGGGCCACATACTTATCCATGTCAAACACAATCCGCCGTATTGTTTCTGCCGGCGCGGCGCAGACAGCGAGCGAAGATATATATCTGTATTGAACATTTCCTCCGACCTACCCTCTCCATCCTCATCTACCTGCCAGACGCCGAGGTTCAAGTCACACGGTCACCGGCGGCGCTTCCGCTTCATTTAACCCCGCCGAGAAGCGGCAGACGATACAGAGGCCGCACGTATGATTTATGTATCAAGGCAATAGGCTGCCGGGATTACCGCCTAGTTCGCTGGACTGGAGACAATGAATCCTGGCCCCCGTCGCCAGCCAAAAAAGAAGACCTAACCTGAATTCCAATCTAACCTTGGAGAATTGGAGAAAGGAGGACAAACAAAGTGGGTCAGGCCGAAGCCGGGCGGGCACTCATAACGCCACACTCCTTCCAATAAACCTGAAATCCAATTCCTACCAAGAATCAAATCATATTTTAACTTCTTTCTCACACGTTGAAGACACTCAAAGGGGTTTCCAACGAATGCCTGGAAGAAGACTTTTCATGCGACTAACAAAGACATCTAGTGTGCGTATGAATCTTCCGGGTGACAGGCGGTCTGTGGTATGAATACTAATACATAATTACTGTAGATCAGGGGTCACCAACGCGGTGCCCGCGGGCACCAGGTAGCCCGTAAGGACCAGATGAGTAGCCCGCCGGCCTGTTCTAAAAATAGCTCAAATAGCAGCACTTACCAGTGAGCTGCCTCTATTTTTTAAATTGTATTTATTTACTAGCAAGCTGGTCTCGCTTTGCCCGACATTTTTAATTCTAAGAGAGACAAAACTCAAATAGAATTTGAAAATCCAAGAAAATATTTTAAAGACTTGGTCTTCACTTTTTAAAATAAATGCATTATTTTTTTTACTTTGCTTCTCATAACTTTCAGAAAGACAATTTTAGAGAAAAAATACAACCTTAAAAATTATTTTAGGATTTTTAAACACATATACCTTTTTACCTTTTAAATTCCTTCCTCTTCTTTCCTGACAATTTAAATCAATGTTCAAGTACATTTATTTTTTTATTGTAAATAATAACAAATACATTTTAATTTAATTCTTCATTTTAGCTTCTGTTTTTTCGATGAAGAATATTTGTGAAATATTTCTTCAAACTTATTATGATTAAAATTCAAAAAAAAAAATTCTGGCAAATCTCGAAAATCTGTAGAATCAAATTTAAATCCTATTTCAAGGTCTTTTGAATTTATTTTAAAATTTTTGTTCTGCAAAATCTAGAAGAAATAATGATTTGTCTTTGTTAGAAATATAGCTAGGTCCAATTTGTTATATATTATAACAAAGTGTAGATTGGATTTTAACCTATTTAAAACATGTCATCACAATTCTAAAATTAATCTTAATCAGGAAAAATTACTAATGATTCTTTTTTGAAGTTTTTCTCTTCTTTTTTTCGGTTGAATTTTGAATTTTAAAGAGTCGAAATTGAAGATAAACTATGTTTCAAAATGTAATTGTCATTTTTTTCGTGTTTTCTTCTCTTTTAAACCGTTCAATTAAGTGTAAATATCATTCATTATTAATAATAACATAGAGTTAAAGGTAAATTGAGCAAATTGGCTATTTCTGACAATTTATTTAAGTGTGTATCAAACTGGTAGCCCTTCGCATTAATCAGTACCCAAGAAGTAGCTCTTGGTTTCAAAAAGGTTGGTGACCCCTGCTGTAGATTAAAACAAAACAACTTTTGTAACTTCTAAAATACAACTAGTTGAAAGATAGAACTTGAAGAGTGCACCTCATATTTCTACAATTTTGACAGAGGGTAAACTTGGATTTGCAACGGTACGTCATCCTCACGGATCGGTACATACCTTGGTACGGTAAGGGAGCAAATTGCCAAACCATGAAACTGCTTACCTTTTGAACTTCAGTGACCGTTCAAATAAATTGATAGTACTTAACTACAAACAGCTGAAAGTTAATACATACCGTACTTCCTTGAATTGGCGCCGGGAATATGGTATTCGCATGCCTAGAATTACAGCCGGGGCAAACTCGTTTCGCAAAATAATTAGCGCATGCTTGGCACTTCCGCCGGGTCAAATATGAGTCATTAAATGACTCCCGCCTCCTGGTGGTAGAGGGCGCTAGTGATCCTTCTTGCGACTGCTGGTACTGCAGAATACCTGTGCCGCAGAAGAAGACAACACCAGCAAGAGTGCGCAGCCATTTGTTTTACCATGGAGGATTACATATCTAAAATAAAACAGTTTTCTAAACTGGACTTTCAATCGAAGCAGGAGGTAATACCTAAAAGGAAGATCTCCATCGAGACAGAGAGACTTTTAAAACTGAAGGAAGACTTCTATATCGATGCTTTTCTTCAAAAGGAGCTGGCATGGACTCATTTATACCTAAAGGTAAGACCATAATAACGTTTTTTTTTATTAAATGTGCTTTTCATGATAAGGTAAGCGCCGGAGTGAGAAGAGGTTTTAAAATAATTAGCGCATGCAGGGCCATCTCGCAGGCTTCTGGTAAGCGCCAGAGTGACAGGAGGTTTTAAATTAATTAGCGCCCCTGCGTCTATTCAAGGAAATACGGTATATGAGTTCTAAAAATAACTAAGGACTTAGAGATCACAGACCTTTGCCAATAGTAGAAAAATCCTGAACAAAGACTGTGATCCAGATCATCAAACAATGTAATCACTTGTTGCTTATCCCATTTCGGACATTTCCGGAAGAGATCACCACTGCAATAGATAGTAAACAGTGTGCAGTGGCAGTGTTTATGGATTTAACAAAAGCATTTGACACAATCAATCATAATGATAGATCAGTGGTTCTTAACTTTGTTGGAGGTACCGAACCCCACCAGTTTCATATGCGCATTCACCGAACCCTTCTTTCGTGAAAAATAAAATGTTTGTTTTTTTTTCAAATTCAAGACAAAGTTATATGTTTTTGGTAACACTTTAGTATGGGGAACATATTCTAAGTAACAAAGACTTAATTTAGAGTTATTTGGTTAGGGTTAGGGTTAGAGGGTTAGGGCCGCGGTTAGAGGGTTAGGGTTATAATAAGGCCATTAATAAGTACTTAATAATGACTAGTTAAGAGCCAATATGTTACTAATTTGCATGTTAATAAGCAACTAATTAATGGTGAATATGCTCCCCATACTAAAGTGTTACCATGTTTTTTTACTGGTGCATAAAATGAACCGTGCATGAATATACCTTGTTCAAAGAACAAAACCAACACAGTGCATAATCTCACAACAAATTACACACCTGCAAATCAGTGTGAATCAGTGCTGTATCCGTAATACGCCGATAGGGAGAAGTTTTTATTTACACGATGAGTCGGGTGTGTCTTGACCTCCGCCGAACCCCTGAGCCCGACTCACCGAACCCCTAGGGTCCGATCGAACCCAGGTTAAGAACCACTGTGATAGATGAAGGATGTCGTTGTGGCTTGTGCAGCCCTTTGAGACACTCGTGATTTAGGGCTATACAAGTAAACATTGGTTGATTGATTGATTGATAATATCTTAATAGGCAAATTAGAACAAAATGGAAACAGAGGGTTGGTCTTGAACCGGGTAAGAAGCTACTTAACCAACAGGAAGCAATATGTGAAGATCTACAGAGCTGAAAATATCTTGTGGCGTATCTCAAGAATCAATACTGGGACCGAAATTGTTCAATCTTTATATAGACATTTGTAAAGTTACAAATAACTTAAAGTTGGTGTTATTTGCTGATGACACCACTGTGTTTTGTTCAGGAGAGAACACACAGAAGATAATACAAATAATAACAGAAGAAATGAACAAATTAAAAAGATGGTTTGACAAAAACAGACTATCTTTGAATCTCAACTAAAACTAAAATAATGCTATTCGGTAACATTAGAAGGGAAAGTCAAACACAAATACAAGTAGACGGAGTTGACATTGAAGGGTCAAAGAACATTTGTTGGGTGTAATAATAGATGATGAAACTAACTGGAAACCTCATGTAAAAAATATACAACATAAAGTAGCAAGAAACACGTCAATAATAAATAAAGCAAAATATGTCCAGGACCAAAAATCACTTTATATTCTTTACTGCTCGCTAGTGTTACCATATCTGAGTTATTGTGTAGAAATATGGGGGAACAATTACAAATGTGCGCTTCATTCGTTACAAAAAATATCAATTAGAATAAAACATAATGTTGGATATAGAGAACATACGAAGCCTTTAATTATTGAATCAAAAATATTGAAATTCAACGATTTGGTGTATTTGCAAACAGCTAAAATGATGTACAAAGCAAACTATAACCTGCTTCCCAAGAATGTACAAACAAAGTGAAGTGAAGTGAATTATATTTATATAAAGTTACAGTACCAATGATTGTCACACACACACACTAGATGTGGCAAAATCATTCTCTGCATTTGACCCATCACCCATGATCACCCCCTGGGAGGTGAGGGGAGCAGTGAGCAGCAGTGGTGGGCACGCCTGGGAATCATTTTTGGTGATTTAACCCCCAATTCCAATATAGCGCTTTTCTCTAGGGACTCAAAGCGCTTTACGTAGTAAAACCCAATATCTAAGTTACATTTAAACCAGTGGGGGTGGCACTGGGAGTAGGTGGGTAAAGTGTCTTGCCCAAGGACACAACGGCACTGACTAGGATGGCGGAAGCGGGGATCGAACCTGGAACCCTAAAGTTGCTGGCACGGCCACTCTACCAACCGAGCTATACCGCCACCAACAAAAGAGAAGAAATATAACCTTAGAGGAAAATCTCATTGAGCACATTTGTATGCACGTACAACACTTAAAACCTTTACTATGTCAGAATGTGGAATTCAATTATGTAATGGATTAAGCAAAGACATCAAACAAAGCACCAATATGATTCAGTTCAAGAGACTGTTCACAAAGTACTGAGAAGAACAATAAAAAAATAATAAAAAAAGAGAGACAATGATTATTTATGTATTTAATATTTGTTTACTTACTTATGGTTTTTGTATTTATTTTGTTATTTATTTATTCACTGTTCTGTTACAAACAGAGAACAAAGAAATGGGATAAGACTGCTCTGATATGAAAAGGGGTAGGATTAAATAAGCTCTGCTTCTTCCTACTCTTTTTCGGACAACTGGAAATATGCGATGCCTTACGTTGTAGTTGTATTGCGTACATGTTCGAAATAAACAAAACTGAACTGAACTAAACTAGATTTCCTGTCCACATCAGTTTTTCTAAGCGGTCTTCCCTAATGACGTGTCCGAGGAATTTCAGCCGCCTCTTTCGAATTGTTGCAATTAGAGCTCTTCTTGTTATTGCCAGCGCCAATACCTCTTCATTATTTTTTCTTTTCAGTCCACGGTATGCGGAGCATTTTCCTGAAAACCCACATTCCAGTGGCCTCTAATTTTCTCAGTTGTTGATTATTTACCCGGTCGTGAAGTAGGACGATCCATACGTACGTTTTGAGGACTCTGAGCTCGGTTTCTATCATAACACTCCTTTTGTTGAGGTCTTTGGACATGTTTATCCCTTTTTATCATCGACCATCAGCTGTTGCTGAGGTATTTAAACTGATCCACTTCTTTTGTGTTCTTGTTGTTGCATGCAGGTGGATGTGGTTTCTTAGAAACTGCCATTCCTACAATTTTGTTGATATTTATAGCCAGTCCATTTACTTCACTACTGTGTACAAGATATTTCTGTGGCTTTTCTTCAGAGGCTGCCACCAGCACAGTGTCATCCGCATATCTGAGGTTCTTAAAGGCCTACTGAAAGCCACTACTACCGACCACGCAGTCTGATAGTTTATATATCAATGATGAAATCTTAACATTATAACACATGCCAATACGGTTAACTTATAAAGTGACATTTTAAGTTTGCCGCTAAACTTCCGGTTCGAAACGCCTCTGAGGATGACGTATGCGCGTGACGTAGCCCGGCGAACACGGGTATGCCTTCCACATTGAAGCCAATACGAAAAAGCTCTGTTTTCATTTCATAATTCCACAGTATTCTGGACATCTGTGTTCGTGAATCTGTTGCAATCATGTTCATTGCATTATGGAGAAGGAAGCTGAGCAAGCAAAGAAGAAAGTTGCCGGTGCGAAATGGACGTATTTTTCGAACGTAGTCAGCAACAACAGTACACAGCCGGCGCTTCTTTGTTTACATTCCCGGAAGATGCAGTCAAGATGGAAGAACTCGGATAACAGAGACTCTAACCAGGAGGACTTTTGACTTCGATACACAGACGCCTGTAGAGAACTGGGACAACACAGACTCTTACCAGGATTACTTTGATTTGGATGACAAAGACGCAGACGTGCTACTGTGAGTATGCAGCTTTGGCTTCTAAACATTTGATCGCTTGACCGTATGTGCGCAACTTTTTTTTGCGTATGTACGTAACTTTTTTTTAAATATATAAGCTTTATGAACCTTGGGTTAGGTGAACGGTCTTTTGGGCTGAGTGATTGTGTGTGTTGATCAGGTGTTTGAATTGTATTGGCGTGTTCTATGGAGCTAGGAGCTAGCATAGGAGCTAGGAGCTAGCATAACAAACACGCAGGTGTTTTTATGCAGGATTAATTTGTGGCATATTAAATATAAGCCTGGTTGTGTTGTGGCTAATAGAGTATATATATGTCTTGTGTTTATTTACTGTTGTAGTCATTCCCAGCTGAATATCAGGTACCGTGAGTATGCAGCCTTGGCTGCTAAACATCTGATAGCTTGACCGTATGTGCGCGTCACGTACGTAACTTTTTAAAAATATATAAGCTTTATGAACCTTGGGTTAGGTGAACGGTCTTTTGGGCTGAGTGATTGTGTGTGTTGATCAGGTGTTTGAATTGTATTGGCGTGTTCTATGGAGCTAGGAGCTAGCAGAGGAGCTAGGAGCTAGCAGAGGAGCTAGGAGCTAGCGTAACAAACACGCAGGTGTTTTTATGCAGGATTAATTTGTGGCATATTAAATATAAGCCTGGTTGTGTTGTGGCTAATAGAGTATATATATGTCTTGTGTTTATTTACTGTTGTAGTCATTCCCAGCTGAATATCAGGTCACCCCCGGCTCTCACAGCATCTTCCCTATCTGAATAGCTTCCACTCCCCACTAGTCCTTCACTTGCACTTTACTCATCCACAAATCTTTCATCCTCGCTCAAATTAATGGGGAAATTGTCGCTTTCTCGGTCCGAATCTCTCTCACTTCATGCGGCCATCATTGTAAACAATAGGGAACTTTGCGTATATGTTCAACTGACTACGTCACGCTACTTCCGGTAGGGGCAAGCATTTTTTTTATCAGATACCAAAAGTTGCAATCTTTATCGTCGTTGTTCTATACTAAATCCTTTCAGCAAAAATATGGCAATATCGCGAAATGATCAAGTATGACACATAGAATAGATCTGCTATCCCCGTTTAAATAAAAAAAATTCATTTCAGTAGGCCTTTAACGTCAATTCCTCCAACTTGTATCCCATCTTGATGATTGATGTGGCGTGAGATCATTTCGATGCCGATGTCAAACAGATGAGGAGATAGTACACAACCTTGTCAAACACCCCTTTCAATGGCCTTGATTTGACTGCATCCACCATATATTCAGTACTAGTGAAGACTAACTGGTGTGGAAGTGACCTGTGTAAAGTTGCCCCCAACGCCCCCGACTTTGTCAAAATCTGCCCAAACTTGTCCGAATTGTTTGTGCTTCAAAAATATTTTGTCTCGCTATTATAGTTTTTAACGTTTTAGTAAACAACTTGCACTGAGCCTGGTCTATAAAATCCGCTACACCTCCCTGATACCGAAGTACATGTCAAACTACTTCCTTAACGTAAATGACCGCCATAACCACAACACCAGGGGGAGCTCCACTAACCACGTTAAACCCAGATTCCGATCTAACACAGGTCTTGACTCATTCTCTTTCTATGCCACATCACTGTGGAATGCGCTCCCAACAGGTGTAAAAGAAAGGGCATCTCTATCCTCCTTCAAAACCGCAATAAAGGTTCACCTCCAGGCAGCTTCAAATCTAAACTAACACCCTCCCCGGATTGTAAATAATCAAATGTAAACAATCAAATGCAGATACTTTTTCTTATGCCTTCTGATCTCTCTCTCTCTCTCTCTCTCTCTCTCTCTCTCTCTCTCTCTCTCTCTCTATGTCCACTACTTGCTGTCCATATCCTACCAAGTCAGACCTATACTGTTCCAATATCCATTTCTCTGTTCTCAATTGTTGATGACTGATGATAACAACCAAACCTACCCCCCCCCCCCCCCCCCCCCCCGCCCCCCACACCCCTCCACACCCCGGAATGCGAGTCCACGCATCGCTTGCGGAACACCTCGGACCGCAGGGTTGATTGCGGAATTTGTATTTATGTATTTTTAATTATTAAGTCAACATAAAAAATACAAGATACACTTACAGTTAATGCACCAAACCAAAAACCCTCCCTACCCTAGCACCTCCAAAACCCTCAAATCTCAACTCCAAACATCCCAGAACAAGCTAGTCAGGTTACTTCTAGACCTCCACCCCAGATCCCACCTCACTCCTACCCACTTCTCCAAAGTGGGCTGGCTCAAGGTGGAGGACAGAGTTAAACAACTTGCACTGAGCCTAGTCTATAAAATCCGCTACACCTCCCTGATACCGAAGTACATGTCAAACTACTTCCTTAACGTAAATGACCGCCATAACCACAACACCAGGGGGAGCTCCACTAACCACGTTAAACCCAGATTCCGAACTAACAAAGGTCTTAACTCATTCTCTTTCTATGCCACATCAATGTGGAATGCACTCCCAACAGGTATAAAAGAAAGGGCATCTCTATCCTCCTTCAAAACCGCAATAAAAGTTCACCTCCAGGCAGCTACAACCCTAAACTAACACCCTCCCCGGATTGCTAATAATCAAATGTAAACAATCAAATGCAGATACTTTTTCTTATGCCTTCTGATCTCTCTCTCTCTCTCTCTCTCTCTCTCTCTCTCTCTCTCTCTCTCTCTCTCTCTCTCTCTCTCTCTCTCTCTCCACTACTTGATGTCCATAGCCTACCCCCCCCCCCCCCCAACCCCCCCCCCCCCTCCACACCCCGGAATGTAAATAATGTAAATAATTCAATGTGATTATCTTGTGTGATGACTGTATTATGATGATAGTATATATGATAGTATATATCTGTATCACGAATCAATTTAAGTGGACCCCGACTTAAACAAGTGGAAAAACCTATTCTGGTGTTACCATTTAGTGGTCAATTGTACGGAATATGTACTTCGCTGTGCAATCTACTAATAAAAGTCTCAATCAATCAATCAATCAAAATTCATAACCAGCCCCCCACCTTGTCAAAATCTCCCCAAACGTGTCCCATTTGTTTGTGCTGCAATTTTTCTGGTCTATTATAGTTGTATTATTGATAACCAGCTAGGGCTGTCCTTCTGTCCATTTGATTCGATTCTTGGAGGCAAGGATTTGATTCAGAATCGATTCCTCGATTCAAAGCGATTTTCGTTTCAAAATCCATACTTTTTAAGAACATTGGATGCCAGTTCTATGGTGAACTAAATTCCTCCATAAAACAGCTCTGATACATTTCTATTAGACTTAAAAGAAAACTGGTTTCCATCCATCCATCCATTTTCTACCGCTTGTCCCTTTTGGGGTCGCGGGGGGTGCTGGAGCCTATCTCAGCTGCATTCGGGCGGAAGGCGGTGTACACTGGTTTCGTTGAATAAAATTATACCCAAACATTTAATAAAGTCAAATACAAATACATCAACAAGAGAAGTATCCAACACTTCGGGGCGGTATAGCTCGGTTGGTAGAGTGGCCGTGCCAGCAACTTCAGGGTTCCAGGTTCGATCCCCGCTTCTGCCAACCTAGTCACTGCCGTTGTGTCCTTGAGCAAGACACGTTACCCACCTGCTTCCAGTGCCACCCACTCTGGTTTAAAAATGTAACTTATATATTGGGTTTCACAATGTAAAGCGCTTTGAGTCACTAGAGAAAAGCGCTATATACACTACCGTTCAAAAGTTTGGGGTCACCCAAACAATTTTGTGGAATAGCCTTCATTTCTAAGAACAAGAATAGACTGTCGAGTTTCAGATGAAAGTTCTCTTTTTCTGGCCGTTTTGAGCGTTTATTTGACCCCACAAATGTGATGCTCCAGTAACTCAATCTGCTCAAAGGAAGGTCAGTTTTGTAGCTTCTGTAACGAGCTAAACTGTTTTCAGATGTGTGAACGTGATTGCACAAGGGTTTTCTAATCATCAATTAGCCTTCTGAGCCAAAGAGCAAACACATTGTACCATTAGAACACTGGAGTGATAGTTGCTGGAAATGGGCCTCTATACACCTATGTAGATATTGCACCAAAAACCAGACATTTGCAGCTAGAATAGTCATTTACCACATTAGCAATGTATAGAGTGTACTTCTTCAAAGTTAAGAATAGTTTAAAGTTATCTTCATTGAAAAATAAGGACATTTTAATGTGACCCCAAACTTTTGAACGGTAGTGTAAATATAATTAACTTCACTTCCCTTCTCTGTTGGAGAAGGGAATTCCACTAATGGACATTGGAGTGTTACTTTCAAAGGTGTACAGCTCAACAAATGGACATTGGAGTGTTACTATCAAAGGCAAAATTAAAGTATTGCTAGAAACGTAATTTTATATGGGACTTTATTGTTTTATATGTATAGTTCATGTTCCAAAAAGAAAAAAAGCATAAAACACCACCAGAAATAGAGATATTACAAGTCAAAGTGATGAAGCTTAGTGTTACGCTCATGACTTGGTGTAACTAAACATTACCCTATAAGATGAAGGCAATTGCATTTTATTGATATTTGAAATGTATTCAATGTTTATAAAGGAATATTTAAATATACTAAATGTAAAAAAGGGAATAAATATTCAAAATAAGATCATTAAATGAAATCTAGTTTGGTTACGCCATCATGAGCGCAACACAAGGTTGTAAAAGTTCCAACTACAATTCTAAATAAGATGTCAAAAGCAAACTGAAATCAAATACACACAGCTTAAAGATTGATCAATACCTATTTAAATTTAGTAATACATAAATATGATGATTTATCAAAATATAAAACAAATATACCTGAACAGAACGCTCATGATGGTTACACCAAAAAGTAACGCTATGAATAGCGTTTTTCCAAGTTTTGGGGGCATTTTTATGCTATTTCCAAGCATCTCCTTTTTATTATCGTTGATTTTAAATGGTCAAACTAATGCATATTATATATGCATGCCCTAGTAAACAAAACAAAAAAGTCATATTTATTTTGATTGTTACATTTTGAAGTACATTTGTGCAGGTGGGTGCGAATGTACCCATTACCAGAGCTGTACACTGTTGCAAAATAAATCTGTAAAGCAGATATGCTCATCTACATCAACAATATGGATTGCCCCAGTGGCTTAACCGGGCAGATTTTTTTTTTAAAAAGATTGAGAGAAAAAAAAAATTCTGTCCAAGCCTGGGGTCCAGACTGAGGACTAGGGGGAAAACAAACCTCATAGCCATGGCACACATAAACATGTGTGTAAGAGGGAAACATCAAAGAACACAAAAGACATTAAAAGAGCAGGGGCCGTACTTATCAAGCTTCTTAGAGTGCCATTTTACACTTAAGTCCTGAGAATTTGCGAAATGTAGTCCTACTCTCAAACTTAAGAATAAAAGCTTTTTATCAACGTTCTTAAGTCTAAGAATCACTCCTACTCTCCACGATATTTAAGAGACCTTCAGAGGTGTCTTAAGTGGTTAGGAGTTGCCAGCAGGGGATGGCACTGAGGCGAGAGAGACGTGCGCAAACGTTCAGGGAACGGAACAATGTTGTTGTTTTTTTTGATGACGAGCAGCTGATCAAACGGTATCGTTTAGACAGAGCGGATATTATTTTTGTCACAGATTTAATACTTTTCGATTCCTTGTTGATTTCTGCATGTGTCTGCAGTGGGCTAGTATATATAGAGCCACCCACACCAGTTTCAAATTAGTTGCCTAATTAATGAATTGGAAAGAAAATGTTATGACAGTAGCGTATGTGTGTGGCCGTGAGGTGAGTGACGTCAGTGAGTGTGTGGGCGATAGAAGAGAGGGAGCGGTAGCATGAGTGCCGGCGGGGACTAGTTTGTTTTGTATTATTTTGTAGTTTGTCAAAATATACACTCCCATTGTCCACTTAAATATTTCCAAGATATTTCTTTATTCTTAGACAACGGATTCCATTCCGTGATTGGTCATTTCTACGGACACAGAAATGACGTCACCTAAAATTCCGTTTACGGCACATAGTAATGTCGTAATTCAGCTCAGAGTGTGACACTTAAGATTCAGTCCTACACTTCGCTGAAAGTGTGAGTAAGACGCTTGATAACTAACTTTTAAGTGCAGCTTTCAGCGAAGAATTTATTTACTCTTAAGTCAACTCTTAGCAGACTTCTTAGGAGTAATTCTAAGAAGCTTGATGAGTACGGCCCCGGAGCCGGTGCAACAAGCCACTTCTACACACAGCCACAAAAGTAAAACAACAAAACATACACACTGTGGCCAGAGACAGGAGCAGACCCAACAAAGCCAATATAGCCCTTAATCACAGGTGTCTCAAAGGGCACATCGGGGCAAGAAAAAACTCAACCCAATGTTTTTTTTTTAAATTTGTGATAGTGTTGCTGCAAAACATGTTTTTGTCTAATATCGTTTTTATGTTATTACTGTTTTATGATTCAAAACTATAATAGTTTTTGTAGCACAAACGAATGGGACCAATTTGGGTGCGATTTCTGACAGGGTAGGGGGGTTGCAACTTCATGCAGGTTCAGGTTCAGGAACAGATCCCCCACCTCACTGAGCCTTTTTGCAGCGTTCATGCCTGCACTAGTAACAGTCGGGGGGGCGTGCTTCTGCCACTCCGGCGACTGCGTGTGTACAGGTAGTGGTTCGGCGAAAGGTATAATCAAATGTTCTTACCTTTTAAAGGGCGTGGAGAAAAGTGGACCGGGAGGTGAAGCGACACATGGAGGGGGAAAAAGCAAGGAGAGAAAAGAGCATTAGCGAAATTACTACCCTCTGCATGAATTAGACAGTGACAGGTAATAATCGGGTTGACGGGAGGGCGAGTTAACAATTACGCTGGCGAGGCGAGGTGAAAGCCTCGGCTTGGATGGGCGGTCAGTGTGTTCTCCATCCTGTACCAGGAAAAAACACGGCAATCCAGGAAAACAGAGTTTACCCGGCGACTGATTTCCTTCAGGGTGCCACGCTAAGTGCGACCATTCATCACCATTAAGCGAGTCGACGCATCGCTTGCGGAACACCTCGGACCGCAGGGTTGATTGCGGAATTTGTATTTATGTATTTTTAATTATTAAGTCAACATAAAAAACACAAGATACACTTACAGTTAATGCACCAAGCCAAAAACCCTCAAATCTCAACTCCAAACATCCCAGAACAAGCCAGTCAGGTTACTTCTAGACCTCCACCCCAGATCCCACCTCACTCCTACCCACTTCTCCAAAGTGGGCTGGCTCAAGGTGGAGGACAGAGTTAAACAACTTGCACTGAGCCTAGTCTATAAAATCCGCTACACCTCCCTGATACCGAAGTACATGTCAAACTACTTCCTTAACAACCACAACACCAGGGGGAGCTCCACTAACCACGTTAAACCCAGATTCCGAACTAACAAAGGTCTTAACTCATTCTCTTTCTATGCCACATCAAGGTGGAATGCGCTCCCAACAGGCATAAAAGAAAGGGCATCTCTATCCTCCTTCAAAACCGCAATAAAAGTTCACCTCCAGGCAGCTACAACCCTAAACTAACACCCTCCCCGGATTGCTAATAATCAAATGTAAACAATCAAATGCAGATACTTTTTCTTATGCCTTCTGATCTCTCTCTCTCTCTCTCTCTCTCTCTCTCTCTCTCTCCACTACTTGCTGTCCATATCCTACCCCCCCACCCCCTCCACACCCCTGATTGTAAATAATGTAAATAATTCAATGTGATTATCTTGTGTGATGACTGTATTATGATGATAGTATATATGATAGTATATATCTGTATCATGAATCAATTTAAGTGGACCCCGACTTAAACAAGTTGAAAAACTTATTCGGGTGTTACCATTTAGTGGTCAATTGTACGGAATATGTACTTCACTCTGCAACCTACTAATAAAAGTCTCAATCAATCAATCAATAACCCTACACTCATTCTCACTCATTCACACAAAAGGGTTGTTTCCTTCTGTTATTAATATTCTGGTTCCTACAATATTGCCAAAAGTAATTGGCCACCTGCCTTTACTCACATATGAACTTGAAGTGCCATCCCATGGAATTGTCCAAAATGTTTTGGTACCCTGGAGCATTCAAAGTTCCTTTCACTGGAACTAAGGGGCCAAGCCCAACTCCTGAAAAACCAACCCCACACCATAATTCCTCCTCCACCAAATTTCACACTCGGCACGATGCAGTCCGAAATGTAGCGTTCTCCTGGCAACCTCCAAACCCAGACTGGTCCATCAGATTGCCAGATGGAAAAGCGTGATTCATCACTCCACTGCTCTAGAGTCCAGTGGCAACATGCTTTACACCACTGCATCCCACACTTTGCATTGGACTTGGTGATGTATGGCTTAGATGCAGCTGCTCGGCCATGGAAACCCATTCCATGAGGCTCTCTGCGTACTGTAGGTGGGCTAATTGGAAGGTCACGTGAAGTTTGGAGCTCTGTGGCAACTGACTGTGCAGAAAGTCTTTGCACTATGCGCTTCTCTGTCAGTTTACGTGGCCTACCACTTAGTGGCTGACTCGCTGTTGTTCCCAAACTCTTCACTTTTCTTATAATAAAGTTGACTTTGGAATATTTAGGAGCGAGGAAATTTCACGGCCGGATTTGTTGCACATGTGGCATCAGTTCCAAGATGAAAATCACGGAGAGCGGCCCATTCTTTCACAAATGTTAGTGGAAACAGTCTCCAT
Source organism: Entelurus aequoreus (assembly GCF_033978785.1). Taxonomy (NCBI): domain Eukaryota; kingdom Metazoa; phylum Chordata; class Actinopteri; order Syngnathiformes; family Syngnathidae; genus Entelurus; species Entelurus aequoreus. The sequence goes on from NC_084735.1 coordinate 80,810,147, forward strand.
GCCTAAGTGCTTGATTTTACACACCGGGCCAAGTGATTAGGACACCTGATTCTCATCATTTGGATGGGTGGCCAAATACTTTTGGCAATATAGTGTATATCAATGCAGTCTGCAAGGGATACAGTCCGTAAGCACACATGATTGTGTGTGCTGCTGGTCCACTAATAGTACTAACCTTTAACAGTTAATTTTACTCATTTTAATTAATTACACGTTTCTATGTGACTGTTTTTATTTTATTTTAGTTACTTTTTTGTTCAAGCTGGTCTGGCGAACACATTATCTTCGCCAGACCAGGTTGTCAATGAAATTAGATTGTTTGGTAACACTTTAGTATGGGGAACATATTCACCATTAATAAGTTTCTTATTAACATGCAAATTAGTAACATATTGGCTCTTAATTAGTCATTATTAGGTACTTATTAATGCCTTATTCAGCATGGCCTTATTATACAACCAGTAAACCATTAACTAAGAGTCTTCCCTCAATAACCTCAGAATTATTGCTTATTAGTAACCCTAACCCTAACCCTAATCCTTATCGGTTCCCCTAGTGTCCAAATAACTCTAAATTAAGTCTTTGTTACTTTGATAAGCAACTAATTAATGGTGAATATGTTCCCCATACTAAAGTGTTACCATAACTTCTTACCCACAAGAAAATTTTTTAAAACTATGGAATATGACAGAGTCCGATGATTGCCGTTTTTGTTGTCAGGAGTCTGAATTGGGTCTTTGTCAGGTTTAAGCACCGAACTATCTATTAAACAGAACAAGAAGCAATGAATCAGGCAGAGAGAGTTCAATTCAGCTCATGAGGAGAACGCATGGAGCTGCGCACTCAGTTACAGTCTCACCCTACGCTCGGAGGAACAGTCCACGCGTTCCTTATTAGTAACCCTAACCCTAACCCTAAACCTTATCGGTTCCCCTAGTGTCCAAATAACTCTAAATTAAGTCTTTGTTACTTAGAATATGTTCCCCATACTAGGGTTCATAAAACCAGGTCCAGTCCAGATTATCCAGGTCGGGCTCAGCAACACACACCTTCATGTATGTACACTCAAAGTAGGGAACACAACAACAGATCGCATATAATCTATAAACAAAAATTACATTTTCTAAATAAGCATTTGAGAACTTCCCATCTATTTTTATGTTTCTTGGCATCGTTATCGGTTTCGACCATATAACTTTCTAAAGTTAAAAAATGCTGAATAAATGTTTTTAAAGAAAGTAATACTAAGTGAATATCTATTTTTGGCCTTTAAAAATAAACCTTTTACCGAGTACTATAATTAAATTGACTAAATCACGACTGTCAATGGACTCTCCTAAAATAACAGAAACCACATCAAGCTTCATAAACAAACCAATCCTTAAACACATTTTTTTCAACTTCCACCCAAAACGAAGACTGTTAGAATAATCATATACAAGTTATCACACAACTCTTACGCTTAAAGGCCGTTGCTATAGTTATTATCTATTGTGCTCTTTTCTGCTTCGTGCAAGGTCACACAACTTGTTATCCTCCACGGCATATGAGGGGTGGCCTCGCCGCAGATGTTTTCCGACTTTTAGCCCGCTAACAGCCAAGGACGTACCCGGACCTCAACGAAGATAAGGCGACAGCACGCCGACAAAGCAGAGACAAGGCGAAATGAATAATCACGTATTGTGCGTGCCGAGCTGCTCGCATGATATGTGTGACCCCGCCCTTTAGAGGCAGCCTCAGCATGTAACTAGGGAACTCCCAAACGGAATAAATAGAGGAACGCGTGGACTGTTCCTCAGAGCGTAGGGTGAGACTGTAACTGAGTGCGCAGCTCCATGCGTTCTCCTCATGAGCTGAATTGAACTCTCTCTGCCTGATTCATTGCTTCTTGTTCTGTTTAATAGATAGTTCGGTGCTTAAACCTGACAAAGACCCAATTCAGACTCCTGACAAGAAAAACGGCAATCATCAGACTCTGTCATATTCCATAGTTTTAACATTTTTTCCTGTGGGTACGAAGTTATGGTAACACTTTAGTAAGGGGAACATAATCACCATTAATTAGTTGCTTATTAAAGTAACAAAGACTTAATTTAGAGTTATTTGGACACTAGGGGAACATATAAGGATTAGGGTTAGGGTTACTAATAAGCAATAATTCTGAGGTTATTGAGGGAAGAGTCTTAGTTAATGGCTTACTGGTTGTATAATAAGGCCATGCAGAATAAGGCATTAATAAGTACTTAATAATGACTAATTTAGAGCCAATATGTTACTAATCTGCATGTTAATAAGCAACTCATTAATGGTGAATATGTTCCCCATACTAAAGTGTTACCAAAGTTATCAATGATTTTAATTTGAAAATAACGATTTTGCACATCGATAGTAGTTTTGTAGATGAATTTGAATATTAGTAATTAGTAATAGTAACTAGGGAACTCCCAAACGGAATAAATAGAGGAACGCGTGGACTGTTCCTCCGAGCGTAGGGTGAGACTGTAACTGAGTGCGCAGCTCCATGCGTTCTCCTCATGAGCTGAATTGAACTCTCTCTGCCTGATTCATTGCTTCTTGTTCTGTTTAATAGATAGTTCGGTGCTTAAACCTGACAAAGACCCAATTCAGACTCCTGACAACAAAAACGGCAATCATCGGACTCTGTCATATTCCATAGTTTTAACATTTTTTCTTGTGGGTAAGAAGTTATGGTAACACTTTAGTATGGGGAACATATTCACCATTAATTAGTTGCTTATCAAAGTAACAAAGACTTAATTTAGAGTTATTTGGACACTAGGGGAACATATAAGGATTAGGGTTAGGGTTACTAATAAGCAATAATTCTGAGGTTATTGAGGGAAGAGTCTTAGTTAATGGCTTACTGGTTGTATAATAAGGCCATGCAGAATAAGGCATTAATAAGTACTTAATAATGACTAATTTAGAGCCAATATGTTACTAATCTGCATGTTAATAAGCAACTAATTAATGGTGAATATGTTCCCCATACTAAAGTGTTACCAAAGTTATAAATGATTTTAATTTGAAAATAACGATTTTGCACATCGATAGTAGTTTTGTAGATGAATTTGAATATTAGTAATTAGTAATAGTAACTAGGGAACTCCCAAACGGAATAAATAGAGGAACGCGTGGACTGTTCCTCAGAGCGCAGGGTGAGACTGTAACTGAGTGCGCAGCTCCATGCGTTCTCCTCATGAGCTGAATTGAACTCTCTCTGCCTGATTCATTGCTTCTTGTTCTGTTTAATAGATAGTTCGGTGCTTAAACCTGACAAAGACCCAATTCAGACTCCTGACAAGAAAAACGGCAATCATCGGACTCTGTCATATTCCATAGTTTTAAATTTTTTTCTTGTGGGTAAGAAGTTATGGTAACACTTTAGTATGGGGAACATATTCACCATTAATTAGTTGCTTATCAAAGTAACAAAGACTTAATTTAGAGTTATTTGGACACTAGGGGAACATATAAGGATTAGGGTTAGGGTTACTAATAAGCAATAATTCTGAGGTTATTGAGGGAAGACTCTTAGTTAATGGCTTACTGGTTGTATGATAAGGCCATGCAGAATAAGGCATTAATAAGTACTTAATAATGACTAATTTAGAGCCAATATGTTACTAATCTGCATGTTAATAAGCAACTCATTAATGGTGAATATGTTCCCCATACTAAAGTGTTACCAAAGTTATCAATGATTTTAATTTGAAAATAACGATTTTGCACATCGATAGTAGTTTTGTAGATGAATTTGAATATTGTCTCCCGCGGCAACGGGCAGTCAAAAATGTTGATTGCGGAACTTTCCGTAGAGGTTGGGGGGAGGGGGAACAAATCACATCTATTTACATTCCTGCTGTGCATCGTGAAAAGGCGCACCTCGACACGTTCAGTTGCACTTCTTTCGTTCTCGCCCAGCGCCGTTGAAGTGTTTAGTGAAGGCAGATGCCGTCTTTAGTCGCGGTTTTGTTCGCCGAAGAAGAAGAGCAAGCTTTTAAAACCTTAAGTACCCTCCAAATTGCATTCAACTAAACCATCGCCGCTCCGGAAAAAGCGACCTTACTCCACTCAACAACTTTCTTTCATTTAAAACTCGCTCCTTTTCTCAGGCCTGATGCGTGTCATCTCGCAGGGTACGCGCTACTACCGCCGGGTATTTGTTTGCGTCAGCTTCCACTCCTGAACCGCAGCACACAAAAAGGGTGAACATTCATCAAAACACGCGCCCCGACTGTGTTGTTCTGTGCTGTTATTTTTCAGACCGACACACCCACGTGGCGGCGCCGTTATTAAACACCATGAGTCAGAAAGGTCGCCCTACGAAACAACCAGTGTTACTTCAGGGTTGTTCGCCAAAAACACCATGAAATTTGGGACAAACGAGCACATGTCGAGATGGGTCGAAAAAACATCCAGAAAAATATTTTGGAAAAGATGGGCGGGACTTAGCTACTATTAAACCTTGTGAGTCTTAGCTTGAACTTTCCTACACATCTTAAGTCACTCTACAAAACAACCACTGTTACTTCTGGGTTTTTAGCCTAAATGCCACGATATTCGGTACACACCTTGAGAGGACTGTAAAGTTTAAACGAAATTGGTTAAAAAACACAGCTGCCATCAACGGAAACGTCTTTGCAGGGGTATGGCAGGGACTTAGCTAGCTAATTTATCACATAGCTTAATTTGGTCTACAAAAAAAACAACACTAACTTTTATAGAATAGGATAGGATAGGATAGGTCTTTATTGTCATTGCACAAGTACAACGGAAACTTTGTTTTCAGCAACGTTATTAAGCTATTAAGTTATTAAGATTGGTCAAACAACATGCGCACCGTTAAGGAAAACATATTTGTAAGGATGGGTGGGACGGGACTAATTTGTGGCAGTTTTTAAACCTCATAAATCAAATTGACTTGAAATTTCTCCAAAATAAAACTTAAATCTCTTTACAAAACAACCACTGCTACTTTTGGGTTTTTAGCCAATTCACCACAAAATGCGGCACACACCTTTAGAGCAGTGGTCCCCAACCTTTTTGTAGCTGCGGACCGGTCAACGCTTGAAAATTTGTCCCACGGACCGGGGGACAAAAAAAAAATTTTTTTTTTTTTTTTTTTTTCCATAAAGAAATACAATCATGTGTGCTTACGGACTGAATCCCTGCAGGCTGTATTGATCTATATTGATATATAATGTATATATTGTGTTTTTTATGTTGATTTAATTTTAAAAAAAATAAAATAAAAAATAAAAAAAAATAAAATTCAAATTTCTTGTGCAGCCTGGTACCAATTGGTTGGGTGGGGACCACTGCTTTAGAGGACCGTACAGTTTGATCGAGATTGGTTAAAAAACCCAGATGCCATCAACGGAAACGTCTTTGCAGGGGTATGGCAGGGACTTAGCTAGCTAATTTATCACACAACTTAATTTGGTCTACAAAAAACAACAATGCTAACTTTTATTAAGATTGGTCAAACAACATGCCCTCCGTTAAAGAAAACATATTTGTAAGGATGGGTGGGACGGGACTAATTTGTGGCAGTTATTAAACCCAATTAGTCAGATTCGCTTGAAAATTCTCACACAGCTTAATTCGCCCTACAAAACAACAGTTATTTTAAGAGTTTCAACCAAAACATCTCGAAATTCACAATTTAAACAAAACCGGTGTGTGGGACTTCACTAATATGTGGCAGTTATTAAACCTCATAAATCAAATTGACTTGAAATTTCTCCAAAATAAAACTTAAATCTCCTTACAAAACAACCACTGCTACTTTTGGGTTTTTAGCCAATTCACCACAAAATTCGGCGCATACCTCCTAATTTTATTTTAGGAGTTTCAACCAAAACATCTCGAAATTCACAATTTAAACAAAACCGATTAAAAAACATGGCACTAATTAGTGGCAGTTATCAAACCTCATAAATCAAATTGACTTGAAATTTCTCCAAAATAAAACTTAAATCGCTTTACAAAACAACCACTGCTACTTTTGGGTTTTTAGCCAATTCACCACAAAATTTGGCACATACCTTTAGAGGTCCGTAAAGTTTGATCGAGATTGGTTAAAAAACCCAGATGCCATCAACGGGAACGTCTTTGCAGGGGTATGGCAGGGACTTAGCTAGCTAATTTATCACATAGCTTCATTTGGTCTACAAAAAAAAACAATGCTAACTTTTCTTAAGATTGGTCAAACAACATGCCCTCCGTTAAGGACAACATATTTGTAAGGATGGGTGGGACGGGACTAATTTGTGGCAGTTATTAAACCCAATTAGTCAGATTCGCTTGAAAATTCTCACACAGCTTAATTGGCCCAACAAAACAACTGTTATTTTAGCAGTTTTAACCAAAACATCTCGAAATTCACAATTGAAACAAAACCGGTGTGTGGGACTTCACTAATTTGCGGCAGTTATTAAACCTCATAAATCAAATTGACTTGAAATTTCTCCAAAAGAAAACTTAAATCTCTTTACAAAACAACCACTGCAACTTTTGGGTTTTTAGCCAATTCACCACAAAACTCGGCACAGACCTTTAGTGGATCGTAAAGTTTGATCGAGATTGGTTAAAAAACCCAGATGCCATCAACGAAAACGTCTTTGCAGGGGTATGGCAGGGACTTAGCTAGCTAATTTATCACATAGCTTCATTTGGTCTACAACAAAAACAATGCTAACTTTTATTAAGATTGGTCAAACAACATGCACACCTTTAAAGAAAACATATTTGTAAGGATGGGTGGGACGGGACTAATTTGTGGCAGTTATTAAACCCAATTAGTCAGATTCGCTTGAAAATTCTCACACAGCTTAATTCGCCCAACAAAACAACTGTTATTTTAGGAGTTTTAACCAAAACACCTCGAAATTCACAATTGAAACAAAACCGGTGTGTGGGACTTCACTAATTTGCGGCAGTTATCAAACCTCATAAATCAAATTGACTTGAAATTTCTCCAAAATAAAACTTAAAGCGCTTTACAAAACAACCACTGCTACTTTTGGGTTTTCAGCCAATTCACCACATAATTCGGCACATACCTTTAGTGGACCGTAAAGTTTGATCGAGATTGGTTAAAAAACATGGCCACCATCAACAAAGATGTCTGTCCGCCCTGAGATCGGTAGGTTGTGAGTTCAAACCCCGGCCGAGTCATACCAAAGACTATAAAAAATGGAACCCATTGCTTTCCTGCTTGGCACTCAGCATCAAGGGTTGGAATTGGGGGGTTAAAACACCAAAAATGATTACCGGGCGCAGCCACCGCTGCTGCTCACTGCTCCCCTCACCTCCCAGGGGGTAGACAAGGGTGATGGGTCAAATGCAGAGAATAATTTCAACACACCTAGTGTGTGTGTGACAATCATTGGTACTTTAACTATGTGGGGGAATGGGCGGGATTTAGCGAGCTAATTTGTGGCCACTATTAAACCCCATAAATCAGACAGTCCTGAAATTTCTCACACAGCTTAATTTGTTCTCCCCCCCAAAAAAACAGGGTACAAACAAACCGTAAAAAACAATAACTTTTATCAAAATTGGTCAAAAAACATGGCCACCATTACGTAAAATACATTGGAAAGGATGCGTGAGACCATTATTGGCTTGAAATTTCTCACGGCTCTGAAAAAAATGTTTTTTAGCTGAACCGTGGCGGAATTCGGCACACATCTTAAGTGGACTTAAAAGCACATGTGTGTAAAATTTGATCAAGATTGGTTAAAAATAACCTTTGCTGCCATCATGGATAACATATTTGAAAGGACAAGGCGAGATTGAGCTAAACGGTGGCCATTATTAAACCCTCTGAGTCAGATTGGCTTGAAATTTCTCACACAGCAAAACATTTTTTTGACCTGAATTGCCACAAAATTGAATACAGACCTTCAGTGGATTGACAATCCCATGTGTGTAAACATTTATCAAGATTGGTATAAAAAAAAACAAAACATGTCTGCCCATCTTTGAAAGTCAGACCGGCTTGAAATTTCTCACGCAGCTAAACTTGCTGTACACAATGACGACCATCACTTTATTCACCGCAACATTCCGGGCTCATTTGTAACGGACAAGCACATGTATACAACATTTTATCGACATTGAGCACAAAAAAACATGGCTGCCATGAAGCATAACAACTGATTAAAGTACAGTGTTGTATGTGTTCAAACACAGTGTTACCGTTCAAACTGTGTAAAGTCACAGTGGCCAAAAATATTAAATATACTTGTTGAATAAAACCTGTACCTTGTTTTTCATGACTTGTTAGGCCTACTACGCTACTGTATTCAAATGTTGGTCATGATGGTGCTTTTCTGAGGTGGTACTTGGTGGAAACAACTTTGAAAGGATGGACGGGACAAAGCTAATTTGTGGTCATTATTAAAGCCCTCAAATCAGAATGTCTTGAAAAGTCTCACACATCTCACTTAAGTTGGAAAAGCGCCGCCTTTTTTGACAATCCCCAGACGTAGCGGACAGGTCATTATAAACGTCTAATTGGGTAAAAAAACCACTTTAGCAACAGGGTGGAAAACAAACGCTCTTTATAATCTCATCATTGACTTCTTTTCGAGTATTTCCTAGCCGCCGTTCTTTAGCATGGATCGATAAATCCTCAACGCAATTTGCGGCCGTCAGTCATCCTCTTTTGTCCCCCGTCATCGGGCTTTCCAAATAACACAAAAGGAGCCGTTATGAATCAGGGGAGGACCTGGCGAGTGAGAAGAAGGGGCCGTCGCATGCAAACCAGTTGGTTTTAATAAAAGATGGCAGCTCCAAACGGACGGCGAGAAATACCGTCTCAACTTTTACACTTTGAATCGGTGAACTTAAAATAATGAGCAAACTGCATAAAAACTTCCCTTTTATGGTGGTTTTTTTTTTATTGTTTAAAAATCTGAACTTGATACCAGAATGTGAACCCCTTGGGAAGAGAGTGTGTCTGTGGTTGATACTAATGAGACATGAGTGTGTGTCCGTCCTGTACTTTACACACTTTTCACATAAACAATATCATCTTTGTCAATTAGACGCAAGATATCACATTTTAATTGTGTTTATCATTCACAATCCTCATGTAAGACAAGAACTAGAGTTGTACCGATACCAACATTTTGGTACCGGTACCAAAATGTATTTCGATACTTTTCTAAATAAAGGGGACCACAAAAAATGGTATTATTGGCTTTATTTGAACAAAAAGTCTTATGATTATGGTTCCGTGTCCATATTCTTGTCTTTGTCTTTCTTAGACGTTTTATAGTGCCTTCTTATATATATATATATATATATATATATATATATATATATATATATATATATATATATATATATATATATATATATATATATATATATATATATATATATATATATATATATATATATATATATATTTTTATATATATATATATTTTTTTTTTTATATATATATATATATATATAAAGTATATATATACGTTAGGTCGGGGAAAAACACAGAGGCTATTTCATCCCGACAAGCCTGTTTCGCAGGTTTCCCTGCTCTTCAGGGGATTTTTTTTTTTTTAATTCTAAAATAAATAAATACAAATCCCCTTTTTTTCTAAAAAAAAAAATGAATAAATAAAAAATGCAAAATCTCCTTTAGTTGTATTTTTTTCTAAAATAAATAAATAAATAAATACATTAAAATCCCCTGAAGAGCAGGGAAATTTACGAAACAAGCTTGTAGGGATGATATAGCCTCTGTGTTTTTTCCTGACCTAACGCAAATTCCACTATATTGATATTAAGCACTGTATAACGGATAAACCACAGAAACCTCGACTATATATATATATATATATATATATATATATATATATATATATATATATATATATATATATATATATATATATATATATATATATATATATATATATATATATATATATATATATATATATATGTCTTAATTAGATTATCCAAAAAAAAAATAGTGCTCGATACCGTGGTAGAGCGTAATATGTATGGGTGGGGAAAAAAAAAAAAAGTCACAAGACTATTTCATCTCTACAGGCCTGTTTCATGAGGGGTTTTGAGATTGAGGAAAACCCCTCATGAAACAGGCCTGTAGAGATGAAATAGTCTTACATATATATATATATATATATATATATATATATATATATATATATATACACACTACCGTTCAAAAGTTTGGGGTCACCCAAACAATTTTGTGGAATAGCCTTCATTTCTAAGAACAAGAATAGACTGTCGAGTTTCAGATGAAAGTTCTCTTTTTCTGGCCATTTTGAGCGTTTAATTGACCCCACAAATGTGATGCTCCAGAAACTCAATCTGCTCAAAGGAAGGTCAGTTTTGTAGCTTCCGTACCGAGCTAAACTGTTTTCAGATGTGTGAACATGATTGCACAAGGGTTTTCTAATCATCAATTAGCCTTCTGAGCCAATGAGCAAACACATTGTACCATTAGAACACTGGAGTGATAGTTGCTGGAAATGGGCCTCTATACACCTATGTAGGTATTGCACCAAAAACCAGACATTTGCAGCTAGAATAGTCATTTACCACATTAGCAATGTATAGAGTGTATTTCTTTAAAGTTAAGACTAGTTTAAAGTTATCTTCATTGAAAAATAAGGACATTTTAATGTGACCCCAAACTTTTGAACGGTAGTGTATGTTGTTAATATTCAGTGTTTTATTGTTCATAGTTAATATTGTAAATCCCACTTTCTTTATTTTCATAACTTTTTTAGAATTCTATCGGATATTTTGAAAAGTACAGTGCTTTTCCTTCAAAAATAAGGACATTTCAATGTGACCCCAAACTTTTGAACGGTAGTGTATATACCGTATTTCCTTGAATTGGCGCAGGGAATATAGTATTCGCACGTCTAGAATTACTGCCGGGTCAAAGTCGTTTCTCAAAATAATTAACGCATGCTTGGCCTTATCGCCGGTTTATTATTGAAGCTGGGTCAAATTCGTTTCGCAAAATATTAATTTTATTATCGCATGTCTATAATTTTCGCCGGGTCAAACTCGTTTCGCAAAATATTTAGCATATGGCTAGAACTTCCACCGGGTCAAATTCGTTACGTCACGAGTGACGCATCTGTCCTCATTTTCAAAATGGAGGAAGCTGATTTCAGTAGTTTACAATCGCACAAAGGAAAAAAGATAAAGAGCTTTTCAGTAGGATTTAAGGTCCAAGCTATTGCATACCGGTACAGTATGCTAAAGAGAACTGTAAGCAGCTATGTTTTATTAATATACCGTAGCTGCGTGTGTGAAATACTGTATAAGTCATTAAATGACTCCCGCCTCCTGGTGGTAGAGGGCGCTGCCGCGCTAGTGATCCTTCTTGCGACTTCCGGTACTGCAGAAGAAGTGAACACACGCAGCAAGAGATTTTTTTTTCTTCCTTTTAACAAGGAGGATTACATACCGGTATCTAAAATAAAACAGTTTTCTAAACTGGACTTTCAATGGAAGCAGGAGGTAATAATTAAAGGAATATCTCCATCGAAACAGAGACTTTTAAAACTGAAGAAAGAAAATAAGGAAGACTTCTATAAACAAGTTATCGATGCTTTTGGTCAGAAGGAGCTGCAAATGGACTCCATTTATAAGTACAGGTAAGACCATAATAACGTTTTTTTTAATTAAATGTGCTTTTCATGATGGTATGCTTACATCACACTCAAAGCGCACGCCTAAATTTTATGGATTCCTTTTGGTAAACGCCGGAGTGAGAAGAGGTTTTAAAATAATTACAGCATGCACGGCCATCCCGCCGGTTTCCGGTAAACGCAGGTGTGACAGGAGGTTTTAAATTAATTAACGCCCCTGCGGCTATTCAAGGAAATACGGTATATGTAAATGTGTATATATATGTATGTATGTAAATGTGTATATATATATATATATATATAATAAAATCATAGAGTTTAACTACGCCCCCTTGTTGTCTGTGCCGTTTACTCCCCCCGTACATAACATTATCCTACTTGCTGATCCAACTTACAGCTCTCAGACCTGTCGACACAAATGATGATTGGGACATCCCTACTTGTAGAACATGGTTAAAGACTCAGAGGACCCTTAAAACGTTCAAACTTGGCTCAAATGTTCATCCAGTTACAACTCCACTCCAACTAAAAGTGCGACCTTTGTACTGTAAACAAACGTCGGTAGAAGCACGACTATAAACCCCCCCCCCCCCCCCCCCCCCCGCGCCCCCCCGAACAACAAAAGCTGTGGTGTACCGCATTGACAACTTGTAGTTCTGGGAGTGAGGATCACGCCGCCTTCAAAAGCTTAACGTGAAGTTGCTCCAAATCAAACAATGCTTGAGCCACCGTTAAATCACCTCCATATTTGGCCTCTCCTAAGTATCCCAAACGCTTTGATGATAAAAGGCAGCGTGAACTCTGATACCTTGCGCCGCATTCCTCGTCTTATTCCAAAAAATCCGCGGGGGAGTATTTTGTTTTTTTATTCTCTCCCCTTCCCAGAGCAACACCTGCCAAATAAGCCACAAAAAAACCTCCTCCTGTCCGACTTCGGTTGGAAATATTTGGCCAAAAGCGAATAAAAAAAAAAAAGCACAAAACAACAAAGTCGGACTATAAGTTGAGGTTGGACTTGAGTAAAAACAACATGGATCACGTCTTAAGGACCAACCTTTTCTGGGTCCCTAACCCAGGGTGTGATTGTGTCCAAATACCAAACAAAAGCCCGGACCAAGGATAGCAAGTGGAGTCGGTTTGACCCTTTTTATGAAATCACCTCCCTTTCGCAATCCTGTCGCTCCGGTTTTATCGCGTACGGTCAAGAATGTATTTGCACACTTTTTTTGACCCACTGTTGACACACGGGTGCATTTGTTCGACGTGACGTTAATCCGATTTTTTTTGGTGCACAGGTCGGTTATGCAATTATTTGTACTCAGATGGGAATCGGGCCTGCTTATAAGTATGGATATGACTCATGTCTGATAACAGTGTACACGCTGATCAATGACACACAAACGATACATCCAAGGTGAGTTGGGAAAATCCACAACCACCATTAACATACCACTGATGTTGGAAAGTTTACCATTTTGTACAAAAGGTACTAAAACATAGACAGTACCGGTACCAGTACCAACATGTATTTCGATACTTTTCTAAATAAAAGGGACCACAAACAATTGCATATTGGCTTTTTTTTTTAACAAAAAATCTTACGATATATTAAACATATGTTTCTTATTGCAAGTCTGTCCTTAAATAAAATAGTGAACATACAAGACAACTTGTCTTTTATTAGTAAGTAAACAAAGACTCCTAATGTAGTCTGCGGACATATGCAGTAACATATTGTGTCATTTTCCATTCTATTATTTTGTCAACATCATTAAGGACAAGCGGTAGAAAATGAATTATTAATCTACTTGTTCATATACTGTTAATATCTGCTTACTTTCTCTTTTAACATGTTCTATCTACACTTCTATTCAAATGTATTAATCACGTATTCTTCTGTTGTTTGGATACTTTACATTAGTTTTGGATGATACCACAAATTTGGGTATCAATCCGATACCGAGTCGTTACAGGATCATACATTGGTCATATCCAAAGTCCAGGGACATATTTCCTGAGTTTATAAACATAATATACATTTCTTTAAAATGAAAGAAAATGTTGTGATGCCAAAAAATATCAATGTAGTCATAGTAGTATCGACTAGATACGCTCCTGTACTTGGTATCATTACAGTGGATGTTAGGTGTCGATCCACCAATGGCGTTTGTTTACATTTTGACGCCGGTGAGCTACGGTGTGTAGTGAAGCATGTTTAGCTATTCCTCGTCCTGCAGGGATGATACTTGTAAGAAATGTACTTTATTTGTCGCCGTGGAGGCGAGGATTAGTAATTTAGAAGTAGCTGGACTTTAGCCGCTAGCCAGCTAGCCATGTCTTAAATCACCTCTTCCTGAGGGCGTTTCAGAGTTATAACTTCACTTTTATCGTTAGTTTTTACCAAAATACGTCCGTTCTCCCTTTTCTGTCTACACACTGTGTCTGTTTGTAAGTACTCTGTGATTGTGCGCTGCCGAACATCCTCCTCTGCTCGCAAACCAGCAATGTCGACGGGAGGGGCGGGGGGGGGGATGTTTTTGGAGATGTCATAAAAGTGGTATAGCTATATAAATATCTCGCAATTTTACTCCAATTTTTTTCAAGAAAAAAGTTGTAATGATGTTATAATTTGACCAGAAAAGAGAATCAATCAAAGTTTACTTATATAGTCCTAAATCACGAGTGTCTCAAAGGGCTGCACAAGCCACAACGACCGTTTGCACCGTTACTGGCGACGCGGCCCCATCAGTCACCAGGTTCCTGGCGTCAACTTAATCAGCCATTAAAGGCCTACTGAAAGCCACTACTACCGACCACGCAGTCTGATAGTTTATATATCAATGATGAAATCTTAACATTGCAACACATGCCAATACGGCCGGGTTAACTTATAAAGTGACATTTAATACTTCCCGGGAAATATCCGGCTGAAACATCGCGGTATGATGACGTATGCGCGTGACGAAGTCCGAGTAACGGAAGTTATGGTACCCCGTAGAATCCTATACAAAAAGCTCTGTTTTCATTTCATAATTCCACAGTATTCTGGACATCTTTTGCAATTTGTTTAATGAACAATGAAGGCTGCAAAGAAGACAGTTGTAGGTGGGATCGGTGTATTAGCAGCGGACTACAGCAACACAACCAGGAGGACTTTGTTGGAGCGCTAGCCGCGCTAGCCGCCGACCTCACCTTGACTTCCTACGTCTCCGGGCCGCCAAACGCATCGGGTGAAGTCCTTCGTAATTCTGCCGATCGCTGGAACGCAGGTGAGCACGGGTGTTGATGAGTAGATGAGGGCTGGCTGGCGTAGGTGGAGAGCTAATGTTTTTAGCATAGCTCTGTGCAGTCCGATTGCTAAGTTAGCTTCAATGGCGTCGTTAGCACAGCATTGTTAACCTTCGCCAGCTTGGAAAGCATTAACCGTGTATTTACATGTCCACGGTTTGATAGTATTGTTGATTTTCTAGCTATCCTTCCAGTCAGGGGTTTATTTTTTTGTTTCTATATGCAGTTAAAGCACGATGCTATCACGTTAGCTCGTAGCTAAAGCATTTCGCCGATGTATTGTCGTGGAGATAAAAGGCACTGAATGTCCATTTCGCGTTCTCGACTCTCATTTTCAAGAGGATATAGTATCCCAGGTGGTTTAAAATACAAATCCGTGATCTACAATAGAAAAAGGAGAGTGTGGAATCCAATGAGCCAGCTTGTACCTAAGTTACGGTCAGAGCGAAAAAAGATACGTCCTGCACTGCACTCTAGTCCTTCACTCTCACGTTCCTCATCCACAAATCTTTCATCCTCGCTCAAATTAATGGGGTAATCGTCACTTTCTCGGTCCGAATCTCTCTCGCTCCATTGTAAACAATGGGGAATTGTGAGGAATACTAGCTCCTGTGACGTCACGCTACTTCCGGTACAGGCAAGGCTTTTTTTTAAATCAGCGAGCAAAAGTTGCAAACTTTATCGTCGATTTTCTCTACTAAATCCTTTCAGCAAAAATATGGCAATATCGCGAAATGATCAAGTATGACACATAGAATGGATCTGCTATTCCCGTTTAAATTTAAAAAAATAATTTCAGTAGGCCTTTAAGTGGAGACAAGTGGACTGCGAACAAACAACGTCAATCCCACAGAGTGGACTCCCGGCATCGCGCCGGCTCGCCCATCCGGAACCGCCTTGTCAGAAAAGATGGATCAAGCCTGGCGTTGACATGTTGACGGCTCGTCAACGTGTTGGAGAGGCGTGTTGCCGCTCCAGAGTTCATAGCAATTGTAACGCTGCGAAAGGAAGGATGTTTTTCCCCCCCACACATACTGTATGTCTGCTCGAGGAATGAGATGCATTTATCACAAAAAAACATTCATGAAGTTTGGTTCTTTTATGAATTTATTGTGGGTCTACTGAAAATGTGAACAAATCTGCAGGGTCAAAAGTATACATACAGCAATGTTAATATTTTCTTACATGTCCTTTGGCAAGTTTCACTGCAATAAGGCACTTTTGGTAGCCATCCACAAGCTTCTGCTTGAGTTTTTGACCACTCCTCTTGACAAAATCCCACATCTGCGGTCCTCTCCAAGGTTTCTCATAGTCATTCTCATTGACATCCCACTGGGTTGTGAGTTTTTCCTTGCCCTGATGTGGGATCTGAACTGAGGATGTCGTTGTGGCTTGTGCAGCCCTTTGAGACACTTGTGATTTAGGGCTATATAAATAAACATTGATTGATTGATTGATTATCTTTGTCCATGTGATGTCAGATGAAATAAAAATGGAGCTGTTTGGCCACAATACCCAGCAATATGTTTGGAGGAGAAAAGGTGAGGCCTTTTAATCCCAGGAACACCATACCTACTGTCAAGCATGGTGGTGGTAGTAATATGCTCTGGGCCTGTTTTGCTGCCAATGGAACTGGTGCTTTACAGAGAGTAAATGGGACAATGAAAAAGGAGGATTACCTCCAAATTCTTCAGGACAACCGAAAATCATCAGCCCGGAGGTTGGGTCTTGGGCGCAGTTGGGTGTTCCAACAGGACAATGACCCCAAACACACGTCAAGAGTGGTAAAGGAATGGCTAAATCAGGCTAGATTGAAGGTTTTAGAATGGCCTTCCCAAAGTCCGGACTTAAAACGTGTGGACAATGATGAAGAAACAAGTCCACGTCAGAAAACCAACACATTTAGCTGAACTGCACCAATTTTGTCAAGAGGAGTGGTCAAAAACTTAACCAGAAGCGTAAAGCGCCTTATTGCAGTGAAATAAGGCTTACATGAGTCATTGGTACTTTAACTTTAACTTTAACTTAATTAGCCTTCTGAGCCAATGAGCAAACACATTGTACCATTAGAACACTGGAGTGATAGTTGCTGGAAATGGGCCTCTATACACCTATGTAGATATTGCACCAAAAACCAGACATTTGCAGCTAGAATAGTCATTTACCACATTAGCAATGTATAGAGTGTATTTCTTTAAAGTTAAGACTAGTTTAAAGTTATCTTCATTGAAAAGTACAGTGCTTTTCCTTCAAAAATAAGGACATTTCAATGTGACCCCAAACTTTTGAACGGTAGTGTATATATATATATATATATATATATATATATATATATATATATATATATATATATATATATATATATATATATATATATATATATATATATATATACCGCCCTCGTCATTTTCCGTAATGCCCTAAAAATAAACCAACATTTGCGGCAAGAACATGCCTTGACCGCCCTTGACTTTATACTTGTCAATGGACTAGGGATGTAACAGTAAACGGTATAATGATAATTTGCGATAAAATTCCAGACAGTTAGTAATTCAGTCAAATTTTTTAATTACCGAAAAAAAACGTAATATATTAATGCATCTTAGGCAACACGAAGTCAGGTGCATGCGCACTAGCGTCGTTTGGCTTGATAATCATGGCGGATAACCGGCCATCAGGCACATGAACAATAACAAGATCTGATAGCTCAGTACAGCTCTTTTTGTTACCTATTCTGTGTTATATGTGTTTTATGTTGCACGATTGCACCAAGAAAAATTCCTAGTTTGTGAACCCCGTTCTCAAAACAATGGCAATAAAAACGATTCGGATTCTGATAAACTACACGGACTTTGCTCTGGAGATTGGCATTTTTCCCTCGCTTAATGCAATACAAGAATAAAAAGTCGCAATGCTACGAGAAAAAGATGTTCATGTTGTGAGACCGATCGTATTTTCTGCAAGTCATAAATCTTTCCAAAAAGGAATTATGGTACACAATCCAAAATTGTCATTAGATGTCGTAATCTTACGAGAAAAAGTTAGCAGTATATTACAAAATATACATAATACAAGACATTTATACAATGTTGATTATACATACGTGTCCTTTAAAACGGACTTTGAAACAACGTTGCAAAATAGTTGCATTTGTAATTTTAGACAACGTTGACGTCTAAGGTTGGATCCACTTTGTCGGTTGGGAAATGACCCAAATTGAACGTCAGAACACAACGTTGATTAAACGTTGTCAAGAACCATGTTGTTTCAACGTTATGTTTGAGTTGCTCAACGTTGTTTTCACGTCTTGTGCCTGCTAGGTAGCTTATTTTTACAATTGTATAACCGAATATTAAGTATGGGCGATACAAATTGGTGCGAAACTTTTCTTCCAAAACACAAATTTGGGATTTGGATGTTCCAGAGCTTGTTGATTTTTTTTTTAATTTTTTTTTTATGTGAAAAGTAAATACTGAAATGTGGCGAGCGAGCAATCGGCACACATTCGGCGCTGATGCAGGATGATCTTTCTTCATGTACAAAAACATGCAGTGTGTTACAATACAACATCTACGCTCCAGACTTGCTGGCTGCTGCCATCTGTTTCTCCTTAGAACAAAGAATTCTCTTTATTTTTAGACGGCTTATGGCTGAACCTTGAAGGAATTTGTTAAGAGAGGAGAGAAATGAATGGATTCCAAAAGGATTGCTGACAAAAGACAAAACAAGTGTGTTGTGTGGTCTTTTGTTACCAGCAACGTGTTGGCTGACAACATCACTCTGCATTTAGCTCACAAATTATCAGCATCTTCACTTGTATGCATGCACAACCTAATTGTCGAGAAAATAATAACAAAATAACTACATGCTACAATGAAAAAAGGCCAATTTTACACGTAAAGTCATAATTAAATGAATCAAGTTGCACTCGTTATAATGCCATTCTTTGTGTATTGTTTAGGTTTCATAAATTCACCAAGATGTCTCCGTGGACTTATTGAGTCTGTTTAGCTCAGCAGTATCCAAGCTACGGCCCGTGGGCGATGTGCTGCCCGCCGAAGGAATTTGGCCGCAGGGGGACTTCGATTTATTTTTAAAAGTCAATATATATGCTGCTGCGATCTTGTCACCATCTTGTGGGCAACATGAAAATCCAGGTCCAGGACCACATATGTAAACAAGCTCAGCATGTACTTATATGACTCAATGCAAACAACCTTCCCTTGTCATGGTGTAAAGAAAAGTCAATATATATGCTGCTGGTATCTTGTCACCATCTTGTGGGCAACATGAAAATTCAGGTCCACGACCACATTTGTAAATAAGCATATATTTATATGAACCAATGCAAACAACCTTCCCTTGTCATGGTGTAAAAAAAAAAAGTCAATATATATGCTGCTGCTATCTTGTCACAATCTTGTGGGCAACATGAAAATTCAGGTCCAGGACCAAATATGCAAACAAGCATTTATTTATATGACCAAATGCAAACAACCTTCCCTTGTCATGGTGTAAAAAAAAGTCAATATATATGCTGCTGCGATCTTGTCACCTTCTTGTGGGCAACGTGAAAATTCAGGTCCAGGAACACATATGTAAGCAAGCTCAGCATTTACTTATATGACCCAATGCAAACAACCTTCCCTTGTCTTGGTGTTAAAAAAAAAAGTCAATATATATGCTGCTGCTATCTTGTCACCATCTTGTGGGCAACATGAAAATTCCGGTCCAGGACCACATATGTAAACAAGCATTTATTTATATGACCCAATGCAAGCTCAGCATGTACTTATATGACCCAATGCAAACAACCTTCCCTTGTCAGGGTGTAAAAAAAAGTCAATATATATGCTGCTGCGATCTTGTCACCATCTTGTGGGCAACATGAAAATTCAGGTCCAGGACCACATATGTAAACAAGCATTTATTTATAAGATCCAATGCAAACAACCTTCCCTTGTCATGGTGTAAAAAAGTCAATATATATGCTGCTGGTATCTTGTCACAATCTTGTGGGCAACATGAAAATTAATGTCCAGGACCACATATGTAAACAAGCATATATTTATATGACCCAATGCAAACAACCTTCTCTTGTCATGGTGTAAAAAAAAGTCAATATATATGCTGCTGCTATCTTGTCACCATCTTGTGGGCAACATGAAAATTCAGGTCCAGGACCACATATGTAAACAAGCATTTATTTATATGACCCGATGCAAACAACCTTCCCTTGTCATGGTGTAAAATAAAGTCAATATATATGCTGCTGCTATCTTGTCACCAACATGAAAATCCAGGTCCATGACCACATATGTAAGCAAGCTCAGCATTTACTTATATGACCCAATGCAAACAACCTTCCCTTGTCTTGGTGGTAAAAAAAATTCAATATATATGCTGCTGCTATCTTGTCACCATCTTGTGGGCAACATGAAAATTCAGGCCCAGGACCACATATGTAAGCAAGCTCAGCATGTATTTATATGACCCAATGCAAACAACCTTCCCTTGTCATGGTGTAAAAAAAAGTCAATATATATGCTGCTGCTATCTTGTCACAATCTTGTGGGCAACATGAAAATTCAGGTCCAGGACCACATATGCAAACAAGCATTTATTTATATGACCAAATGCAAACAACCTTCCCTTGTCATGGTGTAAAAAAAAGTCAATATATATGCTGCTGCGATCTTGTCACCTTCTTGTGGGCAACGTGAAAATTCAGGTCCAGGAACACATATGTAAGCAAGCTCAGCATTTACTTATATGACCCAATGCAAACAACCTTCCCTTGTCTTGGTGTTAAAAAAAAAAGGTCAATATATATGCTGCTGCTATCTTGTCACCATCTTGTGGGCAACATGAAAATTCAGGCCCAGGACCACATATGTAAACAAGCATTTATTTATATGACCCAATGCAAGCTCAGCATGTACTTATATGACCCAATGCAAACAACCTTCCCTTGTCATGGTGTAAAAAAAAGTCAATATATATGCTGCTGCAATCTTGTCACCATCTTGTGGGCAACATGAAAATTCAGGTCCAGGACCATCTATGTAAACAAGCATTTATTGATATGACTCAATGCAAACAACCTTCCCTTGTCAGAGTGTAAAATAAAGTCAATATATATGCTGCTGCTATCTTGTCACCATCTTGTGGGCAACATGAAAATTCAGGTCCAGGACCACATATGTAAGCAAGCTCAGCATGTATTTATATGACCCAATGCAAACAACCTTCCCTTGTCATGGTGTAAAAAAAAGGCAATATATATGCTGCTGCTATCTTGTCACCATCTTGTGGGCAACATGAAAATTCAGGTCCAGGACCACATATGTAAACAAGCATTTATTTATATGACCCAATGCAAGCTCAGCATGTACTTATATGACCCAATGCAAACAACCTTCCCTTGTCAGGGTGTAAAAAAAAGTCAATATATATGCTGCTGCTATCTTGTCACCATCTTGTGGGCAACATGAAAATTCAGGCCCAGGACCACATATGTAAACAAGCATTTATTGATATGACCCAATGCAAACAACCTTCCCTTGTCATGGTGTAAAATAAAGTCAATATATATGCTGCTGCTATCTTGTCACCAACATGAAAATCCAGGTCCAGGACCACATATGTAAACAAGCTAAGCATGTACTTATATGACCCAATGCAAACAACCTTCCCTTGTCATGGTGTAAAAAAAAGTCAATATATATGCTGCTGCTATCTTGTCACCATCTTGAGGGCAACATGAAAATTCAGGTCCAGGACCACATATGTAAACAAGCATTTATTTATATGACCCAATGCAAACAACCTTCCCTTGTCATGGTGTTAAAAAAAGTCAATATATATGCTGCTGCTATCTTGTCACCATTTTGTGGGCAACATGAAAATTCCGGTCCAGGACCACATATGTAAACAAGCATTTATTTATATGACCCAATGCAAGCTCAGCATGTACTTATATGACCCAATGCAAACAACCTTCCCTTGTCAGGGTGTAAAAAAAAGTCAATATATATGCTGCTGCTATCTTGTCACCATCTTGTGGGCAACATGAAAATTAATGTCCAGGACCAGATATGTAAACAAGCATATATTTATATGACCCAATGCAAACAACCTTCTCTTGTCATGGTGTAAAAAAAGTCAATATATATGCTGCTGCTATCTTGTCACCATCTTGTGGGCAACATGAAAATTCAGGTCCAGGACCACATATGTAAACAAGCATTTATTTATATGACCCGATGCAAACAACCTTCCCTTGTCATGGTGTAAAAAAAAATCAATATATATGCTGCTGCTATCCTGTCACCATCTTGTGGGCAACATGAAAATTCAAGTCCAGGACCACATATGTAAACAAGCATTGATATGACTCAATGCAAACAACCTTCCCTTGTCATGGTGTAACATAAAGTCAATATATATGCTGCTGCTATCTTGTCACCAACATGAAAATTCAGGTCCAGGACCACATATGTAAACAAGCTAAGCATGTACTTATATGACTCAATGCAAACAACCTTCCCTTGTCATGGTGTAAAAAAGTCAATATATATGCTGCTGCTATCTTGTCACCATCTTGTGGGCAACATGAAAATTCAGGCCCGGGACCACATATGTAAACAAGCTCAGCATGTATTTATACGACCCAATGCAAACAACCTTCCCTTGTCATGGTGTAAAAAAAAGTAAATATATATGCTGCTGCTATCCTGTCACAATCTTGTGGGCAACATGAAAATTCCGGTACAGTACCACATATGTAAACAAGCATTATTTATATGACCAGATGCAAACAACCTTACCTTGTCATTGTGAAAAAAAAATAAAAAATTAAAAAAATTTAACCAACACAAAATGCCAACAGACATGGTCACACATATCACAGTATAACACAATTTGTGGATATTATTTTAAAAAAATCCCACGCACCGTAAAAAAATTCAGAATTGCATCTATTTAAATCCATTCCAAAGCATGATGGGAAAAATGCAAAGCATTCTCTCCCCCCGTATCCATGTTTGCCGCATTTTCGCTGCTTGATATTTCTGATTGAATACAAAACTTTAAGGAGGTTGTCACTGAAGTAAACAAGGTAGGAGTCCAACTTTCACATACTCTTAATATCCAATTATATTCATTATCTATTATATACATACATACATACATACATACATACACATACATACATACACATATATATATATATATATATATATATATATATATATATATATATATATATATATATATATATATATATATATATATATATATATATATATATATATATATATATATATAGTCAATGTTTCTGTGATTTATCGGTTATACAGTGCTCAATACCGGGGTAGAGCAGAATATACGTTAGGTCAGGAAAAAACACAGAGGCTATTTCATCCCTATAAGCCTGTTTCGCAGGTTTCCCTGCTCTTCAGGGGATTTTAAAAAATAAAATAAAAAAAATAAAAAATCCCCCGAAGAGCAAGGAAACCTGCGAAACAGGCTTGTAGGGATGACATAGCATCTGTGTTTCTTCCTGACCTAACATATACACATATATATATATATATATATATATATATATATATATATATATATATATATATATATATATATATATATATATATATATATATATATATATATATATATATATTACACACATATATACACATATGTATATGTTACTTTACATGGAGTCTGCATTCGGTCCTGAACCAATTTTTTTTTAACCCACTTTATTTTACTTTTCACTTTATTTTGAAGTTATTGTGCCGTGATTTTACCAGTCCGGCCCACTTGGGAGCAGATTTTTTTCTCCATGTGGCTCCGGATCTAAAATCAATCAATCAATAAATCAATGTTTATTTATATAGCCCTAAATCACAAGTGTCTCAAAGGGCTGTACAAGTCACAACGACATCCTCGGTACAGAGCCCACATACGGGCAAGGAAAACTCACCCCAGTGGGACGTCAATGTAAATGACTATGAGAAACGTTGGAGAGGACCGCATATGTGGGTAACTCCCCCCCCCCCCCTCTAGGGGAGACCGAAAGCAATGGATGTCGAGTGGGTCCAGGCCTGGCCCTAACCAATCTGGCGCCCTAGGCAAGATTTTAGGTGGTGCCCCCCCCACATCGGCAGTGAAGTGTATATACTCACAAGAAACCAAATAGCTTTGTCTTTGACCTTTTTTTTTTACTTAAAGAAAGCAAATTAACATTTTATATGAGATTGTTATGTTATGATTATCTTTAACCGAATCACAGCAGTGCTCAAATTAAAAAACAGCATTCCCTCTCATGTGATATTGCTTAATTAACATTAATGATGTGCACTTTAACAACTAGGCTTACAACTATACCTAATATATAAAGGGGTGGAAAAGTGACCATTGCCTGCAGGGCAAACATTAGCTAACCAGAAGGCAATAACAATGTAAACAAAAAACACCTGCTTAAAAGATCTAATACAAATGTCCCTGAGGAATGTAAGGTGGGAGTACTGTAATTACCTAACGTTACATTATTAGTTTCTATAACAATTTAGCCCCCTCCACAATATTAACCCGACGTTAAAACAGAACTAGCTATTTATTGATTAGCAATTGCCGAATCATGTAACATTAGCTTAATGCTAGGTTACTATC